>NC_136518.1:6790549-7110549 GCF_053919585.1 Euprymna scolopes | reverse complement strand
TATATATATATATATATAGTTATATATATATAATATATATATAGTTATATATATATAATGTATATATAGTTATATATCTATATAATATATATATATAGTTATATATATATATAATATATATATATAGTTATATATATATATAATATATATATATAGTTATATATATATATAATATATATATATATATATATATAAATATATTTACGAAGGGGTGCCTGCACATGAAATGTTTGTGGCAGGAGGTGCACAATCTACCCACCTCCTTCCTTTGTTAATGTATTGCTTCCCCACCAAAGCAAATTAGGTACAAGGCCGTCTTTAATATGGGGTAAAAACAAGTTCCTCTAAAAGTAGGCAAAAAGAGGGCACTGATTACCAAAAATAATAATTGTCCCAGTATAGACGGTTTACCCTTCATTGACTGGGACAAATTATCTTAAGTGCAGCATCTGCAGAACAGATACTACACTTTGATCCCAGCCCGAAGGCCGAAAATACCAGTGGCAAGTGAAGTGTATGTCCAGGACGACTAAAAACAAACGCCGAGATAAGCGGAGAGCACATACAGTGGCTAGAATTCCCAAATGGTCACCCATCTGGTACTAACCAGGCTCAACGTTGCTTAACTTCAGACGAGAACCGGTGTGTCAACGCGATTATGCTGTATATAATAAATTGTGCTCTCAACAGAAACATTCACTATTAAATTTCAATAACAAGAATCGGTGTGCCAATGCAATTGTGCGTGTGTGTGTGTGTGTATATATATATAGAGAGAGAGGAGGGGAAGGGGTGATCTTCCTTCTTTAGGGAGGGGGGGGGATTAATATCATTTTCATTAAACTAAATTTACCTTTCCAATGATACCAAATTTGTGGATCGAATTAATTCCAGGTGAAATAAATTCTCCTGTTATCACAGGACGCGTTGACCTTTCTGACCTTTCATCTTGACCCTTCTGACCTTCCATACCCTGAAATAGTTTGATCTCGACCTTCAGCTTTGGCATTTCTTTCATTCTTGAGAAATCGCTACTTAATAGAATCCCCATCGCATACAAAATTAGACTGACCTACTTAGAACCGAAAATTCTGAGATAACGTTTTTTTTTGTTTTTTTTCCTCTTGCTAAATCCTCAAAGACAGGCACGTTTAGTTTTGAAGGAACCGTGGGTCTTGGGTTGTGTTAGAGCGGAGGGGGGTAGGTAGTAATGGGGTCAGGAGATTACTGATTAAAATGATATAAACATCTGGTTGCAGGTTCAAATCACAGGCAGGCCTGCTCCTGTTTTATTTTATTTTATTTTATTTTTTTTCAATTTTTGGATTAATGAGAAACATCAGCAAAATGGCGTCTCTTAAATCTGCAAGGACCCCCCCCCCCATCGTAAAGAATAAAATAAATAAATATTTTTAACATTCTATATATCTGGATACTAGCAGTGAGACCCGGCGTTTCCCAGGATTGAATGATGATCAACAAATGTTTCACACTCCCATATTTTTATTGTCATCGAAATCGGTGAAATCAACCATTTTTCAATCTAATCGATTGGTTGCCTGCTCTAGTTGGAGACCTATCGTGGTACTACAGGAGGAAGCATCACATGCATCCCTGCAGTGACTAATTCCACAATACATTGTAGTCTACATTGCACTGTAGAGAACCTATTGTTGATTTTATACAATTATTTTATACTAGCAGGGGTACCCGGCGTTGCCCGATTGTTTGTTTCCGGGACGGGGGGGGGGAGTTTTAAAAAATGTTATGGTAGGTAAGTAGGAAGGATCAAACCCGGAGTCATGAGTAAAAGTAGGAAAATAAAGTGTAAAAAAAAACAAAAAAAAAAAACATCTGCAACGTTAACAGTTCGGCCACCAAGAAAAGTCCATTCCAGTTGTTTAGGAAAAAAAACAAACAAAAAAACAACTACGGTAGGTCGGCGCGAACGTGAAAATATAATGTGAATTGTCCAGCACGCTAACCACTACGCCACAAAGCACTGCAGCTTAGTTTAGTGATTTTAAATAACTTCACATGAAAGAACTACGAAGCCAAACTGGTGTTCTCTTCTCAACTGTTCCTTGTGAACGATCCCCAAACGGTGTTAAGTGGTGGCAAGGGGAGGAGGAATTTATTAGAGAGAAAATATTTTACCACTTCCATTGATCTTAACCGATTTTGGCCGTGACTTCTCAGCAGAAAAAGTATAGAAATCTAAGATTATCGAGGAATTTGAGAAATAATAAGCCTATAACAAACCTCAGATATTGTTCTGCCGTTTGTGCATATTATATTTGCATGAAATATCTTGATTTTTAAACCTATTAATGTCAAAATCAGACGGGAAAAAATGAGTTCATTTTATTTATATAGAGATAATGGCTTGAA
Organism: Euprymna scolopes; assembly: GCF_053919585.1. Lineage (NCBI taxonomy): Eukaryota > Metazoa > Mollusca > Cephalopoda > Sepiida > Sepiolidae > Euprymna > Euprymna scolopes. The sequence continues at coordinate 7,108,158 of NC_136518.1, read as the reverse complement.
TTAAAGTTTCAAATGCAAAAGTCAAGTATCATGCTTCAATTGTGCTCTTAATAGAAACTTTCATTTCGAATGCGCCCCTGTCATATCCAAGAACCTACTGTTGATTTTATATGTCGGGCTTTTTGGCTTGTGTGGTAATAAAAATTTTCAAACGCACTTGTGATGTTGTGGCTGTGTAAGGCATTAACTTTGGTCAAAATCACCCTAACCCTTCTTTCATCGGATTATTTCGATTATTGATACTTATCGAAGACATTCTGATACAAAACCTATCTAAAAACACTGCCAGGTGCATAAAGTACTTTCATGTGAAATTTCATAAAAATCAACCCAGCCATTTTTGAGTCCATATAGGACGAACACACAGACACCCAGACAAAGTTCCTTTTATATTAGGTTGGTGCAAAAACAATATCGTTTTCTCACATATGTTACTTTTATATATGATTTCTGAATTAATTCATTGATATATATATATATATATATATATATATATATATATATATATATATATATATATATACAGCCATGTTATATATCATTTTGAAGTGCGTTTTTTTTGCTCTATCAAATCGTGTTATTCATTACTGTTCTCAATCTCTTCATTCATTTTTTTGTAAGCTTTTCTACAGCATGGACAAAATTCAACTCCGCAAGATTTTCTTGTTCCAGTTCAAACTAGGCCGAAAAGCTGCTGAGACAGCTCGTGATATCAATTATGCATTTAGCCCAGAAGCCATTAATGAATGCGTGGCACAACGGTGATTCAAGAAATTTCACAATGGTGACAAGAGTCTCTAAGATGAAGACAGTTGTAACTGGTCGACTGCAGTTGATAACAAACATTTGAAAGCTTTAATTGAAGCCGATCCTCGCAAAACCACATGAGAAGTTGCTGTTGAACTCGAGGTCAACCACGCAACAGTCGTTCGCCATTTAAAGCAAATGAGGAAGTCAAAAAAGTGGGATAAGTGAGTGCCGCATGAATTGAACAATAATCAAAAAAAAATATCATTTTGAGGTGTCTTCCATGCTCCTTCTGCGCAACAAAAACAACCCATTTCTCAACTGGATTGTGACGTGTGATAAGAAGTGGATCCTCTACAACAACCGGCGACATCCGGCAAAGTGGTTGGATGCCAGAGAAGCTCCACAACACTTCCCGAAGTCGAAATTGCACCAAAAACAGGTTATGGTGACTGTTTGATGGCCTGCGGCCGGTCTCATCCACCACAGCTTTTGGAATCTGGGCGAAACGATTACGGTGGAGAAGTACTGCCGATAAATTGACGAAATGCACCAGAAGCTCGAATGTGTCCAAGATTGGTCAATATGAAGGAACCAATTCTCCTCCATGACAACGCTTGCCCACATGTTGCTCAAAAGAGTCTGCAGAAACTGAACGAATTGGGCTATGAGACTCTGCCTCATCCGCCATATTCACCGGACCTCTCGCCCACCAATTATCATTTTCTCAAGCATCTCGACAACTTCCTGCACGAAAAATGCTTCAAAAGCCGAAATGATGCCGAATCGGCTTTCAATGATTTCATTGCTTCCAGAACTCCAGATTTCTATGCTAATGAGATAAATGAACTTATTTCTTGTTGGCAAAAATGTGCCGATTCTAATGGTTCTTATTTCAACTAAGAAAGTTTATTATGAAACAAGTTATAATTTTTTGAAGTTGAACATCAAAAAACATTATTTTTGCACCAATCTAATATGATAGATAGATAGATAGATAGATAGATAGACTATACTATATTATATTATAAACATCTTAAATTATTATATTATATTATAAACATCTATAAATAGACTATATTATATTATATTATATTATAAACATCTTAAATTATTATATTATATTATAAACATCTATAAATAGACTATATTATATTATATTATATTATAAACATCTTAAATTATTATATTATATTATAAACATCTATAAATAGACTATATTATATTGTATTATATTATAAACATCTTAAATGTTAAGTCTTTAAAAATAGTTCTATCAGTAAAACGATTAAGTTGAAAAATTAGTAAATTGTGAAAAAAGTTTTTCTTTGATATCACTAGAGCACAGGATAGTATGATTGCAAGAGTTTCGAATGGATGGAGTAAGTTCAATACAATTCTATCATTACTAACCAGCTGAGAGTTACCACTGTCAACCAAGGGAAAAGTCAATTAGGTGTGTATACAATGCGATAATATGGGTTGAAGACATGCGTTGCATGGAAAGAGAATGATACAATAGATGTGTAATGCGAGCGTTCAAGAGAGGCTTAGATCTGATGACCTCAGAGGAAGATTAAATCTAGACAGTATAGGGAGATGTGTGTAGAACAGGAGACTTTGAGGGTATAGTCACATTGAAAAGATAAATGAAAGGTTTGGGGTTAACTTGAAAACGACCATGTCGTAGTCAGCTGGAAAGAGCCCCACACTATAGAGTTACACAGGCGGGCAGTTTTAGGAAAGAAACTTTGTTCATGGAATTTGTGTTGAGTTTTGGACACAGATAGAGAGTAGGGAAAAGTGGATGTAGCTGGATGAGTGTTTGTTGTGAATATTTTGTAGTGGGTAGTGGATCTTAGATTGAAGCTCAGTCGAGCACTTGCATGAAAGTAGCGATAGAGCAGAAATAGACTCGTCTAGGGTACATATGCTTTAAATTTTTTTCTAAATATTTGTAGTTTTTGAGGGGCAGGGGGTCTGACCCTTTATCTTCTGGTAGGGGTGGGGGAGTATACTTAAAGATTTAGGATCACTTCCATTGTCTTCCCTGGAAAATTTCACATACAGTTTCAGTTTCTATGCAAATTATCTGACAGTCCTTTCTATAGGGGACACACACGCTGGCGAGGCAAGGGCTGGGGAGATCCAGACAGTTGCACTTAAGGGAACAGCAAGGATACTAAAAAGAGCTCTCGATTGGTTTCAATAAAAAGCAGGGGAATGTTGGCAGCTGGTTTGGCTGCCCCATACCCAACGTTACAATCTTCAAAGAAAGAAAAATTTTTTAAATAAATAAATGAGGAAGGTGGGGGGTCTGATTGTCAAATATGTTCCAACGTTTAGTTACAAGAATCCAGATCCCACATTCTGCTCTGTGCAAAGATTTACTTTTATTTATTTAGTAAGTCACGCACACGCGCCAAAGATCGTTTGCAAGCGACCTCCCATTCACACCGCCATCTTGAAATCTCAAAATTGCAATTCGTATTTTCAGGCCAAGCATCATTTTTGTCCTAAACATATTGTTGAAATTATCAATGCTGTCGGTCTGCTAAGAGTTATCCCCCTTGCACTATATTCTGTAATTTTCTTATTTTTCTATGAGATTTGGAGTTGTCGACTCTTAGTTCTTTTTTCGCTGTTGTTGGAAGCAACCTATGCGTACATCAGTTTTATAATATAAACTAGCCTGGGTGCCCGGCGTTGCCCGGGTGTTTGGGGGTGTGTGTTGAGCAAAAAACAAAAAGTGGTAGGAGGCAGGCAGGCTCGAACCCGTACCGCGAAGGAGGAAAAGAATGTGAAAAAAAAAAATGTGACGTTTTTGCCATGTCCATCGCCAAACCGGAAGTGGCGAAGGCTTAAATTAAGGCTAGTCAATTGAAAAGAGGGGATGACTTTCGAAAATATCGGCGAAAAAAGCGATCCCTCCTTGTAGAAAAGTGTCTGGTTAAGGATGAAGGAATTAATGATTTTAGCCAATTTTTTTTTATATTTGTCGTCTGAAGGGTTGAGCTTCAAAATGATACCAATCTCATGAAAATCTGTTGCCTCTGTCGAAATTTTTAGGCAGACATACATACATACATACATACATACATAAATGCATGCATACATACATGCATGCATGCATACATACATACATACATACATACATACATACATACATACATGCATACATTTAAACAGGCAAGTGAGATTTATATTATAGATGGTATTTATTTGCTTTCCCACAAAAGCAAAATGTGACACAAGGTTGTTTTTAATGTGGGGGAAAATCAGCTCCCCAGAAAGGGGTACTCTGGAAGTCGACAAAAAAAGAATTGCCTTAGTATTTATGGGCCTTCCCCACATTAACTAAATACAAATTAACTTAAGTGCAGCGTCAAAACAGATAGCACACTTTGATCCTAGCCCAAAGACTAGATCCTACTTTTTAAAGCCAATCACCTCATATGTCGTTAAGGAAAAATGTTATTGAATTCATATTTCCAGGCCAATCAGTATGATAATGTGCACAGCCAATTTTTTATAAGAATATAAATAATTATCCTAACTATAGAATTATATGTGATAATTTTATTCAGCAATAAATGACCCATGGATGGTTGATATGCCATTAAACAAATCAATTAAAAGCACAAACTTAAACTCCACTTTGATTAAAATGAAATTTACTTATCCATGTACAGTAGCTGATGTAATTTTAGAAAATAGGTGATTATGGGAGTCTATCTCCATTTTTTTTTTTAGTAATAAATACATGAGCAGAGTTTTTTTCCTAGAACTGTCCGTCTGTGAAACAATACCGCGGGTTTGCTTTCCGGATGACTATAACATGGTCATCTTCAAATCCAATGTAAATTCCTGTTGAGCCATCCTCTTAGATAATCTGCCCTTAAGTTTCATCACGGCTTTGTAGTTTCATGATCTACCTAACGCTTAACCTTTATCCTAGAGTAGCTTTTGAGCCTTGATATGTGGTGGCCTTCCAAGTAAAAAAAAAATGTTACTTGTTTAGTTTAATGAACATTAAAAATGAAAAGATTGAAAAAAAAAAATTATATTGGACGTAGTTGTTATGAAATAAAGTTTTCATATAAAAAAAAAAAATTCACTTAATTTGATCAAATAGTTTTTGTTTTTACAGAGGAAAATAAAATTTTAATGAGATCTATCGTGTTGCGGACATCTTGCCTATCTCGCAGGCGAGGAAGGAGGTGCCATTAAATGCAAAATTGATTAACAAAGAACAAAATGAAAAAGGGATTAAAAAAAGGACAGAGAAATTCTGTAAAATAAGTGAAAAAAAACTCAAATATTTATCTACGTACTTTTTCTGCCCATGTTTCGAAATAATCTCGTCAAATTTTGACAAACTTTAACCAATGATTGGAGTTATCTCCCCCCTGCGCCCTCTTCTCGTCTGTGAAATACGCAAGATGGCCGCAACACGATAGATCTCATTAACATTTGATTTACTTTTGTAAAAAAAAAAAAAAAAACTACTTGTTCAAATTAAGTGATTTTTTTTTTATATATGAAAAATTTATTCCATAACGAGTACATACAATATAATTTTTGGTCCCCCCAACAAAAGGAGGTGGACCTATAAATTCACCTTTGTCCGTTCGTCTGTCCACACTTTTCTCAATAACTACGCCCAGGAAGTTTTTAAAATTTTGCGCAAACATTAAACATTATATGAGTAAAAAAGTAACAGAACAGATTTTCCGCAAAGACTCTGGTTGCTCCCCGTAGGGGTGCCTTTCAGGTTAAAAATGGCTAAAAATTGACACTTTTGTGTTTATCAAAAAATTGATGCCTTTGATTTTTATAAAACTTTCTGAAAAATTGTAACTAACTGATTTCTTTGTAATTTTGTTTGTCTATACTTCGCGATAATTATTGGTTGTGCCCCAGGGGCTCTTTTAAGGCTAATAAAAACACTCCATTTTTGGGATTACTTTACCATATTTGTCCAAAAATTTTCTGTGTATGTCTATTTAGCAGTTTTGCATGGTGCTGAACTCAAATTTGAATACGTTAAAGCGTTGGGGACTTTTTGGGCTAAATTGGAGAAATGGGGGGGGGCAAATGATGGAGTTAGTCGTTTTTTGGGGTTTTTTTTTGCATGGTGCAGAACTCAAATTTACATATGTTACGACGGCCTAAAACTGAACTGTTTGTTCATTTTCACCAGGATTTGATGTTTCCCGGGGACTTTTGGGGCTAAATTGGGGGGGGGGGGGCAAATGCTGAACTTAATCATTTTTTTTATGCCTCGTTTACTGTGCGCTCACGGGGGACTATGCATGCTTCGCTTGTTTTTCAATATTTTCATTTTTTAATGTCTTTATTAAACTAAACAAGTAACAAAAATAAAATGAAATTGAAAAACAATAATGTTATTTGGCATGGACTAGACATAAACCTCATAATATTGGAGACAATTTGATCTGAATAAAATACAAGTTCCCTTATGTGAACTTAATGATCGCACTATAATAAAGCAATACAAGGCGAGTTCATTGATTGAGATTGTCGGACTGACTTCCTCATCTTGGTTGTTATTGTCACAACGTTTCGGCCGTTTTGCCCTCCGGCCTTCGTCAGGTGAACCATTTGTTAGGAGTCTCGAACCCAACTCTTTATTATTATTACGGGGGTACCGTGTTCGGACTCCAGCTAGGCTTTGGGACATAGTTGCTGATTCTCTGTTTTCAATGTTACTTTTTCACTGCCTTCGTTCAGGATTGAACTCAGCACCTTTGGGTAACTGTAAACTCGAGTGGTCCTAGACGTTGTATCAAAGTTTACAGTTACCCAAAGGTGCTGAGTTCAATCCTGAACGAAGGCAGTGAAAAAGTAACATTGAAAACAGAGAATCAGCAACTATGTCCCAAAGCCTAGCTGGAGTCCGAACACGGTACTCCCGTAATAATAATAAAGGGTTGGGTTCGAGACTCCTAACAAACGGTTCACCTGACGAAGGCCGGAGGGCAAAACGGCCGAAACGTTGTGACAATAACAACCAAGATGAGGAAGTCAGTCCGACAATCTCAATCAATGAAAACACCTCATCTCAAAAATACAGACAATTAACAAGGCGAGTTCTTGGTATAATTCAATTATCAGGGCTTTACGTTGCGAGTGAAACAGTCACATTTGTGAGTGATTTTTCAAAATGGCGACTAGAAATAATGAAACGCTTATCTTTTGGCGATTGTGTTTCTTTCACCAACAATCTTTCAAAACTCATTACTGAATGAAAAATATCTTTTCAATTTTTTTTTTTTAATAAAACGAACAAAGTTAAATTATTTAAAGAAATAAAAAGTTTAATAGAACAATATAATCTTTTTTTTTTTTAATGAAGGCTGTTTAAAAAATATCTGAAGAAATTAGAATGTTTATACCCTCAAGTATTAACATAAAATTTGTTGGATTTTTAAAATTACACTTATTTATAAAAAATACAGAAAAAACTTTATGATGCACATACTAGTCACAGAACTAAGATGTCATATTCTTAAAATCATGTAGGTTTGGCTAGTAACTTTTCTATTTGGTTAGTAAATGAAAATATTTGTTGTCAAAGGTCAACTAAAAATAAATTTATCCGGAGAGCCCTGATCGTTTATTTTATTTTTATTTATTTTATTTCTTATTTTTTATTTTATTTATTTATTATTCTCATTTTCATTTTTTATTTTATTTATTTTTATTTTTTATTATTATTTTATTTTATTTTTATTTTGTTTATTTTTGTTTTATTTATTTTTATTTTTATTTTTTATTTTGTTTTTATTTTTGATTTATATTTTTTATTTATTAATGTATTTTATTTTTATTTTTAATCTTATTTTTATTTTTATTTTATTTATTTTTATATTTTATTATATTTTATTTATTTTTATTTTATTTTTGATTTATTTTTTTTATTTCATATTTTATTTTATTTATTTATTTTGTATTTTATTTTATTCATCTATTTTATATTTTATTTTATTTATTTATTTATCTTATATTTTATTTATTTTGTTTTATTTTATTTATTTATTTATTTTATATTTTATTTATCTATTTTATATTTTATTTTATTTGTTTGATTTGATTTTCATTTATTTTACTTTTTTATTCATTTATTATTATTTTTTATTTTTATTTTATTTTATTTTTTTATTTTTTTGTTTTTTCAGGGCTTTTTTGCTTGATCGGCTTGATTCTTTACCCAGCCGGTTGGGGAACAGAAAGGGTGCAGAAAATTTGTGGAGAATATGCCAGTCCCTACAGCATTGACAACTGCAGCTTAGGTAAGTGTTGCATGCAAGTAACCATTTTTAGAGAGAGATGGGGGGGGAGAAAAGAAAGAAAGAGAAAGAAAGAGAGGCGCATGAACTAATGAAAAATAATATCTCCAGTTTGTTATAGTCAAGATTGTCTGCTCTTTTTCACTTCCGGTTTCTGCTATCCATTAGGCTGATTAATTAGACATAGTCAAGCATTCAAAAAAAAAAAAAAAAAAAAAACGTTCTTAACATGGAGAAGGAGAGAGAGGATTTCATGTTGTCTAAGATGGAGATAATCATTAAGCAGATGGGATTATATCTTGCTTGTTACTGTCGTCCCACCTGCAGAGCCGAAACTGGAAATTAAAAAGACAACCTTCACTATAACTTTCTTTTAATCAGTTATAATCAATTTCAAATTTAAAACCAAAAGAACTTTCACAGTTTTTATAAGGAACTAGCAAGGTTACCCAACATTGCCTGGTAAACATGCAGCACATTTCTTTTAAAACTTCTGCACTTCTACCTTCTATTTATCTTTTTTCTCTCAGAATGCAATAAAACTTCAGCCGACTTTCCAATAAATGTTCTTACAATTATATATCGATACATTTTTATACAATAAATGTTTTGGTTTTCAAATATTTGTCCGTTTGGGAAAAAAAATCTTTGTTATTTATTTTCCTTGTTATTTGATCAAGGAGAAATTGGAGTTATCGCTCCCTAACAATGGTGTCGTCCGTGTAATGCAGAATGCTGAAATCTCTATTAGTAATAGATTGTATTGTGAATTCCTTCTTTTTTCTCTCTCTCTGTCTTTTCAGGCTGGTCGTTCTACCTCAACATTGTCAGCGTCTGCCTGATATTCGTTTCTTCGGTTTTGTCAGTCCAAGCGGATGCTGCCACAACAAGCCAGAAAGTAGAAGAGGAAATCCTCACAGGGAAAAATCTTATTTGCGTTGTGTAGGCAGAATTTTTTTTTTACAAATTTCTTCAGAAATCATCTTAAGATTAAAAAATAAAAATATGAAAAAAAAAAGAAAAAAATGTTGAAATTTCGCTGTCGTTAAAACAAACATAAAAGTTAAAGTCGCACGTAAAATTGAATTTTATCGTTTAACCAGAAACATTTGGTGAACGTCTTTTCCGCCTTCTCAAGCAAAAACACAACAACAAAAAAATCAAAATGGCTGCTGATTTTGTTGAAATTCTGATCGGATATTTTTTTTTAATTTCGAGAAACAAAGACGTTTGTATTATTTGGATTAATCAAACTAATGTTCCCATCTTGAGTGTTATTTATACAACGTTTCGGTCAGTGTAACCTCTGATCTTCTTCAGGTGTGCAAGTCGCCGTCTTGGTAAAGGAAAAGTGAGAGGGGTTTAGCTCTACATTTCCAAAGTTTTGTATTTAGGTCAAGTTGAAAATTAATTTGCAAATTTTAAGAGTTTTAAAAACTTACAATTGGTTAATCTGTTACAAATAATTCAGAAGTTTGATATTTTTATATTGATTTTATAATTTTTTCAAAATTTACATCGGTATGAAAATTATAAAAAAAACAAAAAAAACATTCATCCAGCTGAAACCACTGTCAATAATTTTCTCCACTCTTTACCTGTGCATAAATCATGAAGATTCCATGAACAAAGCTTCTTTCTTAGAACTGCACGCCTGTGGAACTCTCTTCCGTTTGCCTGTTTTTCAACTGACTACAATTTAGTAATCTTCAAGTCCAACATAAACAAATTCCTGATGAACCACCTCCTTAAGTAATCCAATTTACCAAATTTCCATTACTAACGATTACTATGATATTATCCCATTGACTACTCTACACTCAATAACCCTTATGTTCGAGTGGCTTCCAGGCCTTGATAAGTGGTCACTCCTTTGTAAAAAAAAAAAAAAAAAAAAAAAATCTCATTAAAATTTAAAAAAAAAATAGATAACACGTGGCAATTTTAGTTTTGTAAATTTTGTTTTTTTTAAGAACTTATAATTGGTTAATTGATTATATTAAAATTTATCCATTTTTTTTTTCATTACAAATAATTGAGAAATAATATTCCCCATTGTTTGAATGAATTTCTTTTCACCTTAACCTAAATACGAAACTTAGGAACTTTAGAGCTATCCCCACCCTCTCTTTCCTTTACCAAACATGTATGAGTTGAATTAATCGGACTAATGTTCTCATCTTCAGGCGTGGAAGTCGCCATGTTAGATTGAAGTGAAAAAAAAATATATATATCAAGCAAAACACTGGAAAATATTTTGTTTTATTTTCAACTTAACCTAAATACGAAACTGTGGAAGTGTAGAGCTACACCCACTCCTTTTACCAAATATGGCGACTTATACACCTGAAGAAGGTTGGAGGTTACACCAACCGAAACATTGGGCAAATAGCACTCAAGATGAGAACATTAGTCGGATGAATAATCGATCCTCATCCCAAAAATACATAGCTGTAACGAAAACGTTGTCGAAATAAAAACAATGGATATTTGTAAGATGCGCCCATTCAACATTTATCGATAAAATTGTTCTTTAAAAACTTAACCCTTGTCTGACGTATCTGACGCATAATTACGACCAGTCAAATGGAGTACTGTTGCCACATCTGGGCAGGAGCTGCTAGAAACAGCTTATCCTGTCTTGACAGAGTTCAAAATAGACTTCGTAACTTAATGGGGGATGCCCTTTTCTCTTCCCTGCAACCGCTTTCCCCACAGAAGAGATGTTGCGAGTTTGTCTCTGCTTTATAGTTATTTTCATGGCAGGTGCTCGTCTGAGCTTCAATCTAGCCCCCCCCCTCTCCCGACAAACTTTCACAAAAAAACACTCATCTATCCAAACCACTATCAACAATTTCGCACACTCTAAACCTAAACGTAGATTCCATGAACAAAGCTTCTTTCTTAGAACTGCACGCCTGTGGAACTCTCTTCCGATTGCCTGCTTTCCAGCTGACCACAATCTAAGTGTTTCAAGTCCAACGTAAACAAATTCTTGATGAACCGTCCCCCTAAGTAATCCAATTTACAAAATTCCCACTACTTATGTTTACTACACCATAATCGCAATGACTAGTGTATACCTTTAACCCTTATCCTCGAGTGGCCTCCGGGCCTTGATAAATGGTGACTCCTATCTATTAAAAAAAAACAAAAAAAACACCTAGTATCAGACGATACTGCATGGAAAACTATTTCTATTTGGAATATAAGACATAATAGAATAAATATTAGTGTTAAGACGATTAATCGGAATCAGGAATTGAAAAAAATCGGAACTTTGGGGGCATTGGAAATGGAATCAGAAAAATTTGTGCATATTTTCCGATACCAAAAAAAACGGTTCTTCTTATTGTTTTGTTTTTTTTTTTTTTTTTATTTAAAACTTTGTGTCCCACAGCTCTCTATTACTAATGAAACGATAAATATTTCAAAATTCTAAACTACGAGTGAAACTAAAATCTATAAATCTAAATCAAGTGTATTTTTTACGTTCGCAAAAATATATGCGTATGTTACATGGGTTTTGTGGTAATCCCCTCCCTCACAAATAAATAAAAACAATTCTATATTTAAAAATTTTAAAGAATCAGAATCGGTAATTGTATCGGAATCAGACATGTAGAACAGATCTGGTAATTGTATCGAAATTGGGAAAAAATATTGAATCATCCCATCACTAATTAATATACACCATAAATTCGTAGCTATAGGTATAGCATAGTCATAATGGATGGTGTATGACTTATTTCCAACTGTTCTTGCTGGTAAACATGTTCCCAAGACTTGTTGCTACATTCGATATTCACCTTCAATAGCAGACAATACTGCATGCAAAACGTGTTTTGTTTGCAATATAAGACATAATAGCATTAAGCCTTTGCATTGCACTAAGAAGGAGCAGGAGACATCAACCCATAAAAGTGCTCTATCCAAAAAAGGAGGTCTTATATATCCACAGATTGTTTAGCTGTATCACAGCTCTCCAGTGTAGCTAGACTAGCACTTCTTCCTATACATATATATATATATATATATATATATATATATATATATAGTCTTTGAAGTTTTTAACCTTTAAAACTATACAAAAAAATTTTTTTTATCATTCGTTAGAAAACCATCTAGCCAGTAAGTCATTTAATCACCTGCAATCACTGCATCAACTCGCTCTCGAATTTACTATAATACCAATAATTTATTTTTCAAGGGATCATCAGTTGTTTACCATGAAACACTGTTTCGGGGATTTAAAAACAAAACAGTATATTACATCATGGCTCCCCAGCAGTGTTGATCAAACACCACCACCCTTAGTCTTAGGAAGAAGACATGTTACAAACATTTGATCCAATTTCCTATTCTTAATTGCAATTACTAACCTTTCTATACTATAAAAATGAATTTCTTACCTGTGCGATTCATCAATTTCCACATTTAAAATAGATACATATATATATATATATATATATATATATATATATATATATATATATATATATATATATATATATATACGAGTAAAAAATAAAATAAAAATACAAATGATTGACGTTATGTTATTTGAGAAGGAAAACCGAGAATATATATATTGTAATTCTAAGTATGTCTACTGGAAAAAACTGCCTTATCACAGTTCTAATAGCAGACGATACAAAACCGGTTTCATTTGCAATATAAGACACAACAGCCTGTCTCTGCTATACGGTTATTCTTATAGCAAGTGCTCGTCTGAGCTCAAATCTATGGACCCCTCATTACCAAACTTTCTCAAGAAACACTTGACTAGCTACAGCCACTATCAACAATTTCCCCATATTATCTTATGTGCCTAAATCTAAACGCAGATTCCATGAACAAAGCTTCTTTCCTAGAACTGTCCACCTGTGGAACACTGTTCCATTGGCTTGCTTCCCGGCCGACTACAATATGGTAGCTTTCAAGTCCAATGTAAACAAGTTCTTGTTGAATCCTCCCCATGAATAATCCAAATTCGACCTAATCTACACCATTAACGATTACTAAACTACCACCTTACATTCATTAACCCTTATCCTTGAGTGGCCTTCGGGCCTTGCTAAGTGGTGACTCCTTTGTAAAAAAAAAAAAAAATAAATAAATAAACAGAACACTACCAACAAAAAGCTTAATAATTAATTAATATGTGCATAAAAAAATTTCCCATGATCAGATGGTCAACCTCATTATCAATTCAAGATGGCCACCATCACACTATGACAAATAGGGCAAATTTTACAATTTATTTTGATAATCTTACTCATATGCAACAAATGTTATACACACTGTTTGGGCATACAACAAAAGGTCAAGTTTGCAAAGTCATTTTTAAAAGGGCGTAAAACATTTATTTTCTATGCAAAAAAAAAAAAAAAATCAGTGACAGAGGGTTAATTGTGACAAATCAGCTGAAGGGCAGTCAGTCACTTCTATAGATGCACGAGATGGAAAGATTTGACCCGTTGAGTCACCCAGTAAGGTCGGGTTTATTTCTTTTAATCTATCTATCAATTTTTTAATTAAAATAGATTATTTCTTATAATACCTTAACTTAAAATTAATGGAGATTTGTTTGTGAAAAAAAAAAAGAACAAAAGACGAAAAAGAATTTTTTTTTTTTTAAATAGCATTCATGGTTTCCATTTTCAACTTCACAAATTCTTGTTTTTTTTGTTTTTTTAAAAAAAAAAAAAAAAAAAAACAATATCCATCGATTAAAATTTGATTTCTCCGACTTGATTCTTGACTTTTTCCTTCAATTCCTATACAGTTTTTCAGGTTTGTTGATGCAAACTTTTCCTTTGATATACCGTCGCAAGAAAAGGTCAGAGCTAGTCAAGTTTGGGGAACATGAAAGCGCGTTCATATTGCCGACTTTCTTCAATTTTTTTCCTTTTTCACATGCACTCAATCTTCGAGTGTCTAAGGTCTCTATGTACAAGGGTTTGTCAGGAAATGGCATGAGAATTCTTCCCACTACAAGCAAACCCTGAATAAATATTCACAATCACAGTTCATATTCGTGGCAAAAATAAGATCTCCTTAATAAAGTAAACTCAAACTAACTTTTACAAAGAATGGTGCACCTTCTCCAAGTGATGTTACCTCAAGTAAAAAGCACAAAACCGGATACTCCACCAGACTAGATGAATTCTTGTCCTGAAATCCAGTAAAACCAAGAGACTGCAAGAAATAAATACGATAACACATTTAAATGGTGAATTGGAGAGAGGAAAACAGTGCTCTATCTAAAAAGGGGAGTCTTATATATCCACAGACTGTTTAGCTGTATCACAGCTCTTCAATGTGGCTAGACTAGCACTTCTTCCTATATCTATCTATATATATATATATATATATATATATATATATATATATATATATATATATATATTAATATTGTTTACCCAGAATTTTAATATGTTCAGATAAATTAAAATTTGGTAAATAAAGTTTAAGCCAGAATAAGATGATTTAATTCGTAAGCTTCAAAATTACCAGTTTTTTTGTTTTTTTTGTTTTGTTTTTTTATCGAGGATAATTATTGAGAATATTTTCACACGACATAATGTCCGGACGGTCATGAAAAAATTGTAACGTATTATGAAAATACACAATTTGTTGCTATCACTCCGATCTTTGTTGTCTTGATTTTGTGAAATTATCGGATCGTTAACACGACTTGGTAATCGGAACATGTGTATGCAAGCAGATTAAAGACGTTAACAAAATCTAAAATTATTTCTATTTGTACCGTTTAAAAATTCTTTAAAAATTATCTTAAGATAAAAACTAAGTTTAAAAAAGGAAAATACTTGAAATTCTACAGACATTACACAAAAAAAAAAAAAAATCAGACTGAAATTTAGATTTTTATTCTTTTAACCAGAAAAGTTCGGTTAAATACGAGAAAAAATGGCGACTGGTTAAAGTTTAAATTCTCATCAGAGTTTCATCTTGATTTGGAGAAACGAACACATTGCCAAATTAAAAAAAAAAAGATGAGAGATCCTATTTAAATTTAAAAAAATAAAACAAAAAAGAAATTTTAAAGATGCCTCAAATTAAAATTTAAAAACAAAAATAAAAGAGATGTCCCACATTCAAAGATGCCTCACATTTAAATGTAAAAAAAAAAAAAAAAAGATTCTAAAAATGTCTCGCATTTAGCGACAAAAATGCCATCTCTAACATAAATGGTAATTAACGTTGAACCTTAAATGCAACAAAAGGGCAATAAAATAATTGAACCATGAAACGATGTTGAGTGTCACTTATGAGTCAACTGTATCAGAAAAACAAAGATGGCGGATGAGATATTTAAACCCTAAGTGTGACAGACTGACATATGGATGAAGTCTCATATAAAAACACTTGAAAGCATATAGAAACAAAACATTCTCGAATTAAAAAAAAAAAAAAAGAAAGACAGATATTAAGATGCGTCCATACAATCTGCATTTACCGATAAAATTGTTTTTTTTTTTAACTTGAACATGACAAACAAAAAATTCTATCTTAAACTTAAACGCAACAAATCATCATCATCATTATCATCGTATAAATCATAAGATTTAGTTGGCATTGGTTTCCCCGATATTTTTCTAGTCAGAATTCTTTCTAGAAAGATATAGGATATTTGCAGGAGGATTCATGTAAACGTTGCCAACATCCTTAGTAAAAGTGATTTTTGTGGAACGAACTGGATTCGAACTTGGAACACCTAAGTTGTCAGTCCGTGTCGTTAACCACTGTCACCTCCCCAACAAAGAAACTGAACCATAAAACACTGTTGAGTGTTATTTATGATCAATTCGGCTGCATCGAACATGAAAGAAAGAAAAAAAAATGAAAAATGGCAGACGGACAGAACCCTTTGTTAAACTTCACGGACGTATAAAAATGTTATTTCTGACAAACCAACGGACAGAACTTCTTATGGACGCATCTAAAAACAAAATCAAAATGAAATTAATTATTTTAAATTTGGTGTAGAAAATATTGTTATCGTTTTAATGTTGTCATTTATTTTATGTCCATTTTTTTTTTTTTTTTTTTTTTGCAAATATCTAAAATTATTTCCATAAATTTATCATAAGTCTCAACTTCATTTATGTATCATAAATTGTTTAATAAAAAAAAAATGAAATAAAAATAAAAATATCTAAAAAAAAAAAAAAATATTTTTGTTTTTCTTTTTATCTGAATCTCGTTTAATTTTTTTTTTTATTATTAAAAAAATATTTTTGTTTGATTTATTTTATACTAATGCGTCACAACCAAAGTGACCTTTTACTTTTTCTCCTCTTTCTTTTTACAAATATCTAGAATTATTTACATAAATTTATCATAATTCTCACCTTCATTTATGTACCATAAATTGTTTGATAAAAAAATAAAATAAAAATAAAAAAATGTCTAAAAAAATATTTCGTTTTTTGTAAACTGATTTTCGTTTAGTTTTTTTTTTTTTTTTTGTATTGTTTATATATATATATATATATATATATATATATATATATATATATATATATATTATTTTAATTGGAATTCATTATTGAGATGAGTATTATTTATTAATTTATTTATTTATTGCGGACTATTATCCTCATCTTTCTTAGATGGTGTTTCACGACGTTTCGGTTAACTATTCCTCTGGCCTTCGTCAGGTTCCAGGTGAGAATTGTCTGAAGATAGCGGTTTCAATCCTACCCAAAGCCGGCCAGAGGCTTACTTAGCTAAAAAAAAAAAAAGCGTGGTGAAACGACAACTATGGATGGCAGTAATTGCTGAGAATGCAGTCAGGAGATTCGGAGTTGTTGTTTTTTTTTTTTTTTAATTAATAAAATTTTTTATTTTAATTATTTATTTTATACTAACGAGATGCAACCAAGGTAATCCCTATAAAAAGCCAAGACGTACTTGCTTCAAGGAGCAGGTTGTCTCCATCCAGAGAATTTTCACCGCAGCAGCAGACACAAGTTATAGCTAATCACGGTTCCAACGGTGGATAACATAAAAACAACATAAAACCTCAATATTACACTGCTGATCAAAAATTTAAGACCACTTAAAAATCTTTCAAAAGAAATCTTTTTTTAAGGATAGATTTTAAACTCTCCTGACTTTATGTTACTAATACTACAATCTAAAACGTTATGGAAACAAAAAGGTACATTCCAAAACTTTTATTTAAAAATTTTCATTTTTATTAAATTAGGCTTTTTACACGTGATCAAAATTATAAGACCAAGGGTATAAATTGTTAGATTTATGGTAATTCTAATGTTTTTAGTTCAGTTAAAGATTAGCAATCACTGTGTAAAGGTGTTACCATGCCTAAAGCAAGAAAACTAACCGAAGTTGAGCGTTTTCAAATTCTAGGATTCCATAAGCAAGGTTTGTCACTGCGAGCGATAGCAGCTAAAGTAAATCGCAGTAAAACTGTTATTTTCAACTTTCTAAAGAACACTGAGAATTATGGAAAAGCAAAATCCTTTGGTAGCCCCCCCCCCTCAATTTCTCCTGCATTGAGTAGGAGAATCAGGCAGGTTGTCATGAATGATAGAGGACTTTCTTCTAGTCAAATTAAGGCGGTTACAGATGCTGATTGCAGTTCAATAACCATCGGATGATACTTACAACAAAAAGGCATGGTAAATAAAAAGCATAAACAAATTCCTCGATTGCTTCCACGTCACAAAGTGGACCGCTTTAAATTTAGTTGTGAATACCAAACCTGGGACGTTGAGAAGTGGAAGAAAGTCCATTTGGGAAGGCTAGGCACTGTATGTACCACGCCGAGTCATAAGAAATGTCCAGGCTGGTATTTGGAGGCACATTAATTCACTGGGAGAGATGCACCCCTAGTCTTTGTTAAGACGTGCATCTACAAGAAGGTAACTTTGATGATGTCGGCAGCAGGACGTTGGATGGTCATGGAGGAGGATGAATCTCTAGCAGATCAACGGTTCTATGGTATTAAGAGTTACATTATTCAACTGCAGCTATGCGGATGATCTAAGGACAACGGATAAGTGAAAACAGGCGAGTCAGATGCCACTGAGCCGGTGAAGGTAATGGCAACCCACCCCAAGTTCAAATCATGTGATGTCTTCAGAAGAATCGGACCAACAATGGACCGAAGCCTCTGGAGAACATTAACCATGATTTCATCTACGGCATTAACATGCCATGATATGAGAAGAACAAGAACAAGAACAAGAACAAGAAGAACAAGAAGAAAAAGAAAAGAAGAAAAAGAAGAAGGTTGTCCATACAAACCATAAGGTTTTACTTTTAGTAAATGGTACACTGGAAAACCGATAGTGTTTTAATCGCAATCTGAAGCACTTGCTTGTTTAAGCACATTGATGCTGTGAAGTAGCGAAACAGATTGTTTGTTGACATAATTAGTTATATTTTTTTTGGAAAAACGATTCCAGCAGAGTGCTCTGTTATGAAGAAAAATCCGAAAATAAGAGCGTATTATTTATGTTTTGTTTAAAGAAAATTTAGATGAGTCATCGGTGCCGTCGGTTTCATATATATATATATGATTTAAGGACAATGGATAGGTGTAAACAGGTGAGTCAGATGGCAATGCACTGGGGAAGATAATGGCAACCCACTCCATGTATTCTGCCAAGTTCAAAATCATGTGATGTCTTCAGAAGCATCGGACCAACAATGGACCGAAGCGTATGGAGAACACTAACCATGATTTCATCTACGGCATGGACATTCCACGACACAAGAAAAAGAATATCAGCTGACCTTTGCATCGTTATTTCCAACCCTGAGAAGAGGCTGGTTCATTGACTTTGTTGATGAAATCATCTGGGTGATGATGAAGAATGTAATCGAACCAACAAAAGACGTCTTGAGAGCGAGAGAAAGAGCTTGTCGCAGAGTGAAAAAGTACGACAGTCCACCGCAGCAGCAGACACAAGCTAATCACAGTTCCAGTAGTGAACCCCATAAAATTGTGGGCCCAGGGTCAACTCCGTATTGTGTTTGATTGTTCTGAGTCAGATTTATCAGCTAACTTTCGCATCGTCTTTTCTAACCTTGAGGAGATGCTGGTTCAATGACTTTGTGGATGAAATCAGTTTGAGAACAATGAATAGCGTGATCAAACTAGCGGAAGACGTCTCGAGAGAAGAACTTATTGTTATTGTCGCAACATTTCGAACAATTTAACCTTTGACATTCTTCAGGTTCATCTTTTAAAATTTGGCAATTTATGCAGAATTTCAAAGTGGACGCTTTATTTAATCCGTAGGAGTCAATTGTTCTCGTTCCATCAGCCTAACTATTAATTTTTGTTATTCTTAATTATTACCTGAAGAAAAACTTTGAACCTTTAACCTCTAGATTTTATTTAAAATCGTTAAATCAATACCTTTCAATGCTTTGCCACTTCTGCTAAATCATGGCTGATAGAAAAAGGACAATCTACTTTCATAGATTAAGTAAAACGTTCAGTCCAAAATTCTGTATCTGTCACTGTAAACAGGCAATATGTCAGAAACTGAGTTCTCCATCCGTTTCTGTAATCTGATCTGATAGAGGTGAGGGCCCACGATTAATTTGATATTACAGTTAAAGCCGAAGTTATTGGCACCCTTTCAATTTTTACGTTATCATTAATATTTATTTTGAATATTTTATAATAAACTAAAAGTGTTTCAGGAGATCTGTAGATGGTCGATATAATTGTTCAACACTTTAATAAAAACAATTAGTGAAAAAGTGTTTTAAAACACAAAAATTGAAAGGGTGCCAATAATTTTGGCTTTAACTGTATGTATCATTGTTCTGAATCACGTCTTCAGCTGACGTTCGCATTGCCTTTTCCAACTCTAAGGAGAGGATGATTTAATAACATTGTGGATGAAATCATCTGGATAACATTGAAGAATATAATTGAATGTTCTAGAGTTGTAAGCCATGTTTAGTTTCAGAACAGTTTCCAATGGTTAGTTGTTTGATACAAGTCCTGGAGGTGACTGGTTCTCAGTAGACAGTTCTTAAGTTAGAAACCACAGAGCAAAAGATTCTTCCCGTGTTGACACGAACAAAACATATGCGAAGTTGCTACAGAAAAGGTTTAATTTTTATGGAGCAATTCTGGTTTCTGATTGGTTGGTAGCAGAACGTGAATTAATTTGATCCGTCAGTTCCTAGCAGCATCGTTTATAAATAGAATCTCCTAACTGTGTGGGATCATACCCCATTATAGTTCTCCTATGATGGGATGTGTCTCCTAGCGGCTTCAACTGCAGGGAGACAGGGTAGAGTACTCGTCAAGGATTCGTTCTTGACACTCAGCCCAACAGGTGAGGGGCCTGGAACCAGCCCAGCACCTGTCAGACTGAGGTACACCGCCTCCCAAGCCTTGCCACCGGGCTTTCCAGTGGGGCAGGTTTATTGCTTGTCGCCTGAGGCGCCCCGACCGGAGAATGCCGACATGTGGGGGGGGGGGTACTCAGGCAATTTTTGCAATTGCAGGAGTGCCCCTCCTTTAGGGGAGCCTGCTTAGATCCCCACTTTCCGGCCTTGCGCCAAATATTGCTGTGGTGAGCAGCAATTAAATATCTACCGCATTATTGATAAAAAATATTGAAACAAATGTAATCGACATCTTCAGAGAGAGAGGGATAGAGAGCTTGCCACAGAGAGGAAAATCTGCAGCAAGAACGAACGAACACTTGCTGATCATCATTAAATCCTGGGCAACATCGGAAAAATGTAATCTTTTGTTTTACATCCGCGTCGTAACCTTTTCGTTGCACAATCTTTCGACAAATAATCATTGCTACGATTCCTCCTTTTGGCCCAAATTCTGTATCTGTCATTGGAAACAAGCAATATGTCAGAAATTGAATTCTTCATCAGTTTCTGCAATCTCATCTGGTGAAGAGATGAGAACCCAGGATCAATTTGGTATCCTGTTAAGCAACGGTGAGCCTGGCCAATATCAGATGGGTGACCATTTGGGAAAGCTAGGTGCTGTATGTACCACACTGAGTCATAAAAAATTTCCAGGTTGGTATCTGGAGGCGCATTAATTCACTGGGAGAGATGCACCCCTAGCCTAAGTTAAAACATGCATCTAGAAGAAGGTAAGTTTAAATTCACCCTCTGTATCCCTGTGTTTACAAAGCCATTTGGCGGAAGTGGCCCTGATTAATTTAGCATCATATTCCAGTGTTCTGAATCACACCTTCACCTGACCTTCGCATTATCTTTTCTAACCTTGAGCAGAGGCTGGTTCAATGACTGTGGATGAAATCATATAGGTGATGAAGAAAGTGATTGAATCAACGGAAGACATCTCGAGAGGAGGGCTTGAGAGTAACAAGAAAAAAAACTCAATTTTATATCTATTTAATCTATAAATATAAAAGCGAAAGTGTATGTGTATTCGCTTTTTCTGTGTGTCTACAAAATCTTTTTTCAGAGAAGCGGTCGGTCGCTTCACAACTTTTTAAAACTTTTTATATCACATATAAATCGTAATATCTCACAGTTAACAACGAAGCTCGCCTGTCTATTTAATTTGCTCGATTTCGGGAAGATAAATATTCAACATTTGTCGCTCGCCGCATGTGGGTTAGTCTTTTTCCTATAACATCTTGGGGGGGGGGAAAGCGTTCAGCAGTAAATGAAATACTATCCCGCAGTCAAACTTGACCTCATTAACTCATTAAAACGGGCACCTGCCAAATCCAAGTAATTAAATAAGTTCAAACGTGTTTCCGTGAGCATCTCGCGGTGGGGCAATTGTTAATGTCGCACATTTTTTTTTTTTTTCACACTTTAATTTACAACTTTGCCTCAACGGTTCGGGTTCAATCCTCATACTTACCCACCAAAACATTTTTTTAACCCCCACCCCACCCCCAGAGTTTCCACACACACACCTCCAATAACTCGAGCAACACCGGGTACCCCCCCCCTAGTCTAATATATAAAAGGGAAAGTATGTGTGTGCGCGCTCTAAAAGCTTTAGCAGACATATCAGACCGTGACAAAATTGGTATCGTTAGAAAACATCGATCTCTCGGATGAAAAATACCTAAAAATTGGCCAAAATTCTGTCCTGGGCCGTTTTTTTGCAATGAAGGGTCAGTTTTTATGTTGATATTTTTGCACGTCATACACCTACCAATCTCAACGTATCTAAAAACCTTACATTGAAGGCCTGTGACGTTATAAGTTGCCGTGACCGTGACAGCTAACGCTATTAGCCTTTTCCACCTTCGCGTTACAGGTTTGAAGCTACTGCTGCTAACTTTTTTTTTTTTGTGCTTGCACGGGTACTCACTGCTATTCTGATTGAAGAAAAGCTTTTTTCATTTAGGGCTGGGGGTTAGTTGCTCAATAGCTTTAGTATACCACCTCTCCCCACCCGGGCAAGTTATATATAAAGGCAGTGTGTGTGTGCGTGTAAGTTCTTTCCGTATGGACTTTAAAACGCCCGGATCAATTTTTTTTTTTTATTTCACTCAACTGTATTTTATGTATCTAGCAGTATTCTTAGATGGGCTTTGTATCAGAATGCTCCCGGTAAGAATTAAAAACCGATGATCAAAAAAAACAATCTGATCAAACAAAAGTTAACACCCTACACTGCCTAACATCACAAGTATATTTGGGAAGTTTATCACCGCACAAGCAGTAAGACCAGGCATATAAAATCAGCAGTAAGTTCTCTACAGTGCAATGTAGACTACAAGGTATTGTGGACTAAGTCTTTCATAGTTTGTGTGCTGCGGCATTATTTGATTGTAGAAATAATTATATATACTAGCAAGACCCGTGGAAATTCCACGGTATAAGAAATATATTTAATCAATAAATGTTTTGATGAAACTGATATTTTTCTGGATAGCATAGAAAAACCAATAAGAGACAGCCAATGAGTTTACTAGCAGGCCGCTCGTAAAATACGCTTTAATATATTATGATTAATGCAGATTTAGTATTTACATTATATTGGACTTAATTAAAGACTTCTCTTCTCTTTCCTGCAACCTCTCTCCCAGAGCCTGTCTTTGTTTTATCATTATTTCCATAGCAAGTGCTCGTCTGAGCTCCAATCTCTGGTCCCCCCCTCGCCAATCTTTCACAAAAAACACCTGTCTAGCTGAAACCACTGTCAATAATTTTCCCCATTCTTTATCTGTGCCAAAACCAAAATGTAGATTCCATGAACAAAGCTTCTTTCTTAGAAGTGCACGCCTATGGAACTCTTCCATTTCTCACCTGACTACAACTTGGATGTTTTCAAGTCCAACGTAAACAAATTCCTGATAAACCGCCTCCTTAAGTAAGACGCTTTATCAAATCTCCATTACTAACGATTACTACAATATTATCCCATTGATTACTGTACATGCAATAACCCTTATCCCCGAGTGGCTTCCGGGCCTTGATAAGTGGTGACTACCAAGAAAAATAAAATAAATAAAAAATAAAAGACTTGTGCTATCACCAACAATTGAAACCAAAACGTTTAGCTTACAGTTTATTTTTTTCCTTTGACGTTAATGCCTAATCTACAAAGACATGTATGAATCAATAGCTACTACATTACGCATGCATATTCATAATGCCATCGTTCAACCATAACCTAGCAAATTCCATTTCTTTTATTTTCATCCTTTAGCAGAGATTTCCCCCCCAGCTAAAACCTAAATATAAAGTTTTGCATGGGTCTGAATACCCTATACATTAAGTTTCGTGTCTATAGATCAAAAACTGATAGGAGTTTGATAGGCAAAATATTTAAAACAAATATACCTATGCATAAATATAGAAAGAGGTTTGCATTTACTATAAGCTTTTATATATAAAGTATAAATCATGTAGAATATCTGCATGAATATAATTACACGTAATAGTTAACTAAAGATGATCATCTCATAAGAAAACCAAAAAAAAAAAAAAAAAAAAAACTTATAGAATTAAAATGAATGTTTAAAAAATATGCAAATTAGCTAGATCTTTTGCAGATGAATGCAATTCCACGATCCATATATAACAAAGTTATATTTTCTTTTTAAATAAATAGAAAAAAAAAAAAAAGGTTTTAATAATATGAATATAAATAGAAAAAAAAAAATTCATAGGAATATAGGTTAACATTTCTATGAAAATAGTGTACTTTGTATTTTAAATATAGAACTGATCCAAATAAGATAAATTAAGAAGTACTAATAAATATTCAGAAAGTAATTTTGTGCTACATAGTTCAATACAGATAAAACCACATTTTAACAAACAATATTTTCTTTTTCCCTGTTTCTTCCGAGTGTTACCTTTTTATGTTTGGTTTAGTTTGTTTTACGGCATATCAATCCTTTTCGGGTTATTTAATGCCAAAACCCGTTATTTTGGAAATAATATTCATGTTGCATCCAGTTATTTTGTAGAAGTTTTTATTCTTCAAACTCTTTGTATCTTCAATCGCTAGTTTGTAGTGTTTGGTTTGGTTGTTTTATAGTGGATTTTATCGTTTTTGTTCCTTGCCCTGCAGAACATGCATGAGTTTTGCGATGGGAGAGGGAAAAGAGTTACAGTATTAATGTTTGGTACATTTTAAGTTAGGAAACCAGTCAGGAAGTGTGAGGAGATAGAAACAGAAATAGGAAATGGGAAGAAGGAAAAGGTGGGTTCGTTTTTGTAGAACATAATTAAGTTTTGCAAAATGGAGGTAGAAAAACAAAAAGCATCAATGTTAGGTGCAATGCGTCTCAGGAAGCGTTTTTTTTTTTTTAAATGTAGTTTTGCTGATTTTTGCAAATTAAAATTACCTTTCTCACACAATCACAACAATGAGCATATGTTATAAAATTTGAAAACAAAACTAAAGGAGGTCCAGGATTACCGGATTGGCCTTTTTAAAACTAAAAATGTTTTTTTTTTTTAAGCAGTTTGGCCTTCAAACATTGTATTTGGCCTTTTTCAAAGTGTAATGTACAAACCAAGGAATAACAAGAGTAGAAAATTATATGGATAAAAAAATTAAAATGGCCACAGGTGAACACGTGCTTAATTTTGTAAAAGGAGGCAGATTTATTTGGCGTTTACATTAAAAAAAATCAGAAATAAGAAAAAATAAAATAAAAAAAATCACACATAAAAAGTGAAAATCTTTATTTTAAAAATAATTATAGACAGAGAGCAAGGGAAATTACTCTGTACTCGCATTGAAGAGGATACATTTTTTTATATTTACAGGAGCTTTCTTTCTTTTTTTTTTTTTGTACATATTGTTAAAAAAGTGACAAAAGTTTTCAATAAATTTTTTTTTTTTTTTCAAGTAAAGCATGTGTGGTCTCCATTGCAATCGAATTGTGGCTGATTTAAATTTTTTTTTGTTATATGAAAAAAAGTTGTATCTTTTATTTTTTTTTTATTTGGCATCCAATTATTTATTTTTTTTTTTTCCTTAAAAAAAAAAAAAAAAAAAAAAAAAAGGAAAAAAAAAAATTGTTAAGGATGCAGTTTTTGGTAAATTTGAAGAAAAAGAAGTCAATTTTAATTTGGATGGAATTAAAAAAAAAAAAAAAAAAAAAAAAGAAAGATAGAGAGAGAAAGAGAAAAAGTAGGATAGAAGGTGGGGGGGGGGGTCACAACATAAATTAGATTTTCAGACAAAAAAAAAAAAGAAAAAAAAAAAAAAGAAATGTTCCGGAATATTTCAGATGAGGCTTTAAATTACTCAAACTATTATTTCCTCATTATTTTCGCAACATTTCAACCGATGTAATCTCAAACCTTCAGGTGTATCTTGTCGAACTTAGGAACCTATAGAGAATTCCAAACTGAACATAAAAAAAATTTCCCCCCAAATATGGCATATTGTCATTTGGACCCAAGGGGCTATTTTTTAGGGATTGTGTCCAGCAGAAGTTGAGCAACGAAATGTCCATTCACATTGCATATTTAAACTCCTGCGTGTTAGCATGTTAGTCAGGGAAGCAGGAAGAGAACTGCAAAGTCCAGCAACCTGAGGGAAGAAACTATTAGAGTAGAAAACTTTCCGGCGTCTAAGGATCTCAACAGTTAATGGGGTGGAATTTTGCTACTCGTTAAGAAGTATGTACATCAAGGGGGCACAAGTGCTGCGAGTTCATGAGAGCAAATTCCATTACAGTACTTGTGAAACAGGTATAGGGATACAAGACACTGCAGTGATGAGACAGGGGGTAGAGCTTGGCTGATAGCACGGGACATTTTTTTTTATTGGAATCCTTTGAGGAGTAATTTGTATATTTTTTGTGGACTGTTATCCCCATCTTGATCACCCTTTGGAACCTGTGGCACAGTGGATAGCGGCGTTGAATCGCTACGATTCCAGGTGAGCATTGTCTGAAGATAGCAGTTTCAATCCTACTCAGAGCAGGCCAGAGGATTAATTGGCCAAAACGTGTTGAGACAACTATGGGAAGGCAGTAATTACTGGAGATAAGTTACAAGATTCAGCATTCCTATCCCATCGATGTTAATCACCTGAAGAAGGCCAGAGGATGAGTTGGCCAAAACATAGTTAAACAACAATGATGAAGATAACAGTCTGCAAATAAAAAAGCACAGCATCTGTTCATTTAATTTAAACAGATTGTTGTTATGGATGTAAACATACACTAGGCAGTTGCATATTTGCTTTGCAGTCGAATAACAGGCTCGCGAGTGAGAGGCATTTAACTAAAAGGGAAATAATGCAGGAAATATGTCTACTCTGGAGTTAGACCACCCAGAATTCAATTTATCCATGAAAATGTTTATTCAGATAAGAAAGATCTACTTGAATTTAAAAAAAAAAAAAAAAAAAAAAAATCATGGTCAGCAAGAGAAATTCCATTTTTTTTTTTTTTTTTTTTTTTTAAATTTTTCACAGATTTTCCCCGGCTAAAACTCAAATATAAAGTTTTGCATGGGTTTGAATAACCTATATATTAAGTTTTATGCATGTAGATAAAAAACAGACAGTTTGGTAGGCAAAGATTTTTAAACATATATACACATATATAAATATATATAGAAAGAGGTTAGTGTTTATTATAACCTTTTTATGCAAATATTACGCAAGTATAAATTATGTAGAATATCTGCATGAATATAATTACACGTAATAGTTAAATAAAGATGGTCATCGTATAAGAAACAAACTGATAGGAAATTAATTAAAATGAATGTTTAAAAAAAAATATGTAAATGAGTTACGTCTTTTGCAGATGAATGCAATTCCACGATCCATATATAACAAAGTTGTATTTTCTTTTAAAATAAATAGAAAAAAAAAAAAAAGTTTTTTTTAATAGGAATATTAACACAAATTTATAGGAGTATAGAGTTAATAGAGAATTGGTTCTGAAATACAAAATTTGTACAAATTAAAATATACACCGTGCCAGAATTATATGCAAATTGATATTTTTTGTTCTGATAGTTTTCAATGAAAATTTGTGAAACTTTGCACGTTATACGGCAACACTAAGACATGCACAGAAGATTTCCACCTTAGAAATTGCCAAAGAATTACACCGTGCTCATCGTACAATCAAAACATATTGTACTAACCCTCAACTTTGCAACGGACGTTCTGACAAAGGGAAAATTTGCAAGAAATATCTGTCACGTCGAACAATGAGCAAGATCAAGAGAAGTTCATCGTAACCCACTTGAAACTAGCAAACAAGTTTTTGAAAAAACTAGCGTTCCAGATGTGCTCAAATCAACTCGTTGCCGTATCCTGAGGACGATTGCACAATTTGAAAAGCCAGATCTCCGCCCACGATTGAAGGATATCCACAAGAAAAAGAGGATGGAGTGGGCAAGAGATCACATGAAGTTGAATTTTCAAACTGTTTTGTTCACTGATGAGTGTCAAACATGTTCTGGGCTGCAATCATTGGCAATGAGCTGGCAGAACCACTCAGAGTCACAGATGGAGTGAAAATTACTGCCAAACTTTACATTGACTTCATTAAGGAATACTTGGAACCCTGGCACAAGAAGAATTTGGCATTCCGGAAAAAGATGGTATTCATGCATGATAATGCACGGTCTCATTCTGCAAGGATAACCATGGAATATTTGGAGAGATTTTTTTTGCCAGACATGGGAAAATAATCCGATGACCAGCCTGTTCTCCAGATTTAAATCCCATCAAAAATCTGTGGAGCATCTTGAAACAAAATATTTACTCCGGAGGAAGGCAGTACAACTCCAAGGATGACCTCTGGAATGCTATTCTGACTGCTGCGAAAGACATTTCATCAGATGAAATAGAAAGTTTGACATCTTCAATGGACCAAACGCTTTTTGCTCTTGTCAATAAAAATGGCAATTATATAAGATATTGATTGTACTATGAAACCATATTGAAGTTGTTTGTTCTTTATTATTTTTGTTCACAATTTACAAATTCCTAGAATAATCAATGTTTCAATGATCTTTTAGCACTTCACCATATTTTAGCATTGGTTTGCATATAAAGTTGGCACACTGAAAAAAAAAAAATGCAAATCACCAAAATGGCTGCCAATTGTTTATTACTGTGCAGATTAGCTTAAAAATTTAGATCTGCGATTGTGTTTGTGTTGCCATATAACATGCTAAATTTCAAATTTTCATTGAAAACTTTCGGAGTTAGAACAAAAAATATCGATTTGCATATAATTCTGGCACGGGGTGTATTTAAAGCATATTTTACACCTGGCAAGGATAGGCATCCCATTTCTAGTCTAAAAATAAGACTAAATGAATTTCTGTAATTTTGGGCAAACTATATTCGCCCTAAACCCCTCCTAACAAGTAAAAACAAGCTTCTAGAGCTTTTTTTTTTTTTTTTTTGACAACTATTAAATCTATAACTCTGGAGAAAAAGAAAAAAAAATTAACACAAAACAATGAAGTTAAAGAATAACAAATCATAAGACAGAATTTTGTACAAAAATTTAAAAGCAGAGTTGCTTCCCTTTACACAAAGAAGATAAACAGGAATCTTAATACCCAGCATTGACAAAACATTCGAGTATAATATTTGATATAAAAAAAAAAAAAAAATTGAATATATATCTAGCCTGAGTGCCCAGATGTTTGGAGGTGCCCCCCCCCCTTCGCCAATCTTTCACGAAAAACACCTGTCTAGCTGAAACTACTGCCATTAATTTTCCCCACTCTTCATCTGTGCCTAAATCAAAATGTAGACTCCATGAGCAGAGCTTATTTCTCAGAAGTGCATGACTGTGGAACTCTTCCGTTTGCCCGTTTTCCACCTGACTACAGCTTTTATCTTCAAGTCCAACATAAACAAATTCCTGACAAACCGCCCCCTTAAGTAAGACACTCTATCAAATCTCCAATACTAATGATTACTACAATGCTATCTCATTGATTACTATACACACAATAACCCTTATCCCTGAGTGGCTTCCGGGCCTTGATAAGTGGTGACCTCCATGTGCAAAAAAAAAAAAAAAAAGTGGTAGTAGGCAGGCAGGCTCAAACCCGTGACACGAAGGCAGAAAAGAAAGTGAAAGGAAATCTAACGTCTTACCGCTAATCCATGACGCAAAGTTCGGAACATTCAAATTAGGCAAAGTCAATTCAAACCGATACAATGACTTGCAAAAAAAATTGACCCTTGTAGAAAACTGCCCAGTTGAGGGTAAAGGAATTAATGTTTTTGGCCAATTTTTCGATATTTGTCGTCCGAGATATTGAGCTTCAAAATGATACTGATCACGTGTAAATCCGTTGCCTCTGTTGAAAGTTTTAGGCGGACATACATACACATACATACATACATTTAAACAGACAGATGAGATTCATATTATAGACTAGCAGGGAGACTCCAAGTTGCCTGGGATTGAATGAGAATCAATGTTTCACCCTTCCATATTTTATTGTCATCAAAATCAATAAAATCGGCCATTTTTCAATCAAAACGATTAATTACCTACTTTAATTGGGGACCCCTCGCAATGCACCTGGAGGAATGTTCACATGCCTCTTCACAGTGACAGTTCACAATACATTGTAATCTACATTGCACTGTAGAGAACCTACTGTTGTCTGAAAAATTATTTTATATAATGGCTGGAATTAAAGTTTAAAATAAAAAAGTCAAGTATCATGCTTCGATTGTGCTTAAACATTCATTTTGAACGTGCCCCTGTCATATTAAAGAACTTACTATTGATTTTATATGCAGGGTTATTCTGCTGGTGTTGTACTTGCGATGTTAGGCTGTTTAAGGCGTTAACTTTAGTCAAAATCGCTTGTTCTTTCATCGGACATTTTTGATTATCGATACTTATCGACATTCAGATACAAAGCCCATCTAATAACACTGCCAGGCGCATAAAGTACATCTTTTATAAAATTTCAAAAATTGATCCAACCGTTTAGGAGTCCATAGGGAACGAACTCGCACAGTTATTTTTATATAAGTGTAGTATCTGTAGTACATGCTGTACTTATGTTCGTAACTTTGTGATATAAAGTGGGGGGATCACTTTTCTGTATTAATTTAATGTAAAATGATCACCCACTTTACAATCAGTCAGTTTCAAAGTCATTCAAGTTGTTTTTGAAGGATTCCAGTTATTTTTTAAGCATTCAAGTCATTCTTAAGGTCATTCAATTCATCCTTAAGTTCATTAAAGTCATTCTAAGTCATTTACTTCTTATTTAAGTCATTTCAGCCCATTTTTCGATCATTTTAGTTTATCTTAAAAAATTTCATGTCAATCCTACATTCACGCATTCATTCATTACACGAGAGCACGCGACTAATGGCTATCGGCCTTGTTTAATACAGAGGTGCCCATTACGTCAATCCAAAAGGCATTGAGGATAAATAGCATTGCAAAAAAAAAAAAAAAAAAAAAAAAAAACCTTGCAGAACTGGAGACACAAGCAGTCATGTTCACAGCTTGACAGTGCACATGAAATAAAGCAAACTAACAATTGTCCGTCAGAGTTCGATAAACATTTTGAAGACCGTTTTACTCGAACCAATCACTACATTTATGTGCTATCCTTTCCAAGAAGATGCTGCAGTTTTTTTTCAGTTGCATCGAAAATTGCAACACCGTCTCACCTGAACTCTTCTGGAGTGAGGGATGAGATTCTAACACTAAGCCGATGGAGAGCTCATGAACTTACAGAGGACCACAACATCAGTAAATGTGCTACCTTCTTGGCTGCATTATTTGGGTGTACTTATTTATACGAGTCAGCCTTTTCCCACGTGAAGATCATTAAGCCCAAATACTGCTCCACCATGACTGATGAGCATCTATAAGTCTGCTGGAGCCTGGCTATTAGCAGCTACTGTTCAGACTATGCATCCCTAACCGATTCCATCTAATATAACTCGGAGTAATGGCAAGAAATGTACAGAGTTGCACAATGCAATATGGCAAGTGCTCGTCTGAGCTCAAATCTATGGTCCCCCTTCACCAAACTTTCATGAAAAACAATTGTCTAGCTGAAACCACTTAATTTCCCCCCATTCTTTATCTGTGCCTAAACCTAAACTCCATAAGCAAAGTTTCTTTCTTAGAATTGCACACCTGTGGAACTCTTCCGTTTTCCTGCTCTCCAGCTGACTACAATATGGTTGTCTTCAAGTCCAATGTAAACAAGTTCTTAATGAGCCATCCCCTTAAGTAATCCAATTTACCAAATTTTCACTACTAACGATTACTACGGTATTGTCCCATTGACTACTGTGTACTCATTAACCCTTATCCTCGAAGGGCCTCCAGGCTTTGATAAATGACTGCTTTTATATAATATAACATTATATATATATATATATATATATATATATACACACACACACACACACACACACGTGTGTGAAATTTTCCCGTTTTTAACAAAGTCAATAAATAAGGGACTGATAGTCGTTTTGTGATATCAAAGTTATTGATGAGGAAACTGTCCAAACATTATGTTAAGTTGTTTTAAATCTTGCAATACAAGATTACAGGGGAAATCAAAACAGGCCAACTATCAGGCTTTGATGAGCAAGGTCTGATTTGAAGGAGTCTGTAGATTACATTAATGCATGGACAAACGGACCTTCCGCCAGAGATGTCATCAAATCAGACAGTGAATATAACACAAACTAAATATACAAACTTATTTTTAAGTGTTTATTCTTTATTGTTATAAAATGTTTTTAAATAATGCATCACATTAATATTTGAAATGGACATTTTAATGTTATGGGACAAATCAACAGTGAAAAAAAAACAGAAGGAACACCATGAAAGGGGATTATTAAAACAAAACAGTGAGGTAAAAAAAAAAAAAAAAAAGCTGACAATCGTCGTAAAAATTCAGATATCTTTGAATTTTGTTAAACTTTCACAGCTGGCATTGTACATCAATTAATGTTCAAATTTCAGTTTCCTTCGGTTATTTTATATCGCCACCATCTCCCATGCTGAAACTGAATATTTTGAATTCGTATTGAATTTGATTCTTAGTCATTAAACGCCAATCAAGCAATATTTCCTTGAATTTTAATTTCTTAAGACTACCTTAAGCTTAAGCCTTAAATTTAGACATTTTCTAGAATAAAATCATTTAGCACGATTATATGGGTAGCGGAACAGCGCTACTGTCAAAAGGAAAAGAAAACGCCTTCTTCCCTCCCCTAGTTTGTGGAAGTCCCTTGGGTATGGACTAGAACCCCCCCCCCCCCAATCAGGATAATGTGAGGTCATAAAAAGCAGGTGACTAATGTAATACGGAATAAAATAATTCTGTTCATGGTTTCGTATTTCATTTTGCTGAGCATAAGATACCTCTGGGTACAATGGTCAGGACAATCGTATGAAAACTGTTCGGACAGAAAGAAACTGCAACCTACTGTCTGTATAACTGCAAAGAAAGCTATGACAATACATTAGACTCTTTATTCAAGAAACAGCGTGAATAGAGAACGCCTCACTCGGTAGGTATGAGCAACAATGAATTCATGAATGCCTTGAGGTCAACCAGGTCAGGTTTGTAAGTGTGTGTGCGTGTGTGTGTGGGGGGGGGTACAGTCGTGTTATGTTATGTTTCACTTTGAAAAGAAACAAACAAGATGAAAAACGATGAGAGGGGCAAAGAGAAACAGATAGACATAAAGAGATAGAAATTTTAATAGAAATATGTAACACTTGTTCTGGGCAATGTGGGGTAACCCTTCTAGTTGAAAATCAAAGATTAAAATTAAAAAAAAAAAAAAAAAATAGCACATATATAAGGCCAGTGTTCACTCAGTTGTCGTTTCTCTTCCTGTTATTGCCTCATCTCCCTCCTAATCACCTGAAGAAGGCCAGAGGATAAGTTGGCCGAAACGTTGTGAAATAAGAACTATTAAGATGAGGATAGCAGTCCGCAAAAAATGAATTCCCTCCTACAAGTTTAAAAAAAAAAAAATAAATAAAACTTAGCACAATCTCATAAATTTATTTCAATTCATTAGGGGCCTTTTCAAATGAGTGAGCCAGTCAAGATTTGAAAAGGTCCTTATTGGGTTGAAACTAAATTATGACTTAGATTTAGAGACAATGTTTGTTTATGTGATTTCAAAGAAACTCTCCACCATAGAGAGAAAAGAATGTTAACGAAAAAGAAAAGTTACAATTTGATCACTAAGTACTTATACAGTTCTTGACCTGATAAAAAAAAACAAACAAAAAAAACTAACCTAATTGGTTAGTTTGTAGTTCACAAGCTGTACCAGTACAGAAACTTGATGAGGAGAAAAGGACTCTAGATGATTGCAATGTTCATTTAACTGTTAAATGTTAAAGTGTGTGGGTGTATTATATATATATATATATATATCTCCAAGTTCCAAATATTAAGTTTTCTCAGTTGGTCATTGATTACTTTTCAAAAGGTAACAATTGCAATATTGTTTCCATACAGCAACTAAAAAATTGTAAAATTTATCTTTGCTATATATATATATATATATATATATATATATGCATGCACACATACACAATCATTACAATAATGTTATGGGGAAGGGAGAAAAAAGAAAAAAAATCAGTTGCATATATTTCCAGCCACCCCAATTTTGTTTTTTTTAGGGGGGGGGGGGGTCCAGAACTTCCTCTATTAAAAAACAAAAATAAAAATCTGTATGATTGTACATACCAGTGACATCCTGAAAATATATTCCAAAAATCATAAATGCAAGTATTTTCATTTTTAAGTTATTAATGGGAATTCATAGGCATTACAAGATTTTTCAAGATTTTTTGTCAAAATGGTGAGCGAGACTGTCATTCCTCGGATAGTCCTAAAATTTGATTTTCTTATTAAAAAAAGAGTTTACGTGATTTTTTGGTGTTCAATATTTTCATTTCCGTCACAGGTATCCGAATCAAAGATTTGGATTTTTAATATAGAGGGAAATTCTGAACAAGAACCAAATTCTTAAACTATTATTCGCTTTATAAGTGTAGTTATCTCCCTTTAATTTCAATTCCAATATTCAATGCGATCATCGTAGGTTCAATCCCCGGTTAGGGAAAGGTGCTAATCTAGTAATCTAGTAACACCGATAAGTTGTGATGCAACTAAACTACCATATATGGACTAATATATATATATATATTAGACAGATAGAGAGGGGGGGGATATAACTGTCTTACAGATTTTGGAAGAGAAAAAATATAAGTTTGAAAGAGGAAGAAAGAAAAACAAAAGCAATGATTATTTAGAATTACAAAAAAAAAAAAAAAAAAAACTTTATGATGTACACACTAGTCACAAAACGAAAATATATTCCAAATCAAGTAAGTTAATTAAATAGTTTGTGTTTTTGTTTATTTTTAAGAAAATCAAATTTTTCAATTTTTAGTTTGAAATTATTTTGAACACAAACAAAATCTCGAGTCAAATTGAGTTGTTGCTCTTGAATTGTAACATCTAAGAGAAAAAAAATTTTTTAAAATAAAATAGAAAATTAAAACTAAAAACAAATTTTTAAAAAGTAAATAAAAGTAAAAAAAAAAAAAAGTAAATAAAAAAGCAAATAAATAAAAAAAATTAAATAAATAAAAAAAATAAAAAATCTTTAAAAACTATAACAGATTCGGCCACCTGTCTTGCTTCCTCATAAAACGAAAATTACATCAATTTACATAATTTTTGGAATATGACATTTTCGTTCCGTGATGAATATATGCAAAGATTTTTTTTTTTTTTTTTTTAAATTCTAAATGAGTATCGATTTTTGTACTAAAATCATGATTTTATGTCATTTTCGAGTAAAATTACTCAAATATCAGTCAATTAGAGTAAACAATTTGCAAATGAGTAATACCTTTTCAAGTTAATCTTCCATTCGATAAAGAAAATAAATTAATGGATGACTCGGTATGTAGTTTGAAAATTTAAATGAAAATAAAACACAGCTACAACTCTTCTCCAGAAAACTGTTCTGGGGGCAGATAACTCTTGAGATTTACTTGCCCAATTTTGTAACGACTGCAATTATCCACCCCTGTGCAATTCTATGGAGAAATTATGCAACCACGTCTGTTTTCACACGACATACGTTGAACAGCTAATATTTGTAAAATATTCTTTTTACCCAAGAAAACGAATGACAAAGTTAAAGTGGGAAGAGGGGAAAAAAGAAAACGGATATATATATATATATATATATATATATATATAAAAAAAAAAAAAGACAAAGGGATGAGAAAAAAAAAAAAAAAAAAAAACAATAAGGAGGGAAACAACAGGATAACAAAAATAGAAAGATAAACAGAAAAACAGAAGTTGTTTGAAAATAATATCCACTAATCATTTCATCGTAAATAATTTTTTTTACGAATCCTTAAGATCCATAATTTTTTTTTTTTTTTTGGAAGCTCCATTTTTAAAATTTACTGAAAATTCTTGGCACTTTCTTTCTTTGCCCAAGGACATCCGACCCGCGTCTTTTTGAGGGAGGAGGATAAATGATGAAATATGAACAATTCCTCCAACCGTTGGCATAATTATATGAAAAAAGAAACAGGGGGTCGGAGAAGTGGGTTTGTCCCCCTCTCCCCAACCACCAATGGGGGTAGAAAGGTTGGGTCTTATGAGAGAACACAAAATGTCAGTGATTTTGGTGTTCGTGTTCTGTCTATGCCATCATTTCCTCAGTTTCCATCCGTAGGCTATTGCTGTCTTCATGGAAGGCGGAAACAGATTTTAACATTTCGTCGTTGGATTTCCCTTCGAACATTTGATTGGATTCAGTTTCTGTGTTTTGAGCTGGGGGAATGTTTTCACTGTCAGGATTGTCATCCCAGTCGATCTTAAATCTGGTCACTCGTGGACACGTAGCCAGGATGTTTCTTTGTAACTGAGAATAAAAAAAAAAAATTTAAGAAACAATTTTATACAAATAAAAATTAAACTTAATTTTTATGTGCGTCTTTTCAGATTTTCAAATTCAGAACTAAAAAGAAATGGGAATAAAAAAAGAAACGGGGGGGGGGGAGAAAAAGAAAAAAAGGAACGGAAGAAACAGAGGGACAATAAAAAAAAAAATTAAAAAAAAAGGGGAAAAAACTAGTCTTGATAGAAGGGTTGGTTGGTTGTTTTACAGCATATCAACCCTTTTCAGGTTATTTAATGCCGAATCCAAAGATTCAGAAAAATTTTTTTAATAGAATATATTTGTTTTCAAGTTGGTTTCTATTTAACCCATAGTTGGGACCCTAACAGGTACTACCACTCCGGGTCAGAGTGGACCTGGGAGCAATGGTAATTAAAGGGTGGCTCCACACTCCCCAAAGCCCGCAAGCTGGAGCTTCACCACTGGATATAGTTTAAGGTCATATCCAGAACCCTTGATAGAAGGGAGACAAAAACTTGCTATGATTTCAAATGATCTAAAATAAAAGGAAAGACTTGATTCCAAATATTTCTCATGTTATATATTTACCCTTTTGGAAATAGGGTACGATTATTAGTATCTCTAGTAATAGCTTTTTTGTACAACGTATAGACGAAGAAAGAAAAAAAAAAAAAGGTATTACTAAACTTGTAATTATATATATATATATATATATATATATATATATATTATATAAAAAAGACATTGTTAATTACAAGAGTTTTGCAATAAATTTTTATTTTTTTTGTACATATGAAGGTATGGATGCATGTACAAAATACTAAAATTGAAAAAATAAAAAAATACTACAAAACGGCTTTATGTTGTATTTAAGATTGTTTAAATAATAGTCAAATTATATACTTTTTGCTTGGTATTTTCTGTTTTTTTAACTTATACAGAAAACGAAATAAATTTTAGGTGAAAGTAATAAAAGTCTGGCTTTTTTCAATAAAAAGAGTTTCTCTTGATTTGATTTTCCAATGATGAGGTAAAAAAAACAAAAAAAAAAAACAAATGTTCCACAATATAGAGTGTCTGGGTGTGACTAAACAAAAAAAAAAAAAAAAAAAAGTTGCTAAGTACAATATTTTTCAATAATGCAAACACGTTTTTCGTTCTATCGAATCGTGTTATTCGTTACTGTTCTCAATCTCTTCATTTTTTGCAGGCTTTTCGACAGCATGGACAAAATTCAAATCCGTACAATTTTCTTGTTCCAGTTCAAACTAGGCCGAAAAGCTGCAGAGACAGCTTGTGATATCAATGATGCGTTAGGCCTAGGAACCACTAATGAACATTTGGCACAATGGTGGTTCAAGAAATTTCGCAATGGTGACTAGAGCCTCGAAGAACATTTGAAAGCCTTAATTGAAGCCAATCCTTGCAAAACCACACAAGAAATTGCAGTTGAACTCGAGGTCGACTGCTCAACAGTCATTTGCCATTTAACGCAAATAGGGAAGTCACAAGTTGGATCTCGAAGTGTAAGCCATTTTGAGTTTCAGATGATTCGCTGTTACACACAAGTCCTGGGAGGTGACTTGTTTGTAGTAGACAGTTCCACAGAACAAAATATTCTTACCGTGTCGAAACCGAGAAAAGAACATGTGAAATTGCTCTAGACAAGGTTTAATATTTATGAAGCAATCCTGGTTTCTGATTGGTTGGTAGCAGACCGTGAATTTATTTGATTCGTCAGTTCTTAGCAGCATCATTTATAAATAGAATCGTCCGACTGTGTGGGATCATACCCCATTATCACTCCAAAATATTGCAACATTGGATAAATGGGTGCGCAATAAAATCGACCCATTTTTCAAGTGGATTGTGACGTGTGACAACCGGCGACATTTGGTACAGTTCCTGAAGCCGAAATTGCACAAAAAAAAAAAAAAAAAAAAAAAAAAAAGTTATGGCGACTGTTTGGTGCAACAAAAACCATCTCTGCTGGCGAAATGTCGCTAATCAATTAACCAACTAAAAGTGTCCAAGAGAGACTAGTTTTCAATAAACAAAACTCCTCCACCTAACGTTCAGAGAATGTGGAGTTAGAATAGATACATAGAGAGCATTGCCAAGGCTGCTGTAAAGAAGGTGGGCTCTCTCTACCGTGCTAGAAAGCTGCTTACGCCTGAAAGTATCCTGTACCTTTATAAGGCCACCATTCGTCCATGTATGAAGTATTGTCCCATTTGGGCTGGCGCATCTGCTACTAGTCTCACTCCTGAACAGGGTTCAAAAGAGAGTCGCCAACCTGATAGGTCCTGCACTGTCATCTAGGCTTCAACCTCTGTCCCATCAATGAAATGTTGCATCCCTCTGACTGTTCTACAAACACTTTAATGGTGAATGCACTGACGAACTACAAGCACTTGAACTCCCCTCGATGTAAATACCGACAAACCCGACAAGCAGCTAAATCCCACCTCTTCACAGTAGAGATCCCTAAGTGTAAGAAAGCCTTCTACTCCAGACTTTGGAACTCCCTTCCGGGATTCTGCTTTCCCAACTGTACAGACATGCAGAAGTTCAAGTGTAATATGTGGATAGACATCTTGCTACTCATCTCCCTCCACTGTGCCTTGTTTGGGGTAAAAAAAAAAAAAAAAAAAAAAAAAAAAAAAAAATTTGGTAAAGATAAAGAACTCTGCACCTTACGTTAGAATTAGTGTTGGGATGATCGGAATTGGGGGGGGGGGGGGGAAACATTTTGTGGGTAATGGAAATTTTCTTAGCCTAATTTCCAACAATCTTTTTGTAGTTTAAGACTTAATTTTCCATCACTGGTACTAAAATAAATATTTATTGATTTTACACTAAAATCCAAAATTATAGACCATATATGATTTTAGGTACAAAATAGCACAAACAAATGACAATTAAAAAAAAAAAATTTTTTTAAAATTGCACAAGTAAAAATAAAGATGAAAAGCTCACAATACATAAGAAGAACATTAAGATCAAATTTAAAAGATAATCTACATCTAAAAGCAGATGTAGACTCATCACTAAATAACCCACCCCTGAAAAATTTTTTTTTTTTAAATTTAAAAAACATTTTTTATTAAGTACAAAAAATTTTAAACTAAAAAAAAATGTAATTAAAAATTTAAAAAATAAAAGCTTAAATTTTTAATTGAAGTTTTTATTTTTTAAAGATAAAATTTTTTTAAAATT
The DNA here is from genome assembly GCF_053919585.1 of Euprymna scolopes. Classification (NCBI taxonomy): domain Eukaryota; kingdom Metazoa; phylum Mollusca; class Cephalopoda; order Sepiida; family Sepiolidae; genus Euprymna; species Euprymna scolopes. Next base: position 7,068,459 of record NC_136518.1, on the reverse strand, counting down.
TCAAATAAAAAGTTTTTAAATCGTTTTTAAATGCTTACTTTATCATAGGCTGGCATCTCTGGTGGGGTTTCCTTCAATTCTGGGTCACTATATTCATTGTTGACATAATAACCAACACGAATGAACTCTTTGCTTTTGTAAGAACAAGTCAGTAATACGACCGTCACACCCACGGCATCTGCAATTGGGATTTTGCTTGTATCCGGAGGACCAGCCTGGAAAAGGAATAAAAAGCTTTTATGTAGACCTAATGAATTAAATTTTTTTTCATTAAACAGTATAGATTTGTTTTCATTGAGGTGTATATAAAAAAATAGAAAATTTATTTCTAATGTAGAGTGAAAAGTTGAACTTTTAAGTTTAGATTAAGTCACGTGCTCAGCAAGAATGCGAAAGATGGAACAGGGTTATTTATGCAGTTTTTTTTTTTGCTTTTTTCTTCTCCATTTTTTTTTCTTTTTTTTCTCCATTTTTTTTTTTCGCTTTTTTTTTTCTCCATTTTTTTTCTCCATTTTTTTTTTCGCTTTTTTTTTCTCCATTTTTTTTTTCGGTTTTTTTTTCGTTTTTTTTTTTTGTTTTTTTCGAATTTTTAAAGTTTTACATTCACCGTTTTTTGTTTTGGTTTTCTGATTTTTTTAAAAGTTTAAACAGGGTTATTACTTCGCTTATTCTTTAACCCCCCCCCCTTACACACACACATCCAAACACCGCTAGTCTATAAATATAAAAACGAAAATGTTGTGCATGTGTGCACTTTTTCTGTATATTCGCAAAAGGCTTTTTTCAGGGGAGCGCTCGTCAGCTCACTCGTTCTTAAAACTTTATATGCTGTCTAGATGATAATATGTACGACTTAACAGGGGTCGCACGTGTATTTAATTTGCCTGGCTTTTAAATGCCATTTCTTTTTTCAGATTTTTAAATCACCGCGGTTTCTTTCGCTATAACGCGAAACTGGATTCAAATTAGCCGGGTGGTCTCCAAAAAGTGATGCAAACGTTTGGTCAATGTCCATTTAATTTACCCGACTTTGAAAAGAAAACCATTTTTTGTATAAAAAAAAAAGCGAATAGACTCGCTGTAAATAAAAACACTGTTCCGCATTCAAAGTTTGACGTCATTAACTCATCAAAAACGGGCACCTGCCGTTAAACGTCACACGTTTTATTCACACTTTATTATTTTCCAACTGCATATCAAGGCTCCGTTTTTGGCCAACGATACCCAAAAACACGCACACCTCCAAACACCCGGGCAACGCCGGATACCTCCCGCTAGTCTATATATATATATATATATATATATATATATATATATATAAAAGGCAAAATGTGTGATCATTTTATGTATGTCTCACAAAGGCTTTTTTCGCCGGGGTAACTATGTCTTAGAACTTATATACCGCCTGGATAATAATATCAAAGATTTGCGAACACTTATAAGATTCGCGCTATTTTGCTGCGTCACCTGTTTGTTTGGCTTTTTAGTATAAATACAGTGAAACTAAATTCAAACGGTTCATGTTCTCGGCTTTTGCACAGAAACGTCCAGAAAGCAATCAGCTTTTGATCAATGTGGAGTTTCTCCTTATATCAGACAATTGCTGTTCGATTTGGACAATCCCCTTTAAATGGGAAGCTGCCCCCCCCCTCCTTGGGGGAAGCGAAAACTAAAAATACTGCTACGTCATCGTAACGCTCCCGCGATGACCTCATTTAGCGGCTACCTGTCAATCAAACCTCTTTCACTTGCTTTATAAGCCTTAACTTAACACACTAATCAATTTCTCTCACTCGTGGCTGAGACAATTAAGTGGTTGGCTTTTGTTTCCACCTCCGTGTCAAGGCTTCCGGGTTCAATCCCGCCTCCCGATCAAAACTTTTTTTTTTTTTTTTTTTTTTAACACTTTTAAACACCCGGGCAACGTTTTTTTTTTAACAGGGTTATTACTTAGCTTATTCTTTAGTTTACCCCCCCCCCCATACCATACACACAGCGTTGTTATCTTAAGATTCCAAGTTCGATCCGACAGTTATTTATGCCATTTTTTTTCGCCGTTTCTTTTCTCCCCCCCCCCCCACGATTTTTTTAACATCGTTTTCTTTTTTATCATATTTAAACAGGGTTATTACTTACCCCCTCCCCCATACACACACCTACAAAACACCCAGGCAATGCAGGGTATCCCCCACCCGCTAGACTATATATATATATATATATATATATAAAAGGCAAATGCGTGCGCGCAATTTCTGTATGTCAGGAAAATGCATATTTCGCCGGCTCTCCGGGGAAGGGGGGGGATGGGCGCGTTACTATCGCTTAGAACTGTTTATATACCCCCTAGATAATATCTAGGATTTGGGAACGTGGGTCGCCTCTAGATTTATTTACGTCGACTTTTATGAGATTCACGCTATTTCGCTCTGTCCCCCATTTTGTCCTGCTTTTTAGTATAAATAGAGTGAAACTAAATTCAAACATGTCATGTTCTCAGCTTTTGCCGAAACATCCAGAAACCAGCCAAAGATGGGTAAACAAACCCAAAAGCTCACTAATGAGGTCAAATAGAAGCAGCAGAGTTCACTTTTATTGCGGCCACGTGTCAATTCTGTTTTTAATACTTAAATAAATTCAAACGTGTTTCCGTTAGTATTTTGCGGTGGCCCAATGGTTAACGTCGTACATTTTTTTTCACACTTTAATTTCCAACTTTGCCTCAAGAGTTGGAGTTCGATCCTCATACTTACCTACCAAAACTTTTTTTTATTTAAGCCCCCCCCCCACCCCAGTTTTGATTTATCCCAAACTACAAACACCCGGGCAATGCCGGGTACCCCCCGCTAGTTTGTCTATATATAAGTGAAAATGTGTGTGTGTGTGTGTGTGTGTTTGTATGCCTCGCAAAAACTTTCGACACGGGTCACGGATTTTCATGAGATTGGTATCATTTTAAAGGCCGATCCTTCGGCAGACAAATTGGCCAAAAACATTAATTCCTTCACCCTAAAATCATCAATTTTCTACAGGGAGGGTCAGCAAAAACCATCCTCTCATGACAAGTTCACTTCTACGCATGCGCTAAAGACGTCGGAACATGATTTAGTTTAAATATTAAAAAAAAACAAAAAAAAAAACGATCCAATTTCGTCGATGTCGTCTTAGCTTAGTTGCTTAGAGGGTGGCCTCATTATTTAAAGGTTTTGGGCTCAAATTGTAGTGCGAGATGTCTTTTTCGATTTTTAAAATTCTAATATTGAAACGGTTATTTAAGCGATTTTTCACGGTTTTTTCTTGTTTTTATTTTTCAGATTTTTTAAGGAAGTTTCAATGTCCGTTTTTCTGTTTTCTTTTTCCATCACATTAGCGTTTTCTTTTTGTTTTTTCGATTTTTACATTTAACATCGTTCGTTTGCCTTACATTAGTTTTTTTTTGGTGTTTTTTTTCCCATTAAGTTTTAACATTTTTAATATTTAAAAATATTTACTTCGCTTATTCTTATGTTTTGATTAACACCCCCCCCCTACCCGAGCACACACACACACACACACACCTCTAAACACCTGGGCAAAAAACTTTCGACACGGGTCGCAGATTTTCGCCAGATAGGTATCATTTTAAAGCTCCAACCTTCGCCCTACAAATATCAAAAAATTGGCCAAAAACATTAATTCCTTCACTCTAAAATCAGTTTTCTACAGGGAGGGGTGACGAAAAAATCGTTCATTCATTTTTCTCTGCTCCTGCTACTACGACAATGACGTCATGTTCGACCTAGAAAACGTTGATGTAAGTTTAAAACCACCTGCAAGTGTTTTTAGAGCTTTAATTTTATCCGTTCTCAGTTATGTCTCTTTGACGTAGGGGTAACGTGTCGGGCATTTTTTTTTTTCCGCCTTAGCCTCAATGTTTTGATTTTGAGCCTGTCTTTCTACCAAGGCCTTTTCAAAAAATTTAAGACATTTTCCATATTTTCAAGGATTTTTCAAGGAATAATAGAAATAAAGCCTTTTCAAGACAAAAGTCCAAATTTAAGGACTTTTAAAGTCTGTATTAACCCTGCTTTGCAGTATCTACATATTCGTTACAATTCATGATTCTGGGAATGTTAAGTCGAAAAAAGTTACCATGACAACTACTACATTACGAAGAAAAATTGAAGAAACTTAAAACAATTACTAGTCGCCATGCAGAGATCACACAAGAGTACAAAGTGGATATTGGGTTCAATTTTGGCTTCCATTATTTTATTCTTTAGTCCTCCCATTCCATGAATGTTTCTGAATGTATGAAGCAGCAGCATTCACCCTAGGCAGACGTAACCGGCTTCCCTCGAAGGAGGAAGTTTCATGGGAATATCAACTTCGCAAGCAGTTCCCAGTCACATGCATATTCCAGTCAGAGGAGATAATGTTAGTTTTTTTGGCAATTATTGCAGGTTGGTGTTGATATCCTCTTACATACAGCACCTGGTATTCTTAAATAGTCACCCATCTGCTACTGACCAAGCTCAGCATTGCTTAACTTGAGTAGTCTAATGAGAACCAGTGTGTTACCATGATTATGCCGCATACAATATTCCCGGGGGTTATGTTCTTTGCGCCATCCCCCTGCGAAATAGAGAAAAAACGTGGATATTGTGTGCAATTTTAAAACATCTATGTTTGATATTATATACAGCACTAAATGCTTCCTGAATATTTTCTAAAGAAACTCTTACTCATTAATAACAGCAAAAATGTAGTAATCTATACTTCTGGGAATTTGAGGGTTTTTTTTTTTTTTTTTTTTTTATTGATATTCATATTAAAAACCTTTTTTTCTATTTGAAAAGAAAATACTTTATCTATGGGTCATAAAATTGTATTTATTTATTTTTTTTTTTTACAGTGATCACCACTTATCAAGGCCCGGAAGCCACTCGGGGATAAGGGTTATTGCAAGTACATTACGTTAGTGAGGAGATTTGCTGAAGTGTTTACTTAAGGGGGCGGTTCATTAGGAATTTGTTAACATTGGACTTGAAGACATCCAAGTTGTAGTCCAGAGGGAAGCAGGCAGACGGAACAGAGTTCCACAGGCGTGCAGTTCTAAGAAAGAAGCTTTGTTCATGGAATCCACGCTTTGATTTAGGCACAGATATAAAGTGGGGGAAATTTTTCACAGTGGATTCAGCTAGACGGGTGTTTTACGTGAAAGATTGGTGAGGGGGGACCAGAGATTGGAGTTCAGATGAGCATCTGCCATGGAAATAACGATAAAACAAGGACAGGCTTGCAACGTCTCTTCTGTGGGAGAGAGGTTGCAGGGTAGAGAAAAGGGCATCCCCCACTAAGCCACGAAGTCTATTTTGTACTCTGTCAAGGCAGGATAGGCTGTTTTTAGCAGCTCCTGCCCAGATATGGCAACAGTATTCCATCCTTGGACGTACTTGGCTTTTTTTTATATAGATAGAGAATTGCATCAGTAGTGAGATATCTTCTGGAGCGGTAGAAGGATCCCACCATCTTTCCAGCGACCTTGGCAACAGACTTGATGTACGTGTTCCATTTCAGATCAGGAGTAAAGGTCAAACCCAGAAGCTTGTCAAAATACGGGGCCTCACCCAGACGAGAGCCTAAAGATCTAGCTAATTTGCATATTTTTTTAAACATTCATTTTAATTAATTCCCTATTAGTTTTTTCGATTTTCTCATGGAATGATCATCTTTATTATGTGTAATAATATTCATGCAGATATTCTACATGATTTATACTTGCGTAATATTTGCTTAAAAAGCTTATAGTAAACAAATCTTTCTAAATATATTTATGCATGCGTGTATATATCTATAAAAGTGAAATTGTCTGTGTGTCTGCACATTTCCCTACTAAACTACTGTCAATTTTCAGTCTACAGATTTGACACAAGTGGTATTGAGATTTAGGAAAATCTTTAATTGGTTTTCGGACAGAAATTTGGCTGTCAAGGGGTAAAAGATCAACGAACTGACCTTTGAAAACTACCAAACTCGTCCGCCAATTTTGGGTCTAAACACTTGAAATTTTAGATGTAGGTTACTTGGACATGGATCAAACTTTTTAATTTGATTTGAGCCCAAAACAAATGTTATGGGATCAAAGTTTAAAAAATTTGACTTTTGCAATCTCTACCAAACTATTAAGCCAAATTTGGGTCTAAATATTTGAAATTTTACATAAAGGGTATTCAGACATGCAGCAAACTTTTAATCAGTTTTTGGGCGAAAATTTTGCTGCCAAAAGGTCAAAGTTGAAAGAGTTGACCTTTGCAGACTCTACCAAACTCCTCCACCAATTTTGGGTCTAAACAATTGAAATTTTAGATGTAGGTTACCTGACACGAATCAAACTTTTTACACACAAAGTTATGAACAATACATAGGGCCCAAGCAAACCCAGGCTGAACTGCTAGTGTGTGTGTGTGTGTGTGTGTACATACACGAGCAAAAAAAAATCATGGGCCAAAAATAAGAAATCGATTTTTCAATATTTTTGTTAATTTTAACTGAAAATTTCTATTTTGCAGTATAGCATATAATAATGAGTGGAAAAATTAATCCTAAAAATTGTAAGACTCCATCTTGGCGAAGATATAAAAAACCGAATTGCAGAATTAAGGAAGTCCAAAATGGCTAACAAGCAGATTTTTGATATTTTAAAAAGAATGTGAAAACATCTTTTTGCAGTGAAGCAAATTGGTAAAAAGGTAAAAAGAAAATCTGGATCTGGTCGCTCTAGAGCATTCACTTTGAAGTACGACCCCAAGTTTAAATTAACTGTTTTGAAGGATTGAAAGAAAACTTAAGCTGACCATAGCAAAGACTTCAAAATAGAGGTTGAAAATTCTATTTCTAGCGATACAATATCTAGACGAATGAAAGAAATGTGATTTTCTTCTAAAAGGTGTGCAAAGAAGCCATTTTTATTTAAGAAGAACATCAATGATAGAAAGATTTTTCTTGTGTTATGGCAAGAAAGATACAGACTGGTTCAGGAATGTTTTCTGGTCAGATGAATCAAGATTTTGTGTTAGTGATGCTCCCGAATGGTGCATTCGAAGATCTGGATAAAGATTTTCGCCAAGTTGCATAAAAACGACAGTTAAACACGGGAATGGAGGGATAATGGTATGGGGAACTTTTACTGCAGCGGGAGTTGGGGAACTTATTAGACGCGAGAAGTCAATCAATGCAAAGGAATACATTAAAATATTAGAAACGGGACTGTTACCAAGTATCCGGATGCTGGGAATATCCCAGAACATTTTTCAACTTGATAATACCCCTGCGCAGACTGCTAAAGTCACAAAAATGGTTTTCTGATAAAATTGAATTCAATTGATTTGATGTTTTGGCCAGGTCAAAGATCTGATTTAAACCCAATTGCCAATATTTGGTCCATAATATCTCGTGCATTAGCAGGAAGAACTTTTTCTAACAATGACAAACTGAGAAGCTGTGCAAAGCGAATGGAATAGCATCTCTTTAGTGTTCCACTTTGGTTGAGAGCATGTCTAAAAGGATTGATCTTTTAAAGGAATCAAAAGGGAATGCGATTCCATACTAAGCATTTATTAAAGTAAATATCTTGTTCTGTGTTATTAGCTTCATTTAAGTTTCCTTGTTCAATTGTTCTTTGTTCAATATAGCTTTTAGTGCAATAAAATTTATAAAATTGTTCGGCCCATGTTTTTTGCTCACGAGTGTATATATAAATACTTGTTTAAAAATTTTGGCCTACCAAACTGCCAGTTTTTGGTCTACAGACATGAAACTTAATATATAGGGTATTCAAACCCATGCGAAACTATATTTGGGTTTTAGCCTGGGAAAATTTAAAAAAAAAAAGAAAAAAAAAAGGAATTTGCCAGGTGAAGGTCGAACAACAGCATTACGAATATGCATACGTGACAATAACCATTGGTTGAGGTTTTAATTTTTAGCCTTGCAAACATGTCTTCATAGTGCAGTTATTAACGTCAAAGGAAAAAATAAATCAAAGCTAAACATTTTAGTTCTTGGTAGTAGCGCACAAGTCTTTTTTTAATTTCAAATCATTACTATATTGAGTCCAATAGAACAGAGAATCTGTATTAAACAATATCATATTTAGGCATATTTTCTGATCAGGCAATGCCGGGCAGCCTGCTAGTGATAATAAACATCTTAATTTTGTACTGTAACAATATTTTAATCAAAAACAAAACCTCCAGATTTTAGAAATAAAATTGCTAGCTACTAAATCCAAAATTTACCCGCTATATTCCAAATGAAATTTCCAGCTATAGCAGAAAAAACATTTAAGTGGTAACACTATTTACCAAGCATTCGTTTTCATCATGTTATAACACTAGCTTGGTATACTGGCATATGATGCGACAGGGTTAAGAACTTCACCAGCAAATATGGGGAACCGCCAATAAGTGAGAGTTTTGGTATGTAGAGATTTCCAATTCAGAATTCTATATTGACCCCTACATTTTTCATTTACGTCTCCAAGTCCTATACAGGTTGTCCAGATGCTAGATGCGGATGACTAGTCTTCACTCCTAATTTAAAATGCAACACGTACATGCAATCCTTTCTGTATGAGAGCCATGTATGCCCCAAAATGGAGTACTGTTGCCATATACAAGCAGGAGCTGCTCGGTGTGCCCTGTCCAGCTTTGATAGAGTTCAAAATCGGCTTTGAAACCTAGTAGGTGAGAGAAAGCACCTTTTCTCTTCCCTGCAACCCCTTTCTCACAGAAGAGATGCAGTAAGCCATCTATCGTTATTTTCATGACAAGTGCTCAACTGAACTCCAATCTATTGTGCCTCATGGCCAAACTTACACTCAATTAGCTACAACCTCTATATACCAGTTCTCCCACTATCTGTGCCTGAATCTATAAGCTTCTTTTCCAGAACTGCCCACCTGTAGAACACTGTTCCGCTGTCCAGCTTCTCAGTTGAATACAACAGGGTAGCCTTCAAATCCAATTTAAACAAATTCTTGTTGAGCCGTCCCCATAAAAAAATCCAAATTTTACCCAATCTACACCATTAACAATTACTACACTACCACCTTACATTCATCAACTGTAAACCATAGACGACTTATTTTGTTAAAAGGATAGAGTCCTACCCTTACACAATCTTTCACGAAAAACACCCGTCTAGCTGAAACCACTATCAGTAACTTTCTCCACTCTTTATCTGTGCCTAAATCAAAACGTAGATTCTATGAACAAAGCTTTCTTAGAAGCGCATGCATGTGGAACTCTTCCGTTTTCCCTCCTGACTACAACTTGGATATCTTCAAGTCCAACATAAACAAATTCCTGATAAACCGCCCCCTTAAGAAACTTTATCAAATCTCCATTACTGATGATTACTACGATATTGTTCCATTTACTACTGTACACGCAATAACCCTTATCCCCGAGTGGCTTCCGGGCCTTGATAAGTGCGGACCTCCATGTAAAAAAAAAAAAAAAAAAAAAAAAAAAAAAAAAAAACCTGCAGTTATCCGTCAGCATTATCAGGCCCAGATATGTTATTGGTCTTCAACTACGGAGTCAGAGTTGGCGAGCTATATATATATATGTATATATAGTGTCCTGATTCAAGAGCAGATTATACTTCATTTTTCAATCCAATTAAAAAAAAAAAAAAAAAAAGGCATACATCAATTGCCAGCCATGTAGAGAAAGGATGGTAGAAATTTACACAGAAGAGAATATAATAGTCTAGCACCTGTGCAATTTCACTTTGAATTATTGCGTTAGAATATTTATTACCTCCCTTGGAAGTCTATTCCAAGGTTCGAAGATCCCAACTGAGAAAAATGGCAGTTCGAAAGACCTAGGAAGTAATAAAGATGACCTAACAGCACTATTAGACTTACAAGCATTAAGACTGGCATCGGAATTGGTTAGCCATATCGTGTTATTTAGTTCAAAATCAACAGAAGTGGATCGTGACGGTCAGATGCTGTACTTGCATACGACAAAGTCACCTAACCTGACCAAGATGCACGTACGGCAGCTATATGCAAATTCTGAGACATGTGCAAAACACGGTAAGGGAAAAAAGGAAAAAAAGGGAAAAAAAAAAAGGAAAAAAAGGGAAAAAAAAGGAAAAAAAGGGAAAAAAAAGGAAAAAAAGGGAAAAAAAAGGAAAAGGGAAAAAAAAGGAAAAAAAGGGAAAAAAAAGGAAAAAAAAGGGGAAAAAAAAAAGGAAAAAAAAGGGGGAAAAAAAAAGGAAAAAAAAGGGGAAAAAAAAAAGGAAAAAAAAGGGGAAAAAAAAAAGGAAAAAAAGGGGAAAAAAAAAAGGAAAAAAAAGGAAAAAAAAAAGGAAAAACAAAAGGAAAAACAAAAGGAAAAACAAAAGGAAAAAAAAGGAAAAACAAAAGGAAAAAAAAGGAAAAAAAAAAGGAAAAAAAAAGGAAAAAAAAAGGAAAAAAAAAGGAAAAAAAAAGGAAAAAAAAAGAAAAAAAAAGGAAAAAAAAAGGAAAAAAAAAGGAAAAAAAAAGGAAAAAAAAAGGAAAAAAAAAGGAAAAAAAAAGGAAAAAAAAAGGAAAAAAAAAGGAAAAAAAAGGAAAAAAAAGGAAAAAAAAGAAAAAAAAGGAAAAAAAAGGAAAAAAAGGAAAAAAAGGAAAAAAAGGAAAAAAAAAGGAAAAAAGACTATAAAAAGGAGAGAGAGAACGAGAACACTTTAGAGTGGACAAGCACAGGAGACGTGGATGATGTTAAAGCCGTAACACGTCACACGTGGAAGAAGAATGAGGAAATAAATGTCGAAAAAGAAAAAGTGGAATTATTACTTGTCCTATGTTTCTTGCGATAGTCTGCTCCATGTTGGATCTACGTGTATAAACGCGTATACTATGTTACAATGAAAGCCGATACAATCGCAAATGTAAAAATCTTACCTGAAATACAAACATGTGTCGGCCCCCAGGTACAGGTCCAACAAGAACGGAATCGAGGACTTGATCATAATCCATACTTTCAGCAGAGCCAACGTAGATGATCTTCCATTCCAAATCTGAAAGAAATAAAAACTATTAAATAAAACTTGAATCTATGACGTGTCTTACACAAGTTTCCAGACTTTTTTTCAACAGGCATTTAAAATTGTCATACTCTTGAAGCAGGAATTGGAATACCCTCTACTAAAGCCTGATTGTCATAGCTGGTTAATTTCAAAAAATGCAATCTGGACATGAGGACAATTTAGAACAATATGTAATAAAATTTTGTTTTAAACTTGGGAAAAATGTCACCAACGTATGGAATGCTTCAGACTGCTTTTGGACCATCTTGCATGAATCGAGTATCAGTTTTTGAGTGGCATAAGAGATTCAAGGAAGACAAAGTCTGAGGGATGAGAAGTGTGGGAGAAGGAAGTCAAAACAGAGTTGATTGGCCAAATAAAGAATTTCATGGATAAGGACTGTTGTGTGTCTATAGAGACAATAATTGCACAGTTTGATGTCAGAGTGGGAACTTTACACACAATTATTTGCAAAGAACTGAAGATGAGATTTGCACAAAGTTTTTCCCCAAGGATGCTCAGAAAAAAAAAAAAAATCAGACTATTTGACCAAGATGGGCATCATCAATGAGGCCTTCCAAAAGTTGTTGGAATGGCACAATAAGTGCATTGCAGCCGGAGGAGATTACTTCAAAGGGGACTAGAGTTTCATGTGTGTACCTATATGAAAAATCTGGAAACTTATTTAAGACGCTTCGTAGATAGGACGACAGACTTTTACAAAAGTTAATTTTAATACAAATTAAAATAATTGGGATTGAGCATTTAAAAGGATTCCTGTTTAAATGGAAAGATTTTTGAAAATCTATATATATAAAAGCGAAAATGTATGTGTGTTCGCTTTTTCTGTGTGTCTACAAAAGGCTTTTTTCAGAGAAGCAGTCGGTCGGTTCATAACTTTTTAAAACTTTATATCACATATAAATCGTAATATCTCAGTTAACAACGAAGCTTGCTTGTCTATTTAATTTGCCCGATTTCGGGAAGATAAATATTCAACATTTGTCGCTCGCCGCATGTGGGTTAGTTTTTCCTATAACATCTTGGGGAAAATAAAAATCCCAGTCAAAATTGACCTCATTAACTCATTAAAACGGGCACCTGCAAAATCCAAGTAATTAAATAAATTCAAACGTGTTTAACCCCCCCTCCCTCGGAGTTTCCACAAACACCTCCAAACACCCGGGCAACGCCGGGTACCCTTTGCTAGTCTTATAAAATTTAATATTTTTTTAAATTTAAAACTAAACTGGACACTCTTCGAAATCTTACAAAATCTTGATATGATAAAAATGAACACCAGTTTGTACAACATATTTAGATACTGGTGTAGTAAAGACAAACGCGAAGAGAGGGAGGAAGGGAGGGAGAGACGCGCAAAGAGGGGGAGGGAGAGACGCGCAAAGAGGGGGAGGGAGAGACGCGCAAAGAGGGGGAGGGAGAGACGCGCAAAGAGAGGGAGGGAGAGACGCGCAAAGAGAGGGAGGGAGAGACGCGCAAAGAGAGGGAGGGAGAGACGCGCAAAGAGAGGGAGGGAGAGACGCGCAAAGAGAGGGAGGGAGAGACGCGCAAAGAGAGGGAGGGAGAGACGCGCAAAGAGAGGGAGGGAGAGACGCGCAAAGAGAGGGAGGGAGAGACGCGCAAAGAGAGGGAGGGAGAGACGCGCAAAGAGAGGGAGGGAGAGACGCGCAAAGAGAGGGAGGGAGAGACGCGCAAAGAGAGGGAGGGAGAGACGCGCAAAGAGAGGGAGGGAGAGACGCGCAAAGAGAGGGAGGGAGAGACGCGCAAAGAGAGGGAGGGAGAGACGCGCAAAGAGAGGGAGGGAGAGACGCGCAAAGAGAGGGAGGGAGAGACGCGCAAAGAGAGGGAGGGAGAGACGCGCAAAGAGAGGGAGGAAGGGAGGGAGAGACGTTGCCTAAAAACAAACAAATGTTAAAGGCAAGATAAGTTACTTTCCTAGGCAAGACTGGGGTTTAGGTGGAAACAATCTCGAACCCTTTATTACATAAAAGGAACAAAACTCCCGATTCACCGTCACGTTACTTTGCCAACAATATAAAAGCAATGATATCGGTATTTCACAAGTGATCAGGTTTTTAAATAAGCAGAACTTCAGGTGCAAGTATATAAATGGTCCACATGTAATCTTTTTGACTATAAAAATCTGAAAAAAATCTTTATAATGTACGTACTTGTCACTGCATGAAGAGGTCATATTCCAAAAATTACAGTATTTTTTTTTATTGAAGAAAATCAACTATGAGACATTTTATCGAAGAAAAACCTCACGCCATCTTTTTTTTGATGGATTTACACTGCTAGCGACACCTATTGGGAATGTTTGGAATATAAGATTAGCAAGGGGCAAACAATCGACTTTCTACGCTATAGAAAAAAACTTGGAAAATTAAGACATTTATCAATTTTTGAGGATGTTGAAAACGAAAATAACGTTTAAAATTACAGCAAACGAGTAGTTTCCAAGCTATGAAAAAAGGTTAGTTCTAAAAAAAAAAAAAAAAAAAAAAAAAAAAAAAAAAGTGGGCGATCACTTTTTAATAATAGAACTTAAAATGATTTTTTTAGAGAGGGGGGGGGACTTTCTTTCCACCCTCGGAAAATCCTTTGAAATTACCCGTTTACATTTGGTTAATATTAAAACAGTTCTGCTTGGTTAATATGGGCACGTTACTTACGCTAAAATGGTTAATTAAACTGCATAAGCACCTATAAAAAAAATCTATACAAGTTCTATAATTGAATATCCACAAAAAAAAAAAAAAAACGATAAACAAACCGGCAGCCGTGACAATAAAGTGAGTGCATTTCTTTATATCTTGGAAACTTGTTTCTTGGAATTTTAAAGGATTTTCCGAGGGTGGAAAGAAAGCCCCCCCCCCTCCTAAAAAAATCGTGGCCACAAATTGGGTGATCATTTTAAGCTATATTATTATAGAAAAGTCATACCCCATATTTTTACAACTAACATTTCTTCATATCTGGGAAACTACTCGTTATTTTCGTTTTCAGCGACCCCGAAAACCTATAAGAGTGGTAATTTTAAAGGAATTTTCGAGGGTGGAGTAATTCTTCATATTTACTTTTTTTTAAAAAGATTTTGAAAGAAATGTTCACGAACGTTTTGCAATTTTAATTTTTAACAAACAATATAAACCTTTTTACATTTTAATTTTTAAAGGAAAAAGTAATAAATTTAAATTTTTCCAAAAAATTGAAATTAAAAGACAATACACGTGAAAAATAAATTGCAATAGAATACGCGCGTTTAAACTAATCACGTGATTATTCAATTTTGAATAAACAATTTTTCACATTGCTTAAAATTCTAAAACGTTCTATTTATATTGTTTAAACTTAAAGATCTTCATAGTTTAAAATTAAAAAGGTTTGGGTTTGTTTTACTGTACACAGATTCGAAAAAGTTGTCAAAAAACAAATAAATGTTATCAAAGGCAAGATAAGTTACTTTTCTACACAACTGGATATGTTTTTAGTGTTTTTATTCAATGTAACATGTTTATTCAACCCGAAAAACATGCAGTGTTTACCGATGTATTGGAAAATTTAAAATGGCAGCCGACTCTATTTAAGGCGGTAAGTTTGGGGAAATGAGTTATAAATGAATAAGACAGACAAAATACTGTTAGAAACTCGCTCAATATATGTTACCGTGACATAGGTTGACATATAATCGGCGGGTTTTTAACAATAGTTTAACTTTTTTTATTTATAATTCATTTTCCCAAATTTACCATCTCCCGGAGAGAGTCAGCCGCCATTTTTAATTATCCAATACATCGGTAAACACTGCATGTTTTTCGAGCTGAATAAACATGTTACATTGAATAAAAACACGAAAAATATATCCAGTTTGGTAGAAAAGTAACTTATCTTGCCTTTGATAACATTTATTTTTTATATATTTGTTTTTTGACAACTTTTTCGAATCTATGTGTACAGTAATACAAACCCAAAGGTTTTCGGTAATCTCCAAAAATACCGTTAGGGCTTACAACATGGCCGCCAGAAGAGTCAACAAAAAACTGCGAATAAAATATATAAAACTCGTAATTTCTGTTTTTAAAGTGGGTTGTCAATTTTCTTTATGAAATATACTTCCAAAATAAACTATTAGTCGTTTAAAACATAATAGAAGTATTATTTTTTATTTTTTAAAAACAATGTTTACAAAATGTCTACGCACGTTCGTGATGAATTTTGGCAGTCCCTAATAAACATGTTACATTAAAAACACTAGAAAAATTCCAGTTAGGTAGAAGAGCAACTCATCTTGCCTTTGATAACATTTATTTGTTATATATTTGTTTTTTTTGTCAACTTTTTCGAATAGTAATACAAACGGCTTTCGGAATAGACAATTGTCAGCATACTCGAAACCCTATAAAAGTTGACATGTTGAATGTGAACGAGGAGTTGGACGTAATGTAAAAATGTACCGAATTTAAAACGGAACGAAATTTAAATTTCCGTTCCATTTTTACAACAACCGTAAAAACAGCATTTTCTGCAAGTTTTACCGGTATTTTTATGAGGAGAAAGGTACCGTGCTTTCATTTGGGGGAGGGGGGGGTCGCCCCCATCGATTTTTATTTCTTTTTAAAATTTTTTTCATCGGATTATTATCGAATGGACGCAAGGTTATCAGATAATATAAAATGAAAAAAGTCATTGGTCAAGAAATTAGGTATTCTTGCATAATTTGACTCGAATTCTCGTGAATTCCCGTCAAGCATGGATCGGGCGAGATCGGCAATCATCGGTGTCAGCCGAGCGACAGCATTGTTCAAATGTTGAAACGCTTACTCGACTTATTAATTTTTGTTTTTAGTAATTTTTAAGGTTTTTTAGTAATTTTTAAGGTGATATTAAGGGGGACGGGTGATTTTATTTTCTGATTAGTTTTTTTTTTATTGAATTTTTGGGAGTTTGATTTAGCCAATGAAAAAGCACTAAAATTGAAGCAGACGACATTCGAATTGGAAGGAAGCGACAAAAAGCTTGACAAATACTCGCCAAACAGAAAAATGATAGGCAAGAAAAATCGGGTTTGTATTACTGTACACACAGATTCGAAAAAGTTGTCAAAAAACAAATATATAACAAATAAATGTTATCAAAGGCAAGATAAGTTACTTTTCTGCCAAACTGGATATATTTTTCGTGTTTTTATTCAATGTAACATGTTTATTCAGCTCGAAAAACAGTGTTTACCGATGTATTGGAAAATTCAAGATGGCGTCTGACTCCCTCTTTAACACGGTAAGTTTGGGAAAAGGTGTTATAAATAAAAAAAACTGTATAAAATACTGTTAAAAACTCGCTCAATATATGTTACCGTGACATAGGTTGACATATTCGGCGGGTTTTTAATAGTATTTTCTCTAGTTTTTTATTTATAACACCTTTTCCCAAACTTACCGTGTTAAAGAGGGAGTGCGGCTGCGGCGCCATCTTGAATTTTCCAATACATCGGTAAAAAAAACTATGTTTTTCGAGCTGAATAAACATGTTACATTGAATAAAAAACACAAAAAATATATCCAGTTTGGTAGAAAAGTAACTTATCTTGCCTTTGATAACATTTGTTATATATTTGTTTTTTTGACAACTTTTTCGAATCTATGTGTACAGTAATACAAACCCGAAAAATCTATGTTAGAAAAGGAAATGAAAACGATCGATGCAGACAATAATCTCATAAGAAATTGCTGTCTCTCAAAATGAGATGCAATAATTGTAAACACAAATGTTTACTTAAAAAGATCGTGTGTAAAGGAATAAAGGATGACTTCTGGAAACTTGACAACTTAAAAATAAGTTTTAAAAATACGGTATAAAAAAAAAAAAAAAAAATTGTACTTAACCTAACAATTATACGGTTAAAGTACCAAAATCTTTTGGCGAAAGAAAAAATTAAATACTAAAATGAAATAAACACTCCTTGGGCGTTGAGTTCCATCGCGACCAGCATAAACATGCGTCGCTCCCTTCCTGACGCATGCGCACGTAACATTTTATTTACTGACGTTGTAGTAACTAAACGATTGTCACAAATTTTACTCTATGAATATTAAAAAAAATTAAACATTTAATAATGTCTCACTTTTACAGACATTTGTTTTTAAATTTTTTTTAAAATAGCATTTGCGGATGGGTAAAAAAAAAAAAAAAAAAAAAAAAAAAAAAAAAAAAAAAAAAAAAAAAAAAAACTAAACCATTTACTGACAATTTCTCACTTTTACAAATATTTAACAACGTTATCAAAGTCAAGATACTGAGAAATTGTCAGTAAATTGTTTGGTTATTTTTTTCGTTTTTTACCCATCCGCAAATGCAATTAAAAAAAAAAAAAAAAAAAAAAAAGTCGATAAAAATCATTTAAAAAGAAAATTAAAAACAAATGTCTGTAAAAGTGAGACATTAATAAATGTTTAGTAACTTTTTTAATATTCATAAAGAGTAAAACTTTTCAACAATCGTTTAGTTACTTACAACGTCAGTAAATAAAATGTTACGTGCGCTTGCGTCAGGAAGGGAGCGACGCGTGTTTTTTTGTGTTTTGCTGGTCGCCATGGAACTCAACGCCCAAGGAGTACCAAACATTTTCATTTTTCAAGATTTTTTTTTATTATTATTTGCATTTTGGGTTTGTATTACTGTACACAGATTCGAAAAAGTTCAAAAAACAAATATATAACAAATAAATGTTATCAAAGGCAAGATAAGTTACTTTTCTACCTAACTGGATATATTTTTTGTATTTTTATTCAATGTAACATGTTTATTCAGCTCGAAAAACAGTGTTTACCGATGTATTGGAACATTCAAGATGGCGTCTTATTCTCTCTTTAACACGGTAAGTTTGGGAAACGGTGTTATAAATAAAATAAACTAGAAAAAATACTGTTAAAAATCCACCGAATATGTCAAGCTATGTCACGGTAACATATATTGAGCGAGTTTTTAACAGTATTTTGTCTAGTTTTTTTTATTTATAACACTTTTCCAAACTTAACCGTGTTAAAGAGAGAGTCCGGCGCCATCTTGAATTTTCCAATACATCGGTAAACACTATGTTTTTCGAGCTGAATAAACATGTTATATTGAATAAAAACACGAAAAATATATCCAGTTGTGTAGAAAAGTAACTTATCTTGCCGTTGCTAACATTTATTTGTTATATATTTGCTTTTTGACAACTTTTTCGAATCTATGTGTACAGTAATACAAACCCTGCATTTTTTCCGGTTTGTTATTTTTGTTTTGCTTTCATTAGTCTGCGCCCGTTACGACGCTCGGCTTACACCGATCTCCACCGATCCATACTTGACGGGAATCGGGTCATATTATGCAAGAGTACCAGAAATTAAAATTGCCTCAATCTAAAAAGATTCCGTCCACGGATCAAGACCAGAAAAAACTCGTTAAGATAGAGTCGACATATCGATTTTTAAATATGCGGTTTTAAACAAAAAACAATATTACTTGTCATGTCGAAAATAGTAATATATCGAAAAATTACGAAAATTCAAATTATAGTTAAAATTCATTTTTACGGAAAATTGAGTAAAATTGCATTTCTCTTAGAATTTATGGTAAATTTTTACGACGTGCCACAGACAGCGTATTATAAACAGCTCAAGCTCTCCAGTTTAAGAACGGCTTTCGGAATAAACACCCCCTAACCTCGACAGCCGTTCTTAACATGGAGTGGTTGGTGTTTATACTACGCTGGGGCAGGTCGTAAAAAAAAAAAAAAAAAAAAAAAAAAAATTTACAAAGTAGACTGAAGAGTTCACACACAGGGGAATTAACTCAGAATATTTTAGATTACTTGTTCATGGCGTGCAATATGTTTTGTTTAGCTATAGACTTTACTGAACAATAGCAATCGCTCTGACGCTCTACTCGAATTTTCGTAACTTTGATATATTACTATTTTCGACACTACTGTACACAGATTCGAAAAAGTTTTCAAACAAATATATAACAAATAAATGTTATCAAAGGCAAGATAAGTTACTTTTCTGCCAAACTGGGTATATTTTGTGTTTTTATTCAATGTAACATGTTTATTCAGCTCGAAAAACAGTGTTTACCGATGTATTCGAAAATTCAAGATGGCGTCTCACACCCTCTTTAATACCGTAAGTTTGGAAAAAGGTGTTATAAATAAAAAAAAAAAAAACTATACAAATACTATTAAAAACCCGCCGAATATGTCAACCTATGTCACGGTAACATTGAGCGAGTTTTTAACAGTATTTTATCCGGTTTTTTATTTATAACATCTTTTCCCAAACTTACCGTGTTAAAGAGAATCAGACGCCATCTTGAATGTTCCAATACATCGGTAAACACTGCATGTTTTTCGAGCTGAATAAACATGTTACATTGAATAAATACACGAAAATTATATTCAGTTTGGTAGAAAAGTAACTTGCCTTTGATAACATTTATTTCTAATATATTTGTTTTTTGACAACTTTTTCGAATCTATGTGTACAATAATACAAACCGTGCAATATGTTTTGTTTGGCTATAGACTTTAAACAATAGCAATTGTTCTACTCGAATTTTCGTAACTTTTTGATAAAGTACTATTTTCGACACGACAGTTAAATACGTACATTTAAAGAAATCGATTTGTCGACTATCTAAAGCACCGGGGAAAAAAATTAAATAAGCGTATCAGAATTAACTGTCAGGATGTAAAGTCCGATCAGAATTAAAGAAAATGGTTTTAGTGCTTCAACAGAATTCGAACCACGAACCACACCGACTTCTCCAACAGTTTGGGTTACTTTAGGGTTAGGTATGATTTGAAAAAAAATGTTAAGGTCACATTCTGAAGTACCGATTTTTTTTTTTTTTTATATTTTATTTAAAACAAACCCGTTCTTTTATACGAGATAGACGCGTTTGAAAATGGTTTTCCTTTTGAGTTTAGCACAAGCGAACAATACTTGAAGCTTGAACTTTAGCCAAATGTTACGTAGTTTTAAGAGTTTCAAAATTAATTTTATAAGTCATCGTGATGTTTTAAAGCCTTCAAAATGTCGAATAGAAACAGGATTTTTGGATTGAATCGGAGTTCATAGGTTTTTGGTGCTTGTGCACTTATCGAACCGCGCTAAAAAAATTTTTAAATAGTATTTAAGTTAAATTTCAGTTTCACTATATCTTATTAAATTGTAAGGTGGGTACTAGTGCACTTATTGATCCGTGCTGAAATAAGGTTATTTAAAAAACCATTCTTAACATGGGAGGGTGTTTTGTAACTTTTCTATACTTTAACCTAATAATTGAATAAAAAAAAATAAAAAAAAAAAAATAAAAAAAACTTTAAACTTGGAAATACGATTTAAAAAATAGCGCGGATCAGTAAGTGCACTTGCATCGTAAGGGTAAAAGTACGGATTAGTTACAAAACACCCTCTTCTCCCCATGTTAAGAATGGCTTTCTACATGTTATTTCAACACGGTATAATAAGTGCGTAAGTACCTAATTTTTAAGTCAAGTATTAGGGTTAATTTACGCTCCAGAACAAACAAACAAAAGAAAATGGGAACCATAGATTTCTTGAAATAGGTCTGTCGTATGAAATGACTAAAATAAAATGAAATAAAAATTGAAAATACCTTCAGGTAAATCCTCCAAACATTCAAACGTAATTTCAAATTGAAAAGGGTTTAAGAACGGCGATGGGTTATCTAAGACGACCACGTTACTTATATTAACTTTAGCCATTATTATTTGACGTAATTAGTTTATGGTTTTAGTGATAAATATAAATATTAATATAATAAATATTAGTCAAAAAAAAAAGAAAAGAAAAAGTCTGCTGTTGTTTTTGTTCTTTGAGTGGAGCCAGAATATTAGGGAAATTCGGTCGACTTCATTCAAATGGCGCCAAAAACGTGTTTTTAGCTTTTTAATAGAAAAAGGAAATGGATTTCCCGCAATAATTTTACAAAAATCATTTTCATTGGTTAATACAACGATATAATAAAGTTAAACATTTTCTTATTGGTCATTCCAATAAATACAGAAACTATCTCTCTCTCTCTCTTATATATATATATATATATATATATATATATATATATATATATATATATATATATATATATATATATATATATATATATATATATATATATATATAATATGAATCGAAAACAAAATATTTACTTTCTTATGAAATTTTAAATCAATTTAATCAATTTTAAAAAAATCATACGAAAATAAAGTCGAAAATCATATTCGTTTCATTTCAAACTGAGACGATGTTATGATTGAACTACGGATGTACACAAGCGTCAAAATTATCTGCATCAATTTGTTTTCTTTTGGTTTAAACGCCTCTCACTGCGGCATGAGGTTAGCTTACGGAGGCGGGTGAATTCACTTTCATTTCCAGCTACGGTATAACTGGAAATGTTCTCTCTATCATTAAATCATTTCTCTCTGATAAGCTCATAAGAGTTGTGGTTGATGGACAAAAGTCAGAGGCCCAGACTATTAATGCTGGAGTCCCTCAAGGGTCCATCATGGGCCCAACTCTCTTCCTAATCTACATCAATGATCTCCCTAAACTGTTGGAAAAAAAAGTCATATAACTAAGAGTAGCTAACCTGAAGTGAGGAATCTTCTAATTCCTTCCGTAAATTCAGCTGGTAACTTAGCCAATCGGACTCCATAAGCTCTCTTTCCTCTTCAGAGACACAGGAAAGTTGCAACTTGCAGATGGAGATTTCAACTTCGTTGATATATTCCAAAATTTCCCTGTGGAATACAGAAAATACAGCAGGAGTGATCTCTGTGCCACGGGACAAACGAAGCCTACCCTTGATTTTCATCTTCAGAATGGAAATCTGGTTACGGTGTCGCTCCCTGGAATCTGCCACAGTTGAAGTATCAGAGGTCTCCATATCCTTGTACGGGTAATCGAACAATTTCCAGAGTTGTCATTAATTGCTGTTACTAATGACTCAAAGTTCTGTAAGAAATCGTGTTGAACTAGTGTATTTTTTTCGCAAATTGCGAAAAAAATACAATCTTCTTCGCGACCTTCTTCTCAGGTCTTGTAACCACAGTAACATAAAAAAAATAATGACTGACTCTTCACAAAGGAGGAAGGTTTTTATAACAATTTACCTTACTCTATTAGCATAAATAACCACAAGGCTATTGTTCTTCTTGATTGTTGGAAGACCATCCTCACCTCCGGCAGCTACACTCAGGTAAGCTATGTATTATTCACCACAAAACACATACTTAAATCATTCGCTGACATCTATGCTGATGACATGACCATCTACGGCAATACATCAAAGGCTGTAAATGAAAAAGCTCTCTCTGATTCTCTCTCCTTTGATCTTGAGCGTGTGGTTAAGTGGGGGAAAACGTGGTTGGTTACCTTTAATGCATCTAAGACCAAACTCCTATATTTACATCATCAACGCTTTGATCCCCATCTGGCATCAATTGAAATGGATGGCTCTCGTCTGGGAGAAGCCCCATGTTTTGACAAGCTTCTGGGTTTGACCTTCACTCTTGATCTGAAATGGAACATGTACATCAAGTCTGTTGCCAAGGTCGCTGGAAAGATGGTGGGATCCTTCTACCGCTCCAGAAGATATCTCACTACTGATGCAATTCTCTATCTATATAAAATCCAAGTACGTCCAAGGATGGAATACTGCTGCCATATCTGGGCAGGAGCTGCTAAAATAGCCTATTCTGCCTTAACAGAGTACAAAATAGACTTCGTGGCTTAGTGGGGGATGCCCTTTTCTCTTCCCTGCAATCTCTCTCCCACAGAAGAGACATTGCAAGCCTATCTTTGTTTTATCGTTATTTCCATGGCAGGTGCTCCTCTGAACTCCAATCTCTGGTCCCCCCTCACCAATCTTTTACAAAAAACACCTGTCTAGCTGAATCCACTGTCAAAAACTTTCCCCACTCTTTATCTATGCCTAAATCAAAACGTAAATTCTATGAATAAAGCTTCTTTCTTAGAACTGCATACCTGTGGAACTCTGTTCCATCTGCCTGCTTACCACCTGACTACAACCTGGATGTCTTCAAGTCCAACGTAAACAAATTCCTGATGAACTGCCCCCTTAAGTAGACACTTTATTAAATCTCCACACTAACGTACTGTACTTACAATAACTCTTATCCCTGAGTGGCTTCCAGGCCTTGATAAGTGGTGACCACCTTGTAACAAAAAAAACCCCATTTTTTATATAATATTTTTCAGTCCATTCTTTTAATAATAAATAAAAATTTCATGGAGTATTTCCAAATATTCTAAAGTTAGAAGCATTTTTCACGATAGTTTTTTTTTTTTTTTTTGTAGTTTTGTTTTGTTTTTTTAAACAAAAACGATTAATGAATTCAATATTTTAGCACCGAGAGTAATTTCATTCTTTGAAATATATTTAAAACTTAAAAGTTTTTGTTTGTTTGTTTTATAACATTTTATCTATAAATATTTTACATAACTGAAATGGAAAGTGAAATATTCTCTCCCGTGACATACAAACACAAATTTATCTTAAAAAGTCATTAACTAATCAGTTTTTAATTAAAGTTTTGATATGAACTAAAAAATAAAGAGTACATTAAATTTTAGTTAACAGATTTTCTTGTGGTTTATCTTATGAATAAATATTGTTTCGTATTTGTGCCGTGTACATACCGTGCTGAAATAATAACTTTATTTATAATGCCATTCTTAACTGGGGGGGGGGGCGTTCTAACTATTCTGAACTTTCACCTAACAATTTAATGAAAAGACAAAAAGATACCATAAAATTTAATTTAACTTGAAAATCCTATCTAAAATATAACATCATCATCATCATCATCATCATCATCATCATATTATTATTATTATTATTATTATTATTATTATTATATTACAACAACAACAACAACAACAACAACAATAACAATAACAATAATAATAATAATAATAATAACAATAACAATAACAATAATAATAACAATAACAATAATAATAATAATAACAATAACAATAATAATAATAATAATAATAATAATAACAATAACAATAACAATAATAATAATAATAATAATAACAATAATAATAATAATAATAATAACAATAATAATAATAATAATAATAATAACAATAATAATAATAATAATAACAATAACAATAACAATAACAATAATAATAATAATAATAATAATAACAATAATAATAATAATAATAATAACAATAACAATAATAATAATAATAATAATAATAATAACAATAATAACAATAATAATAATAACAATAACAATAATAACAATAATAACAATAATAATAATAACAATAACAATAATAACAATAATAACAATAATAATAATAATAATAATAATAATAACAATAACAATAACAATAATAATAATAATAACAATAATAATAATAATAATAATAATAATAATAATAATTTAAAAAAGGTACTGAAAATATAGCACAATTCGTATACTGCACAAGCACCACCACCACAATTATTATTATTATTATTATTATTATTATTATTATTATTATTATTATTATTATTACTACTACCGGGACAAGATCAAAGTGTAGTATCTGTTCTTCAGATGTTGCACTTCTATTTCTTGTTCTCTTTCGGTGGAGGAGAAATCCTTCACGACTGAGACAATTTTTTATTTTTGTACCTTTTCTCCACGTTAAAAAATGACCCTGGTGTCTAACTCTGTCCCGTGGGGAGGCATAGTAAATAGGTACTACTACCACTACTACTACTACTACTACTACTACTACTACTACAGCAGCAACAACAATAATAATAATTTAAAAAAGGTACTGAACGTGGCATACGCAAAAGGGTTTCATTGGTTTATTTAATTACAGAAACTTTTTTGAAGGTATTATTTGAGGCAAAAATAAAAACATGGCCAAAAGCATTATTTGAATATGTATGAAAAAATAAATGTAACAAAAAATAAAAATATTAGTGTGGAAAATATAATATAATAATGAAAATAAATGAAAATAAACTGAAAATAAAATAAAAACAAGCAAGAAATAGACGTATGAATTAAATTTAATTAACAAAATAAAATAAAAAATTCCAAAAATAAAATACACGCTTGATTACAAAAAAAGTGAAAGTAAACCTCAGGGAGCAGCCGTTAAATTAAAACCTGTTAAAACTTGTTTACCTGTTTCCCGTGAAGTGCCAAAAAAAAACTGTAGATAACATCGATTGGCGCCACACCAACTAATTGTGAAGTGCCAGGGAGGATGGAAAGTCCGAAATAGGAGAGTACTAACCAGATCTCCACTAGAAGTGTGCACTTCAAATCTGGTACCTTGGGGAGGCACGAGTGGTCCAGAGTTGAAAAACATTGGAAACTTTTTTTTTTTTTTTTTACATGAGGGTCACCACTTATCAAGGCCCAGGAGCCACTCGGGGATAAGGGTTATTGTGTGTACACTAATCAATAGGATAGTATCGTAGTAATAGTTAGTATTGGGGATTTGATAGGCGTCATTGCTTAAGGGGGCGGTTCATCAGGAATTTGTTTGTGTTGGACTTGAAGACATCCAAGTTGAATTCAGGGGGGAAACAGGCAAGCGGCAGAGAGTTTCACAGCCGTGCAGTTCTAAGAAAGAAGCTTTGTTCATGGAATCTATGTTTTGATTTAGGCACGAATAAAGAGTGGGGAAAATTATTGAAAGTGGTTTCAGCTAGTTGGGTGTTTTTCATGAGAGATAGGCGGGGGGGGGCAGAGAATGGAGCTCAGACGAGCACTTGCCATGGAAATAACGATAAAACAAAGATAGGCTTGCAATGTCTCTTCTGTGGGAGAGAGGTTGCAGGGAAGAGAAAAGGGCATCCCCCCACTAAGCCACGAAGTCTATTTTCTACTCTGTCAAGGCAGAATAGGCTATTTTAGCAGCTCCTGCCCAGATATGGCAGCAGTATTCCATCCTTGGACGTACTTGGCTTTTATATAGATAGAGAATTGCATCATTAGTGAGATATCTTCTGGAGTGGTAGAAGGATCCCACCATCTTTCCAGCGACCTTGGCAACAGACTTGATGTACATGTTCCATTTCAGATCAAGAGTGAAGGTCAAACCCAGAAGCTTGTCAAAACATGGGGCTTCTCCCAGACGAGAGCCATCCATTTCAATTGATGCCAGATGGGGATCAGAGCGTTGATGATGTAAAGATAGGAGTTTGGTCTTAGATGCATTAAAGGTAACCAGCCACCTCTTCCCCCACTGAACCACGCGCTCAAGATCTGAGGAGAGAGAATCAGAGAGATCATTGCCATTTACGGCCCTTGATGTGTTGCCATAGATAGTCGTCTCATCAGCATAGATGTCAACAAATGATTTTAGTATGTGTTTTGGGAGATCATTGATGTAGATCAAAAAGATAGTTGGGCCCATGATGGACCCCTGAGGGAGTCCAGCATTAATACAGTGGGCTTCTGATTTCTGCCCATCAACCACTACTCTTATGAGCCTATCAGAGAGTAATGATTTAATGATAGAGAAAACATTTCCAGTTATACCGTAGCTGGAAATCTTGTGAAGTAGGCCTGTATGCCATACCTTATCAAAGGCCTTTGATATGTCAAGAGCAATTGCCCTCGAAAGGAAGCCTTTGTCGAGAGATTCGCTAATTCTATGTGATACAACTGTTAGCACATCAGCTGTAGATCTAGCAGAACGGAAACCATATTGCGTGTCGCTAAGAAGGTTATTTCTGCTGGGGTGGTTGACTACTTCTCTATTTAATATGGATTCAAGCAACTTACTCATGATACTCAGGAGACATTGGTCTGTATTGAGAGGGATATGACTTATCACCTAAATTCTTAAATACAGGGCATACTGATGAGGTTTTCCAAGGTGTTGGAAAGCACTTCTCCTTAAGGCAACGTTTAACCAGTTTGGTAAGTATGGGGCAATTTTTGGTTGTAGCTTTTTTAATACTATAATTGGAATACCGTCAGGGCCAGTTGCTTTACTGGAATCAAGGTTCTTCATTAGCTTGGCGACCTCATGCACAGATATTTGTATGTTACCTAGCGTGTTGTGTGTTGTAGGAGGAAATACGGGGAGTTGATGGCCTTCGTCGCATAGGGTAGAACTTGCTGCAAAGTTCTTGGCAAATAGTTTGGCCTTGTCTGATGCTGACGAGATGACTGCTGGACCATTGATAATGGTTGGGATAGAACGCACGCTTCTGTTCAGGATCCTATTTGCTATTTGCCAGAACTGGTGGGAACCAAGCAGCTGATCAGCTACTTTGGATTTAATGGATTGAGCATATAGCTCTCTTGCATTTTTATTACTCTTTTACAGTGGTTGCTGGCGGTCCTATTTGAATAGTCAAGTCGCTGCCTGATGATATCTGTTGTTTGATTGAAACAAGTGGCTGTTTGTAGCAGCGAGATGTGAGCATGTTTATATAACAATAAACAAGTATTATATATATATATATATATATATATATATATATATATATATATATATATAATTCTTAACTTTTATTAAAAACATTATTATAACCTTATTTTTAAACCAAATTCAGATTTATAATTTTATTCTATTTTTATTCTCAACAAATATTACTTTTCTTATCAAGTAAATATTTTCCTTTTTATTTTAATTTTTTCCAGATACCAGATACATCTGCCTTACTTAAAAATTGCTAGGTTTATTTATGGTGTCTTTTACATATAAAAATCCCCACCCAATACTTTTGCTGATGAGGAGACTTTGTTTAAAAAAAAACTATATGTCAAAATTATTGTTCGTGGCTTAATGTCTATCACAATAAAAACATTGTTTCCGAAACGACCGTACAAATTATTGACTTTGTTGTTGTTCCTTCTTATGAGACAGATTTTTAATTTTTAATTCTAATGTGAATTTTAAATTATCAATCACATTACTATATATATATATATATATATATATATATATATATATATATATATATATATATATATATATATATATATATATATATATATATATATAACTTTTGCATAACTTTTATACTTCAATTCATATGAAATATCGATGTGATTATTGGCTGTTAAAGACGCTATCGTCATTTCAAAATGGTCTCTACCAAAGCTATGGACCACGACACAAACATAACAATTAAGTTGAAAATAGTAATCTCAATAATCCAAGTTAGCAATTTTTCTCTAAAAAATCTCTGCAACGCAATCAGAAATTTTATTTATTTATAGCTTAAAAAAAAAAACAGTAAAAAAAAATTTGAAATTCATAACGAGTAAATTGTTTCTCTAGTGAGCTTCTGTACTTTGCACAAATCAAACGTTTAACCATGTTATTCTTTTTTTTATTGTAATACGATGAATGTTGAGGTTTACATGTGAGAATCAACTTCCGGTTGACAACAGGAAGTGACATCATAAGGAGGGAAGGGGTTAAAAAAAAAAATAAAGAAAATGGCTGATCGTTAATCCGACAACTGACGTTCATGTTGGAACATTGCTGAATATTTATAATTGCCGGTGCCGGGAAATATAGCAAACAGGTAGAAAAAGAAAGCAAGGCTTATTTATGGCGAACAGTCACATTTGTGAATTAATTTCATGCTGTAATTCAATATGTCCGTTTGATATTTTATTTTTCGGGGCTTGAAAACAAACAAACAAACAAAAAAAAATGTGACAATTGACACTCTCATAAAATAATAATAATAATATGACGATGCTTAAAAAAAAGAAAGTTGAAAAAACAAAAATAAAAAAAATTGTTTGTGAAAAAATCGAAATTTACAGCAACAACCAAAAAGAAGTTTTCGTTGTCTGAAATTTGAGACTTTTAAAAGGATTCGAGTCAGAATAACTTGATAGTGAAAGTAGACCCACACCCACTTAAACAAAAACAATCCAAACAAATTAAAAAAAAAAAAAAAAATATTACCCTTGCCCCTTTTTTTCGGTTTCTTTAAATATTTTAATTTATTTTCTTTTATATGTATTCATTTATATTTTAAATCAAACTCTTCAAAAATAAATTAATTATTAATAAGTTTGATATTTGGTTAAAGATCCATTTCTTATTTTAAAAGACGGTTTTTATTTTAACTTTATTTATTTATTTATTTTTTTTTAAGTCGTTGTGGATGTGAGCTATACATAGTTTTATATAAAAAAATAATAATAATTTTTATAAATATTTATTTAAGAGCACAAAAACATTTAAAAAAAAATTATATCTTGCATATGAAAAAAAATTAAGAAAAAAATGATTTGATATACTTTAATTTTGCATTAAATAAAAACACATTCTTTTATTTTTGTAATCATTTATATGAAAAGAAATCTTTAAAATAAAATTTTAGAAAAAATAACTCAAGTGATACTAATTTTTTATTTAAATAATAAAGTGTACACATGAGAAAATTATTTTAAATTAATTTGATTTTGCATTAATTTGAAAAAATATTTAAACCAAAAGCTACTCCAAATTTTAATTTAAAATATGCATATGAAAAATCTGTAAAATGTATACTTTGTGTGCATTTAAAATAATTAAATAATAATAAACACTCATCTTATTTATTAAAACAAAAATCGTGCAAAAAGCTTAAATAATTTTTTGTGTTTAGGAGAAAAACGGATTCGAACTTAGAAGTGAGTGTCGAAAAAGAAATCATTATAAAATTGACTTGGCTAAAATAATGTTGTTTCAGTGGCAGTCGTTTTAAAGCTGAAAAGTTCAAGATAATAAAAAATAAAACAATAATAATAAAAAAACAGACAAATGTGGTTAATTGTTGTCTAAGTATTGACAAACAAACAAACAAACAAACAAAACTTGTTGATGAATATTTTCTTTTTTCACTCTGAATAATAAAAAAAAAAAAAAAAAAGAGAGAAAACTCCAAGAGCATTTGAATGTTGCCGGAAAACCAGGGAGGCGACGCCAGTGCCGGCGGAGGAACAGTGAAGATGCTGCCCCGGTCAAGTATCCAGGAGGCGAACCGGCACTTGCAGGCCCTTTATAAAAAGGTGGACGAATTGGAATCAGTGATAAGTAAACAGCACCAGAAACAGTTGGAGACGGAGGAGGAGTTCAAGGAAAAAGTGGCACACTTGAATCTCCGACATGACGAAGATGTCAACATTTACGAACAGAGAATTCTCGACCTGGAAAATCAGGTAAAAAAAAGCAAATAAAACATTTGAAACCAAAACAATGCATTATTACAAAAGAAACATGTTTATTTTGTTTGAAATTTATATTTAAATTTAAATATAAATTTCAAACAAAATAAATATGTTTATTTTGTAATAATGCGTTGTTTTTGTTTCAAACGTTTCTAATACGTATTTTATTTTATTGCTTTATCTTAACTTTGTGTATGTGTACTGCTCTTGATAGAATTCTGTTCAAATAAGTGAACTTGTCCGCAGCTTTTCAATTAGTTTCACAAATTGAGATCTGAGGCTGAACATAGCCTCTTCCAGGAACAGGTTGGTACGT
This sequence comes from Euprymna scolopes, assembly GCF_053919585.1. Classification (NCBI taxonomy): domain Eukaryota; kingdom Metazoa; phylum Mollusca; class Cephalopoda; order Sepiida; family Sepiolidae; genus Euprymna; species Euprymna scolopes. Next base: position 7,037,812 of record NC_136518.1, on the reverse strand, counting down.
TACTTTGGTCTTAGATTAATGGTCAGACCGAAATTATTGCATTCCTTAGAAAAACAATCCGTAATATATTGCACGTTTACGTGTTGGCATTCAGGACAGTGATCAGCAAAGAAAAGGTCTCGTATGATGACGATCTTAATCCTGGTGACAGCAGTTATTTTAAGTTGAATAATTTGCCATCTGTCCGCTAGTTGATGCTTACTCTGGGATTTTGGTATTGAATGCGTCAATTAGCACCACTGAGAACATTTCATTTCCTATTAGTCAATGTGTGCTCAGCACATACGATAACTATCTTTAACTTGAACTGACATCTCAAAATAACACATTGAATAAAATAAAATACGTATTAGATATGTTTGAAGCCAGAACAACGCATTATTACAAAATAAACAGACATTTATTTTGTTTGAAATTTATATTGAAATTTCAAACAAAATAAATATCTATATATCTCTATATAAATAAAATGAACTCATTTTTTTCCTGTCTGATTTTGACCTTAATAGGATTAAAAATCAAGATATTTCATGCAAATATAATATGCACAAACGGCAGAACAATATCTGAGGTGTGTTATAGGCTTATTATTTCTCAAATTCCTCGATAATCTTAGATTTCTATACTTTTTCTGCTGAGAAGTCACGGCCAAAATCGGTTAAGATCAATGGAAGTGGTAAAATATTTTCTCTCTTATAAATTCCTCCTCCCCCTGCTACCACTTAACACCGTTTGGGGATCGTTCACAAGGAACAGTTGAGAAGAGAACACAGGTTTGGCTTCGTAGTTCTTTCATGTGAAGTTATTTAAAATCACTAAACTAAGCTGCAGTGCTCTGTGGCGTAGTGGTTAGCGTGCTGGACAATTCACATTATATTTTCACGTTCGCGCCAACCTACCGTAGTCGTTTTTTTTTTTTTTTTTTTTTTTTTTTTTACCTAAACAACTGGAATGGACTTTTCTTGGTGGCTGAACTGTTAACGTTGCAGATGTTTTTTTTGTTTTGTTTTTTTTCACACTTTATTTTCTTACTTTTACTCATGACTCCGGGTTTGATCCTTCCTACTTACCTACCATAACATTTTTTAACCCACCCCCCCCGTCCCGGAAACAAACACTCGGGCAACGCCGGGTACCCCTGCTAGTTTTCTAATAATGTGTTGTTTTGGCTTCAAACGTATCTAATACGTATTTTATTTTATTCAAACTCAACCAGCGCTTCTATCAAGGAACATAAATGCTAACCTTAACCCTAACCCTAACGCTAACCCTAACGTAAAATAAAACACTTGTACATTACTGTCACTAAACAACTTACTAAAAGAATTCACATCTTGAACATTTGCAGGGTTTGTTTTACTGTACACACAGATTCGAAAAAGTTGTCAAAAAAACAAATATATAACAAATAAATGTTATCAAAGGCAAGATAAGTTACTTTTCTACCTAACTGGATAAGTTTTTAGTGTTTTTATTTAATGTAACATGTTTAATCGGTTCAGAAAACATGCAGCATTTATCGGTATATTTAAAAAATACAAATGGCGGCTAGCTCACTGTTAAATACGTTAAGTTTGGGGTGGGATTTTGCTTCTTGTCAGATTTATCCAGGGTATTGCCATTAAGGGGGTACTAGTGCTTTGAGTTCGTTAGAGTACTTGCTATTGAAATGCCTTGTAAAAATGCCACGTTTCGGTGATGGGACAGAGGTTGGAGTTTAGTTGATAGTGCAGGACCTATCATGTTGGCGACTCTTTTTTGAACCCTGTCTAGGAGTGAGAACTTAGTGGCAGATGTACCAGCCCAGACGTGGCAACAATACTCCATGCATGGGCGAACTGTGGCCTTGTAGAGATACAGTGTGAGTAGCCTTCTAGCATGGTAAAGTGAGCCCACCTTTCTCACAGCAGCCTTAGCAATGTCCTCAATGTATTTGTTCCAATTCATGTTGTCTGTGAATGTTAACCCTAGGAGCTTGATGGATGTATTTTCAGACAATGTATCATTAGTAGATCTGTGACAACAGCGTGTTCTTTCCATTCTTTTGACGCGAGTATATATCCAACGCAGTTAGACACAGTTAATCAACCGAGAACCACATCAGTCTATATAAAAACATATAAGATATTAGCGGATATATACTGTCGATATTTCCTACCGACGAGTGGGAGGGGGGGGGGGAAGAAAAGACATTTAGCTTGCAACGAAAAATTACCTCGTTGCTTACAAGCAAACGTATTCTTGTAAATATAACGCGCTGTTAACAGTTGTCGTACCGGTGTGATATATCTCTAACAACGACAAGAACAAACTACAACAACAACAAGCCTACAAAGGTGACTCTTTTTATAGTCTCAATCTCTCATTCAGCGAGATTGAAACGAGACTGGAATGTCTATTTAAGCTATAAGGAATAGACATCCTATTTTCTTCATTAACAAACACCAGGCCGGACCGTTCACAGCCATGAGTGTCTTTCCCTTCCCACCGAGCCACCCTCGGTAAGTCAATCAATTTAATTATCACAATACTCAAGAGTCAAAACAATGAAAAGAATATGCTGTTGTCCCAGCCCTAATCATTAGCCATGGCAATTAGTGGTTGAGAAGCTTAGTCTTGGCAGTATTGAACATTACCGACCAGTTACAACCCTATTTCATTCGAACTGTGGGTTTGAGGGTGGGTCCATAGATAATAAAGAAGGTTCAATTTTCAGGGGACAGTAAGATATTTTTTAAGGCTTTCCTATGACTCAAAATATCTTAGTGATCCCTGAAGATTGAACCTTATGATCTACAGATCCACCCTCAAACCGACGGTTCGGATTCTTGTAATGCAGAGCCAACCCAATGGGTTTTGTGGGTGGCATGGGCGAAGGAGAAATCTATGGACAAACGATTGTCACTCACAACCTGATTCCAAATACGACCGTCCAATCTAAGGATTTACCACATCTCCGAGTGATTATCGATTACCGGTGAGTAGACCGTTTTTGTTTCGCTCATTCATGCGATTGTGGGGTGTTGAGCAGCGAGATGTCTATTCACATTAAATTTAAACTTCTGCAAGTTAGTACAGGCAGTGAAGCAGGAAACAGGGAGGAAATTACAAAGTCTAGCAGTCCGAAGGAAGAAGCTATTAGACGGCTTTCTGGAATCTAGGGACATTTTTTTCACTAATATTAACAATTAGTATAGACATTCCGAAAAATTGAGTCACAGGAAAGCCTTTAAAAAATATCTTAGTGACCCCTAAAGATTGTACCTTCTTTCTGATAAACAGACCCACCCTCAAATCAAACGGTTCGAATTCTTGTAATGCAAAGCCAACCCACTTTACCTTAGTAGAAAAAAAGAAGCATGTTTTCAACACTCGAAGAAGGCCGCAGGATGCAGCGACCGAAATGTTGTGCTAATAACACCCAAGATGAGAATAATAGTCCGATTAATCAACACAAGCAAGTCTAAAATATATTTAAAATATATTTGAATTAAGATCTAAATATTATACTTTAATGAGAAAAAAAAATTACATGGCGTATCCATTGTTTTTCAAGAGTGTGGATCTAATTTCAGGCCAATGACAATGGTATATTTTGACTGCTACATGAATTGCAGGACGCTATGTTTTCTAAGTCTAAATCTATGAATATTTAGTTGTTTCTGAAATTGAAGTACAGCATTTGCTTTTCTTAAATTAAATTACGACATTTGCCTTTTTGAAATGAAAGTACGACATTTGCCTTTTTGAAGTTAAAGTACGACATTTGCCTTTTTGAAATTAAAGTACGGCATTTGCCTTTTTGAAATGAAAGTACGACATTTGCCTTTTTGAAATTAAAGTACGGCATTTGCCTTTTTGAAGTTAAAGTACGACATTTGCCTTTTTGAAATTAAAGTACGACATTTGCCTTTTTGAAATTAAAGTACGACATTTGCCTTTTTGAAATTAAAGTACGACATTTGCCTTTTTGAAATTAAAGTACGACATTTGTCTTTTTGAAGTTAAAGTACGACATTTGCCTTTTTGAAATTAAAGTACGACATTTGCCTTTTTGAAGTTAAAGTACGACATTTGCCTTTTTGAAATTAAATTACGACATTTGCCTTTTTGAAATTAAATTACGACATTTGCCTTTTTGAAATTAAAGTACGACATTTGCCTTTTTGAAATTAAAGTACGACATTTGCCTTTTTGAAATGAAAGTACGACATTTGCCTTTTTGAAATTAAATTACGACATTTGCCTTTTTGAAATTAAATTACGACATTTGCCTTTTTGAAATTAAAGTACGACATTTGCCTTTTTGAAATTAAAGTACGACATTTGCCTTTTTGAAATTAAATTACGACATTTGTCTTTTTGAAATGAAAGTACGACATTTGCCTTTTTGAAATTAAATTACGACATTTGTCTTTTTGAAATTAAAGTACGACATTTGTCTTTTTGAAGTTAAAGTACGACATTTGCCTTTTTGAAATGAAAGTACGACATTTGCCTTTTTGAAATGAAAGTACGACATTTGCCTTTTTGAAATTAAAGTACGACATTTGCCTTTTTGAAATTAAAGTACGACATTTGCCTTTTTGAAATTAAAGTACGACATTTGCCTTTTTGAAATTAAAGTACGACATTTGCCTTTTTGAAATTAAATTACGACATTTGTCTTTTTGAAATTAAAGTACGACATTTGCCTTTTTGAAATTAAATTACGACATTTGCCTTTTTGAAATTAAAGTACGACATTTGCCTTTTTGAAATTAAAGTACGACATTTGCCTTTTTGAAATGAAAGTACGACATTTGCCTTTTTGAAATTAAATTACGACATTTGCCTTTTTGAAATTAAAGTACGACATTTGCCTTTTTGAAATTAAAGTACGACATTTGCCTTTTTGAAATTAAATTACGACATTTGTCTTTTTGAAATTAAAGTACGACATTTGCCTTTTTGAAATTAAATTACGACATTTGTCTTTTTGAAATTAAAGTACGACATTTGTCTTTTTGAAGTTAAAGTACATTTGCCTTTTTGAAATGAAAGTATGACATTTGCCTTTTTGAAATTAAAGTACGACATTTGCCTTTTTGAAATTAAAGTACGACATTTGCCTTTTTGAAATTAAAGTACGACATTTGCCTTTTTGAAATTAAAGTACGACATTTGCCTTTTTGAAATTAAATTACGACATTTGTCTTTTTGAAATTAAAGTACGACATTTGCCTTTTTGAAATTAAATTACGACATTTGCCTTTTTGAAATTAAAGTACGACATTTGCCTTTTTGAAATTAAAGTACGACATTTGCCTTTTTGAAATTAAAGTACGACATTTGCCTTTTTGAAATGAAAGTACGACATTTGCCTTTTTGAAATTAAATTACGACATTTGCCTTTTTGAAATTAAAGTACGACATTTGCCTTTTTGAAATTAAAGTACGACATTTGCCTTTTTGAAATTAAATTACGACATTTGTCTTTTTGAAATTAAAGTACGACATTTGCCTTTTTGAAATTAAATTACGACATTTGTCTTTTTGAAATTAAAGTACGACATTTGTCTTTTTGAAGTTAAAGTACGACATTTGCCTTTTTGAAATGAAAGTACGACATTTGCCTTTTTGAAATTAAAGTACGACATTTGCCTTTTTGAAATTAAAGTACGACATTTGCCTTTTTGAAATTAAAGTACGACATTTGCCTTTTTGAAATTAAATTACGACATTTGTCTTTTTGAAATTAAAGTACGACATTTGCCTTTTTGAAATTAAAGTACGACATTTGCCTTTTTGAAATTAAAGTACGACATTTGCCTTTTTGAAATGAAAGTACGACATTTGCCTTTTTGAAATTAAAGTACGACATTTGCCTTTTTGAAATTAAATTACGACATTTGCCTTTTTGAAATTAAAGTACGACATTTACCTTTTTGAAATTAAAGTACGACATTTGCCTTTTTGAAATTAAATTACGACATTTGTCTTTTTGAAATTAAAGTACGACATTTGCCTTTTTGAAATTAAATTACGACATTTGTCTTTTTGAAATTAAAGTACGACATTTGTCTTTTTGAAGTTAAAGTACGACATTTGCCTTTTTGAAATGAAAGTACGACATTTGCCTTTTTGAAATTAAAGTACGACATTTGCCTTTTTGAAATTAAATTACGACATTTGCCTTTTTGAAATTAAAGTACGACATTTGCCTTTTTGAAATGAAAGTACGACATTTGCCTTTTTGAAATGAAAGTACGACATTTGCCTTTTTGAAATTAAAGTACGACATTTGCCTTTTTGAAATGAAAGTACGACATTTGCCTTTTTGAAATTAAAGTACGACATTTGCCTTTTTGAAATTAAATTACGACATTTGTCTTTTTGAAATTAAAGTACGACATTTGCCTTTTTGAAATTAAAGTACGGCATTTGCCTTTTTGAAATGAAAGTACGACATTTGCCTTTTTGAAATGAAAGTACGACATTTGCCTTTTTGAAATGAAAGTACGACATTTGCCTTTTTGAAATTAAAGTACGACATTTGCCTTTTTGAAATTAAAGTACGACATTTGCCTTTTTGAAATTAAAGTACGACATTTGCCTTTCTGAAATTAAAGTACGACATTTGCCTTTTTGAAATTAAAGTACGACATTTGCCTTTTTGAAATTAAATTACGACATTTGTCTTTTTGAAATTAAAGTACGACATTTGCCTTTCTGAAATTAAAGTACGGCATTTGCCTTTTTGAAATTAAAGTACGACATTTGCCTTTTTGAAATTAAAGTACGACATTTGCCTTTTTGAAATTAAATTACGACATTTGTCTTTTTGAAATTAAAGTACGACATTTGCCTTTTTGAAATTAAATTACGACATTTGCCTTTTTGAAATTAAAGTACGACATTTGCCTTTTTGAAATTAAATTACGACATTTGTCTTTTTGAAATTAAAGTACGACATTTGCCTTTTTGAAATTAAAGTACGACATTTGTCTTTTTGAAATTAAAGTACGGCATTTGCCTTTTTGAAATTAAAGTACGACATTTGCCTTTTTGAAATTAAAGTACGACATTTGCCTTTTTGAAATTAAAGTACGACATTTGCCTTTTTGAAATTAAAGTACGACATTTGCCTTTTTGAAATTAAAGTACGACATTTGCCTTTTTGAAATTAAAGTACGACATTTGTCTTTTTGAAATTAAAGTACGACATTTGCCTTTTTGAAATTAAAGTACGACATTTGCCTTTCTGAAATTTTCAAATGACTTAAATCTGATAACTTCATAATCGAATGCATTTTTTAAATTTTTCCCTCAGGTGGAGACTTTGTCGGATACACTGTCGGATACGATTCGCCAAAAAGATTCTTACATCGACAAACTTGCCTGCCAGTGTCAACACCTTGAAGCAATTCTCGGCTATCAGAGTTCCCTCCGTGAACTCTTACGCACCATGGAATCCTCGAGCATCAACAGCGATAATTTCGGAATGATGCGACCAATATCGGAAAATTCAGTGTCTTTAAAAAATGGGGATGTTGAAAACTCGTCGCCATTTCCCTCATCTTCTTCATCATCAGCATCTTCACATAAGCCCGTGCTGGAATATTCAGTGACCGAATTGAGTGACAATGACTCTCCGCCTCCTCGTAGCGAACGGCAAAGGAGGAATTTGGTGACCAGTGACAAGGAATATTATTTGTGAGGGGGTTTGGAATATTATTATTCTTTCTTTTTTTTTAATTAGAAAATTTATTTTTAGAAATTATTATTTTTTTTTTTTTTTTTTACATTTAAAGTTATAATTTTCAAATTTGAAATTTTTTATTGAAATTTTGAAAAAAAATTTTTTTTTCATTCCAAATGTTTTGAAATTTGGAAAAAAGAAAAAAAAGCATTTTTCATTTTTTTTTTATTCATTTAATTTTATTTTCTTAGAAGAAATTTCTTTGAAACAAAATTATTTTAATTTGTTTTTTTCTTCTCAGAAATTTTTTTATTTATATTTTCTTAGAAGAAATTTCTTTGAACAAAAAGTTTTTCTTTCTTGAATTTTTTTTTTAAGAAAAAAATTTTTTATTTTAAGAAAAAATTTTTTTATAAAATAAAAAATTTTTTTTTAAGAAAAAAATTTTTTATTTTATAAAAAAGTTTTGCTTTTACAAAATGTTCAGAATGTATATTTTATTTTGTCCAACAACAAAAAAAAACAACTTATTTTTGTGGATAGAATTTTTTAAATTCAAATTTTGTTGACAATTTTTTTCATGAAACCTAATTGCCTTAGTTTTTTGTAGGTGGTAAGTGGATTGTATATGGTCATGTGCCAATCATTGCTTTATTAAGGACCATGAGTGTATGTAGGTGTTTATATAATAGATAAAGTTATGATGTTAGATTTTAAAAGTCAGACCTAAATAGCAGTATATCTGACATCTCAGTATTTTCTTATGATTAGCCAGTTGGTCTTTATCTTCTTTCTAGCATGTCCTTTGTGAAGAAATAATACATTTTGCTTAGGTTTCTTTAAAAAAAATAACGAGTCCAGCTAGGAAGATTGTTACAATGGAGACAAATTTAAAAAATGATTGTTTTTCTTTTCTTAGAATTCAATTAATCTAATAAAAGACATAGCTCTTTCATTTTTTTTCACTTGAATATTAAAAAAGGGGCGCTTCTACAGAATGGGGACAAGATTTTGTAGTCGATAAATGGAGTTTTCAGATAAAAAACAATGGTTTCAACTAATTTTTTTGTCAATTCTAATAAGTTACAATGGTAGCTTCAAAATTATACAGTCAAAATTACATGATAATTACTGAATTATTTAACAAAACAGCTTTAATCATGTTATCAGACAGAAAAATTGCCACCATCTTGTTTAAATCAAAACGGAAAATTACTTCCCTTTTGAACTCTCCTGTGTCGTACGATTGTTAACTCCCTTGTACGATAATCTTATGAGTATTCTCCTTGGAATTTCATGCTTTGTATGGGCCATGACCATTGCTACCCACTTGCTCCTTCCTGTTTTTTTTTTATCATTTTACATTTTTTTCTCCATCTCAGAAGTTGTCTACATTTTCCTGCCTCTGAATAATCAATAAACCCTGTCTTTATTAACTGGATACCATTCTGTGGAGAGCCATTTTTTTTTTTTTTTTTCAAATTAAAGAATCTCTCTTTCCTCCCAAAATGCAGAGGTATGAATTCTCCGCTTTAAAAAAAACAAAAAAAAAAACAACAGAATCTTACTTTTTATATATCCAGAAAAAAATGGATTTCCGCTTTAATCACTAGAGACTCTCATAGACGTGAGCTCTTGGCTTTTTGATCGAAATCCTTAGGTTTCTTTCTTTTTTTTTTTTTTCTTTTTTTTATAAATTTTTTCTTAAATAAGAAAAAAAAACAACTGATTTTCCCCATTTATGACAGTTCTCGCTGAAAACTGAAAATGTTAATTCTGCTGTGAAGGCTATGACTTAAAGTAATGGATGACGAGGGTAGGAGAGTTAGATGACTTTGTTCCATCAAAGAATGACTTCCTGTTCCTTTCCCTCACATACACACTTGGTGTCTTTTTAATTAATTTGACTTTCTTAGTTGAAACTGATTGGAGCTTTTAGGAAAGAAGTTCTTGTTTTTTATGCTGCCTTCTCTTTCTCCTCCCCCTCTTTGCATACATACAAAGGGTGGAGGGCACCCAGGTTGGGAAAATTATCTGGATTTCAGCCTTTTTTTTTTTTTTTTTTTTTTTTTTTTTTTTAATAACCATTGGCTACTAACATCCCTACAAAATAAAAATAAAACAATCTTTCGTATTATATAGATTATTCAAACTATCGTTTCTCATCTTGGTTTTTATTTTTCTTGACGATGAATAATTTGGATTATTCGAACTATTGTATTCATTTTATACGGCATAATTACATTGACACACCTGTTCCCGCTCGATCACCGAAGTTAAGCAATGTTGAACCTGGTCATTACTAAATGGGTGACCATTTGGGACTTCCAGGTGCTGTATGTGCTCTCCGCTTATCTCGGCATTGTTTCCAGTCGTTCTGGACTTTTTCTTGCCACTGGACTCAAACAGTGCCGATTCAGGAGAGGTGTGGTTGGAGATTGTGCAACCCTTGCTTCACAATTACACATGCAGCTATCCCTACAGGGGGTATCCTTTGTCCGAGACTGAACGGAGGCATCGTTGTACTCATCTCGAGTATTTCGGTTGATGTAACCTCCGGCCTTCTTTAGTTGTATCTTGTTGAACTCTGGAATCTGAACAGAACCCTTTATTTAATCCATTGGAGTAGTGGTCTCATTCCGTCAACCATGACTGGGTAGAAGTCCTATGTAATTTGCAATTGTATTTTGATTGCCGCTTGCACTGATAAATTCAGTTGTAAGTTATGCTCTTCTGGAGGTTGAAGGTTCAGTCCTCAGTGCAGGCAACTCTGTAGGGAGTTTGATGCAAAAATTTCCAACTATAATGATGGTTTAAATACAAATATGTCTTCCTGATTGTCGAAATTCATGTCCGCCTTCATGCTCTGACGAACTGCAATCACTTGTGCCCCCACGACGTGAGCACCCTCGACAAACCCGACAGGCTGCTAAATCCCACCCCCACACTGTAGAGATCCCTAGATGTAAAAGATCTTTTTACTCCAATAGTTTCTTCCCCAGAACCGCTAGACTCTGGAATTCCATTCCAGGTCCCTGATAGTAGCCCCCTACACCAAAGTGGCAATTTGCCTTGTTTGGGGTGAAAATGTAATAAAAAAAAAAAATTTAAAAAAAAAGGTGATCGATTTATTCAGTAGTAATTAACGTTTTATTTGCATTTACTAAAAGAATCTCAGACAATTTTCTGAATTGTGACAAAAACAAAAAACAATTGATTTGTTCGTTTGAGGATATTGTAAACTAAAAGTAGCAATTTTCTTTTTTTATTATTATTTCTGACATAACGGATGAAACAGTTCAGTAAATCCTGTAAAATTTTCCATCGTGACAGGATATTTTCTTTTAAAGAGACATTTTCACAGACCAAAGAAAATGCTATTCCCAACATAAGCATTTTCTTTGGTCTGTCAGCCCGTTTCAAACTTAAGCAGGACAAACCAAATGAAATATTATTTATAATGTTGGACTGACAGACCAAAAAAAAGAATGCTGTTTCAAACCTAAGCATGACAGACCAAAAAAAAAATGCTGTTTCAAACCTAAGCATGACAGACCAAAAAAATATGCTGTTTCAAACCTAAGCATGACAGACCAAAGAAAAGTGCTATTTCACAATATGCGTAGACAAACGAAATAAAATTTTATTTCAAACAGAAGCATGACCGACCAATACAAAAGTTATTTCAAAGATGACAGACTGATTGATTGATTGACAGACTAGACCTCTTATAGCGATATGTAGATGCCTCTTGAAAAGTAAGACACATTTCTCCACATTCCATAAACAATGTTTCTGACAAAGGACAAAGAATTGCTGTTTTGTGGGGGGGGTGAAATTTATCCATCAAACATGTATTGTTGACTGTTTTTTTTTATCCTGAGGTAGTTTTTAGCATTCTACATCAAGTGGTTTCATGTCTTGTCTGGAGCGATTTCCATACAAAAAAAAAAAATTGGTGCATCTAGCTATTTCAAATTTATATATGACAGACTAACGAACACTTTTCCATGGTGCAAAAATAATGTCGTTTTTTGTCAGATATATATATATACGTCAAAATCCGACATTTTTTTTTGCATCAACTAAATAAATATATATATTTATGTAAATATGCCATTTAAAACTCGACAGGTTTACATAAATGCTATATAAAAGTGCTTCATCCTATCATCACACTGGTGTTGGCGCCAGAAAGGGTGAGTGACCTATAAAAATCTTTTCTCCATTAAGAAAATGATTTCCAAAGAAACTTTAGCTGAAATAAGTTGGGAAGTCAATTTTTTTTAAAAAGCCGTTCAACACGTGTCAGTGCTTATACAGCATATGGGATTTCAAAATAAATACATTTCAAGTAAAAACACTTACGTACTTGCATGACATGTCAAAATTAGTAAAAATTCCCCAAAATGATAGAGTAGAAACATAATTACAAATAAAAATAAAATTTATCAAATTGTAGACTTTTATCATATTGGTTAATGCAGAAGAGTTGTAAAAAATTAGTGGAGGTTACTGCAATCTATGATTTTGACAAATCCACCATTTCAGAATAGACAATGGTGGATCGCAAGTATCTTTTTCCTTTTTTTACAAAAAAATAGTTTTAGCAGATCTTCTACTCAATCATTTTTCATAATTTTTTGAAATTTTTACAAATTTTGACATATGTATGTAAGTGTTTTTTCTAAATGCATTTAAAAAAAAAAATGCTCTTATACCGTACAAGCACCACCAAATCTACCAAGGATTTATTTCTGGCTAGAATTAAAATTCAAAACAAAAGTCAAGTTCATTCATGCTCTTACAAAATTAATTAAAAAAAAGATCAGTTATTTTGTATGCACCCCTGTCGTATTTAAAGAACAATTTTTTTCTCTCCTGAATACTTACTTTTGTCTACCTTTTCAGGAGAATGCTGAATACTTTCAGAGTTCACTCCCTTTGTATTAGGCGTCAACATCTGCAATTACAAAACAAAAAACAAAACATTCCAATAAAATTTTGCCCAATAGTGCATAAAGGGAGATTTGAAAGTTATTTCAAGCACATTGGAAGTTGCCACCTGCGCCTCTAAATTGAAGTATGGAAGCACAGAATCGATACAATGTTCAAATATATTTTATGTTTATTTTTTTTTCACCCCCTTATAATAAAAATATATAGAAACACGTAAACTTTTTTTATCAATTATCTTTTTTGCATATATTTATATAACATCTTAACTTAATTAAACAGTTATTTAAAAAAATATGCGATTAAAAATTAAAAAAATGATTGATAAAAATGTTTACGTATTGTCATATATTTTTATAAATTTTTTGTTAATATATTTTTACAAACATTTTTTTTTTTTTTTTTTTTTTCAAATATAGTTATTTTTTTTATTTAAACCTGCATAATCTATTACAATTTTTACGTTTCGGCAATATCATCTACTGGACTCGTACTTATTATATTGTTTGAATTTAATGTTTTTTAACATATGTGAAATATTCACATTTTAAAATTGTTACACTATTTTCTGTTGAACATTCACCTTTTTGAAACTGCTAAAACTGTAAAATAAAATGTGACATATTCATTGTTTTTTCTTTTCATGTTTCTGTAAATAAATATATTTTTAAAATCTCTAAATAGTTTGACAAAATATATAACATTAACTTAAATAAACACAGTTAAAAAGATATGCGATTAAAAATTTTTTTTTTTTTTAATTGATAAAAAAAACTTTACGTGTTTCTATATATTTTTATTATAATGGGGTGAAAAAAATAAACATAAAATATAATTGAAAATTGTATCGATTCTGTGTTTCCATACTTCAATTGAGAGACGCGGGTGCCAACATACAGTGTGTTTGAAAGTTAGGGTCTCCCTTTACGCACCATTACCCAATTTTGTGCTAAGCATTTTAACAGTTTATAACCTAATTTATGCTAGAACTATAACTTGGGACTTGTACATTTGAGATTTGGAGGGCCTTTTTTTTTCTTTTCTTTTTTTTTAAGAACTCCACTAGTTGTTAAAGTTTTATGTAACTTAATAAAAGCAATTCCTTGGCCTATTGGCTGGGAGCAAAAGTGTAGTATCTGTTCTGATACATTTCACCTTTTCTGACCTCGATCAGTAGAGGAGAAATCCTTTTAGATTGAGGCAATTTTTATTCTTGTTCCTACCTAGAGTGCCCCTTTTTGGGGAGCTGGGTTTTCCCCACATTAAAAACCAACCTTGTATCTAACTCAGCCCTCGTGGGGAGTCAAATAGGAACTTAAAAGCAAGAAAAACACTAAATTACCACAATCACACAAAGTAAAACATTATCAGAACATTTATTGAATTATAATACTTTTCTTTTAGTTTTTATAAATTAGAATTTCGAAGTAAATTACACAGGCATTAATCTTTGTATTTATATAGAAAGTGTACAACTTAAAAAATACCTTTTTTTTAAACAAACTTTTAAAAAAAACAGTCTCTCTAAGACAAGAAAATTTTGAAATGAATGTCAATTTATAGAAACATATGACTTTTTAAGAAAAACAGAAAAACCCAACATTTTATTTACAAAATTAAACTTCGATAATAAATCCAAAGAATCATTAAAAGTTATACAAGAGTGCCCCTTAAAAATATGTGGGTTTTTTTTTTTTTTTGTTTTTTTGTTAGATTACAGACTTAACTATCATATCAGTGGAAAAAAAAATTTCATGACTTTTAAGAAGAGGGTTCACTTTTTCGTTATAACGTCCTTATCACGCGACACGCCGGTCCTTTTTAAAAGCCATGAATTTTTTATTTTTCAAAATTTTTTCTGCTATTATGATACTTAAGTTTGTAATCTATGATAATCATTTAAAAGGTTTTAAAAAGATGGAAAACATGCATTTTAGGGGGTGAGCACTCTTGTACAGGTCCACCGTTATAGTATTTAAGTCATTTATCTCCCCTTGTTCCTAGTGGCGTTCTTCAAAAAAAAAAAAAAAAAAAAAAATTGTCATCCAAACCTTAAATGCACAAAACAATTCACTATTCTGGTTAATTGTTATTCCTACAAAAAAAAAAAAAAAAATTGTATGCATCCCTGTCGTTTTAAAGAACCTTAACCTCTCCTTAAATTCCTTTACTTTTCAGAAAGAGGGAATGTTAAATAATTGCAGAGTTCTCTCACATTCTGTTTCTCTACTTTGGAGTTGTCTCCCTTAGTACAAGGCAACTTCCCCCCCCCCACACACACACACAAAAAGAAACCGGAACATTCCAATAACATTTTGTGATACGCATTTTAACATCTTATGATCTATTTATTTGTAAATACAAAAATAATATTTTCAAAATAAGATCTTATATTTATTTATGTTTTTTTATTTTAATTTTTTTCTGTTGAAAAAGTTTACATCACTTTATGAATTCGTTCAAGGGTGTAGCTCAATGTTTAGAGCAAGGACGTTCTGATCATTTCGAACAAGGATTCGATCACATTCAGCGTATCATCTTTTTAAATGGTTGATAAATAAGTACCAGTTTAATTACTGGTATGGAATTCTTTTTGCATGGGAAACGAGTGATACTCTTTCCTGCCTTCATAAGGTCACACTCTATTGCGGGGTCAATCACGTTGACCTTTTTTTTTTTTTTTTTTTAATTTCATGACTTATTCCAGATTATTATTTTTTGCTTTCATTTGGTAATAAAAGAAAATTAAAACATTTAATTTTTTGTTGTTTTTTTTTTTTATCTTAAAATATAGAGTGTCCCAATAAAATGTATATACTCTTTAAAATGTATATACTCTTTAAATGTATATACTCTTTAAAATGTATATACTCTTTAAATGTAAAAGATCTTTCTACTCCAGTAGTTTCTTCCCCAGAACTGCTAGACTTTTTTTCTTTTTTTTTTTTTTTTTACACAGAGATCACCACTTATCAAGGCCCGGAAGCCACTCAGGGATAAGGGTTATTGCAAGTACATTACATTAGTGTGGAGATTTGATGAAGTGTTTACTTAAGGGGGCGGTTCATTAGGAATTTGTTAACATTAGACTTGAAGACATCCAAGTTGTAGTCCGGAGGGAAGCAGGCAGACGGAACAGAGTTCCACAGGCGTGCAGTTCTAAGAAAGAAGCTTTGTTCATGAAATCCGCGTTTTGATTCAGGCACAGATATAGAGTGGGGGAAATTTTTCACAGTGGATTCAGCTAGACGGGTGTTTTTCCTGAAAGATTGGCGAGGGGGGACCAGGGATTGGAGTTCAGACGAGCACCTGCCATGAAAATAACGATAAAACAAGGATAGGCTCGCAACGTCTCTTCTGTGGGAGAGGGGTTGCAGGGTAGAGAAAAGGGCATCCCCACTAAACCACGAAGTCTATTTTGTACTCTGTCAAGGCATGATAGGTTGTTTTTGGCAGCTCCTGCCCAGATATGGCAACAGTATTCCATCCTTGGCCGTACTTGGCTTTTATATAGATAGAAATATTATTTAGACTTTGGAATTCCATTCCAGGTCACTGCTTCCCCAACCGTACTGACATGCATAAGTTCAAGTGCAACGTGAACCAACATCTCGCTGCCCTAATCCCCACATAGTACCCCAGTAGATGTTTCCCCTGATAGTAGCCCCCTACACCAAAGTGGCAATGTGCCTTGTTTGGGGTGAAAATGTAATAAAAAAAAAAAATAAATAAAAAAAAAAAATTATCTCAACTTGCTACATGAATACGCTATGCCACGTTCCCAAGATACGTTTAGGAATAAAGAATGGTACTTCCAGCAGGATGGAGCATTTCCCCACTATCATCATGACGTAAGAGCATATCTTGATAGTCACCTGCAAAACAGTTAGGATGAGGAGGAAGTATCAAGTATTGTTCATGCTTATTGGATTTGACTCCCCTCCGCCCCCTGGATTTTTTTTCTTTTTTTGGGGATGGGGGCATGTTAAACACAGGGTTCACACCAAAAAACGAGCTACAATGAATGAGTTGAAAGCAACCATTAAAAGATGTATCAACATACGAATTGAACTGATTAGGAACGTTTTCGATTCAATCAGTGAGCGTTGTCAGCTGTTCATGAACCACAATGGCCAATAATTTAAACACTTTCAACAATAAACTTTTTATATTTGTTCACAGTATTTTGATATATGAAACTTTTCTTTCTTATAATAAATGTTAGTTTTATGGTCATTTAAAGAGTGTATACATTTTATTGGGACACCCTGTAATTGTGTTCACTCAGAATTATCAGTTTGTTTTCTTGAAAAAGGTCCCAGTTATCTCCCTTGAATCCCTACTAGCCAATGAGAGAATGCAATATTCTACTTCCACAAACTCCCCTCTTTCTCCTTCTTTACATTGCAGCACACTGACAGAAAATATTCATCTCAGTCGGACCTAGTGTTTTTATATAAGAACTAGCGAGGGGTACTCGGCGTTCCCCGGGTGTTTTTCGGGGTATGTGAAAAAACCCTGAAAATGTGAAAAAAAAAACGAAGCCTTCACGACGCGCAGTTGGAAAATAGTAAAGTGTTTTAAAAAAACAGGTGCGCGTTTTTGATTGACGTGATGGCGATAGGTATTCAGCAGTAAGCATTTTGTGCGGGACAGTTTTGAATGAAAAACCCGCTCCCTGTTTATTAGGAGGAGCGAAATGAAAGCTACAGTCTATGACGAAGTCGACATTGAACAAACGTTACTTAGCTCTCTAGAGACAACTGGCTTTCGGCCTGTGATTAGAGTCGAGTTTCGCTTTTTTTTCATACCGAAAACCGAATGTAACGCGTGCCAATGCGGGAAATGTGGAATAATTAACGTTTGAAAGTCAATAAAATTAAATAGACAGGCGAGCTCCGTGAGTAACTCTGAGATATTACAATTTATAGATGATATAAAAAGTTTTAAGAAGTTGTGAACCGAGCAAGCGCTTCTCTGAAAGAAGCCTTTTGTGGACATCGAGGAAAAGCGTACATACATACATGCATTTTCGCTTTTATATACATAGATTAACTGTTTTTCCGGAAACAAAAATTTTTTAAAACAGAAGAATAATATTTGCTATCGGAAGAGTAGCAGAAACTCGCTATGAAGCGAGCGACCAACAGAATAGCTTACCTTGCAATCATGTATATAATCAAATTCATCAGATGCTTTAATTTATGAGATGTTTCATTCCGGTCTCCAGAAAATGTCCGGTAATCAGGAGAGAATATGTACCATTTTGGAGCCAAACTTTCCCTGCAGATTTCTATATAATAAAGTGTATCGTTTTTATTATTTAATTGGAATTCATTGAGATGAGTATTATTTATTAATTTTATTTTTATGCGGACTATTATCCTTATCTTTTCTTAATTGTTTCACGTTTCGGCTAATTATTCCTCTGGCCTTCATCAGGTGGTAACCACGACGGATAGGAACTCTGAATCTCCTAGATATTATATATACCATTTGGTACAGACCCAACTGTGGAAGATCAGATAATAAATAAACATGAATTTATAAGACCAAAAAAATTCAACCTTGATCGCCCTTTGGGGCCCGTGACGCAGTTGATAGAGACGTTGAATCTCTACGGTTCCAGGTGAGAATTGTCTGAAGATAGCGGTTTCAATCCTACCCAAAGCCGGCCAGAGGCTTACTTGGACAAAAACGTGGTGAGACAACAACAACTATGGAAGGCAGTGAATGCAGTCAAGAGAATCAGAGTTCCTATCCGTCGCGGTTACCACCTGATGAAGGCCAGACAAATAGTTGGCCGAAAAGTTGTGAAACAACTAAGAAAAGCTGATTTATCGTTTTTTTTTTTTTCTTGTTGGGTAATCCATTCCGGTATACAGATATTTCAGGTCATCAGGAGAGAATATACACTATTTTAGAACCTACCCCTGTTTTTTGTTTTTGTGTATCCCACCCCCGCATTAATCTGAGGCCCTATTATCTGAATTGCATTTAACTGAACTGTTCAATAGACTCAAAACTGAATGTTTAATGATTTCAGTCTCGATCAACAGCACAGTGTCACAGGACGTTCGAAAGTTCAATGCCTGTGTTTCATACACTTGCCGAGCCAGGACGGGCTTGTATTGAAAAAGAAAAAAGTAAAATAAAGCATAAAATAAAATAAAATAAAATAAATAAATAAATGCAATCTATATATCTATAAAAGTGAACGTGTCTGTCTGTCTGTCTGTCTGTGTACATTTCCCTACGCAATAACTCTGTCAATTTTTAGTCTATAGACTCGAAATTTGAAATACCGAGTACCGAGATTTGGGAAAATCAATGTGACGGGTGTCAGCCAGAAATTTGGCTGTTAAGGGGTCAAATTTCAACGATTTGACCTTTAAGAACTCTACCAAACTCCTCCGACAATTTTGGGTCTAGACACTTGAAATTTTAGATTTAGGTTCCTTGAACCGGGATCTAACTTAATAAAGTGATTTGAGCCCGAAACAATAAATTTAAAGGGGTCATAATAGGGGTCAAATTTAAAAAAAAAAAACCATTTTTTTTGTTTTTTTTGCACAGCATACACCTCCAAACACCCGAGCAACGCCGGGCACCCTTGCTAGTAAGTAAATAAATATGTATTATAAAAATACTAGCAGGATTCATGTACTAACGTTGCTTGGTGGAAGTATGTCTGTCTCTCACCCCAACTGCTGTTAAAAAAAAAAAAAAAAAAATTAAGTATGGCTGTTAGTTCTATCCACTGCCCGCCCATTATAATGTCAGGCACTGGCACCCATGGCCAAAATGGATGTACCATGGCAATGTATGGACGCATTTCATATATATTTATATATTGAAGTGTATATCTTTCAAGTAATAGCCTATTTGTTAATATGATTTCTTGCAAAAAAAAAAAAGAAATCTGTTGAGGAGGCCGAGTATTTGTTCTGATATGGAATCTCACCTTTTCTGATCTCGATCAGTGTAGGAGAAAACCTTCTAGACTGAGGCAATTTATATTTTTGTTCTTATCCATCGTGCATCGCAACTAAATGGAAGCTAATGTTTGTATAGTAGTCATGTATGAAACTGTAATTTGTAATATGTTTTATTGCGGTCGGCGTGATAAAATAATGAAAAAATACAGTTTCATATTTTGTTAATTGTTTAACAAGTTAAGCATATTTTCTATTTTGGCATAATAATTCAAAGAAAACGCAACTAATCGGGAGTTAACCTTTTCAATTGAATCATGTTGAAGTGTAACTTTGATTATGTTTTGAAGTTTTCGTCGTGCTAAAAGATTAAAAAGAATACACTTTCGTGGTTTGTGAATGTGTTTTTGTTGTATTTTGTCTATGATAAATCCTGATGGTCATGTTGACCAAATACTTAGGTAATACTGGTTGGTATAATAAGCCAAAAAAGTGCATCCCCAAAAATGTACAAGTAGCAAGTAACCATTCTGGATTAGTTTTTGTGGTGCAACGTATTTTAATGCTTTTATTAGGATCGAACAACAATAATCGTTAAGGTGGTTTTTTATAATACATGGAACACTTCCGTAAGGCACTGTAACCACTTACAGTTCTGTACTTTACGAACGAACTAAGATTATAATTGATGGCATAATAAGCAAAAAAAGGAAGGAGTGCATCCATAAAAAATATTTAAAAGTCCTGGATTAATTTTGTGTTGCAATGTATTTTAATGCTTTTATTAGTTCGAAAAACAATAACCGTTATTGTATTTTTTAATGGAAACATGGAACCGTTTTCTATGGAAATGTAATGAATTCGTTTATTTTTAAAATCACCAAATTTTGTAATATGTTTTTTTTTTTACCCCCCCCCCCCCCCAAAAAAAAAAACCGGAATTTTAAGAAAAGAAATATGTTGGGGAGGCCGAGTGCTGATATTACATCTCACTCTTTCTGACCTCAATCAGTGGAGGAGAAATCCTTCTAGACTGAGTCAATTTGTATTTTTTGTGTCCTTCCAGAGCGCAGTGCACCTTTTCAATTTAGTTACACGTTAAAGTGAATTGTAAGTTTGATTATGTGTTGAAGTCATCGTGGTTGTCGGGCTGCAATTAAAGAAAAATACATTTTCGTATTTTAAGTGTAAAATCTTGGGAGTTGTATTTATTTTTTGTGATAAATCCTGATGGTCTTGTTGAAAAGTTGAAAAATGTTATTTTAAAAAAAAAAAAGTGCATCCCCAAAACGTAACGCTTCTGGATTAGTTTTGCGGTGCAATGTATTTTAATGCTTTTATTAGGATCGAACAACGATAATCGTTAATGTGTTTTTTTTATTACGGAGATATGGAACCCTTCCAGTTCGGTACTTTACGAACGAAAATTATAATTGATGCTTAATATGTGACTTATATGCTTTGGTGGATCATCGTTTCCAATTTTTTTTTGATACAATTTATGCAAATCGGTCATATCGTCATATGTATTTTTCAACGCTTTTTTCATTCCTAACAGAATAAACCCGAAAAATAGGGCATGGAAAATTTGTCGTATGATGTATTTCTGAGAAACAAAGTTTGTTTAGATGTAAAAACCTATGCTACTTTAGTTCAAAGGGGAATTTCTGCAATCATTTTATTATAAGTAGAGAGATAGAAGATAAATGACTAAATAAAATTAACTAATCTACATATCTATAAAAGTGAAATTGTCTGTCCGCATGTGTAAGTGTGTGTACATTTCCCTACCAAACTACTCTGTCAATTTTCAGTCTACAGACTCGAGGTTTGACATAAGTATTGAGATTTGGGGAAAATTTTTTTAATCGATATTTAGCCAGAAATTTGACCGTCAAGGGGGTCAAAGTTCAACGATTTGACCTTTGAAAACTCAACCAAACTCTTCCGCCAATTTTTGGTCTAAACACTTGAAATTTTAGATGTAGGCTATTTGGACATGGATCAAACTTTTTAATTTGATTTGTTAATGTTCCAGTAGCAAATATATTAACAGAAACTCGCAATGAAGCGAGCGACCAACTTAGATATTGTTTAGATGAAACGTCTTTGCAGATATTTATATAATCAAGTTTATCAGAGGCTTTAAAATTGTGGGATATTTCATTCTGGTCTCCAGATAATGTCCGGTAATCAGGAGAGAATATGCACCATTTTGGAGCCAAACCCTTCCTGTAGACTTTTATGCAATAAAGTTTAACATTTTTTTTTTCTTTGTATGGTAATTCATTCCAGTATACAAATAATTTCAGGTCATCAGGAGAGAATATGCACCGTTTCGGGGCCTATCTTTCTACATTTTTTTTTTTCGCATATTGGCTCCTCCTCTCCTACTTATCTGAAGCCCTATTATCATATATATTAAATTATTTCAGGTCGTTAGAAAATATTTCTCAGTTGGATCCAAGAATTAACCGCTTTTCTGGAAAAAAAAAAAAAAAAACGCAAAACAGGTCTAACAACAGAAAAAAGAAAAAAAAAAGCCAAGAAAAATTTCATTTTTATTTATATAATAAAAGAAAAAGTTTATCAACTTCAAAAATGTCTACAAAAATAATTTCTATTCTCACCCCACCCCCACCACCACAGCAGCATAAAAAGAATTTGTCGATACCAATGCCGGCAAAAGTTTTTTAAAAATGTCAACCTGATTCAAAGAATTGATTCCTTATCCTCCTCCACGACTATAAGCAACAGTAATTACCAGTCTCAAAATCAGTTTTGTACGCCTTCACCAAATTCTAAACTCCCGACCCTAAAATAAAGTGTCCCTATTTACCAACCTCTAAAATAAATCGTTATGATGTAAGTACCCATCACAGAACGAAAGTGTCATATTCTAAAAATCATGTAAATTGATCAAATTTTATTTAAAAAAAAAAAAAATTTATAAGCAGAAAGGGACTGTCTATCATTGCCATCTTGAAGAAACAAGGACAGCCAACTTCACAATAATTTGAACTTGTGAGATTAGCCTTGTAATGCCTATGATCTATCTTTAAATAGCCTAAAATCAGTTTAAAAGGATTTTCTTTATAAAAATAAAACTACTTGATCAATTTACATGCTTTTTGGAATATGATATCATTCCATCACGGCTACGGACATCATACAGATTTTTCTTTTTAATATAGAGAGAGGTCTGGGCAAGTTCTAATAGCTACATAACCACTGACTATAATAGGTTTCTTGATGGCAAATCGAGATTCAATACTCGGTTGAGTCATGCAAAAAATAAAAAATAAATAAAATAAAAATAAAATAATATAAAATAAAAATAACACTTGATACCCTCTTGCTAAACACAGCATTAGATGAGGATCAAGGTTAAGTGGAGTAATCCTGAGAAAGTGTGGTATCCTCCCTTACATTTCTGTAGTAGCCATTATAGAAAGAATAGTCAACCAGTTTTCTGCCCACAAAGCTGTGGTATACTTCTGATTTGAAATTTTTTACATTTTTTTTTATTGCTATTTGCCATTTAAACGTTTTTGAGAGCCCAGTCAACCCTATTATTTCACCGATAAATGGAGAATTCGAGACTCGTCCAGAATTCCTCATATATTCAAAGGAAAAAAAAAAATCTTTATAATGTAAATATCCATAACAAACAAAAAAAAAAAAAAAAAAAAAAAAATCACATTCCAAAAATTAGGTAAATCCCAAAGTTCAGTACACAAATTAAGATGTCGGAAGTGGACTCGGTTTAGCTAAAATATGTAACGAAACGGAAGTCACTAAACATGAAACGAAATACGAAACCATATGGAAATAATTTATTAAAAAAAGCTATCATAAAGCAATGAAAATATTGAATAGACTTTGGTTTCGTAATGTGAACACACATGTTGCTGCTAAACTCCCTACATAGTATGCCTGCAACTGATGGCCCTGATAGTAGCCCCCTACATCAAAGTGGCACTGTACCTTGTTTGGGGTGAAAATGTAATAAAAAAATAAAATGAAAAAGTGAATTCGGTTTACCTAAATATGGAATGGAAGTCAGTAATCATGAAACGAAATACAAAACCATATGGAAATAATTTATTTAAAAAAAGATTATTTTAGTTTTAACACTTCTTGTGCTATCATGAGACAACCCCCCCCCCAAAAAAAAAACTTTGATTTCAGTTTCGTAATTCAATTGAAGGTAGCTACTAGTTTTATGATACATTATTTATGACAAAATTATGTGATAAAATTTGTGAAAGTCATCCTATAAGAATTAAAAAATAAATATTAAAGAAAACTTAAAATGTAAAAAAAAAAAAAAAAAAAAAAAAAATTTTTTTAATTCGGTCCATAAGAACATATTCTAAATATTTTAAAATATTTATAGAAATGTAAAAAAAAAGTTTATTGTTTCATGATAAAACAAGAAGTGTTTCCATATGATTTTGTATTTCGTTTAATGCTTAGAGATTCCTGTTCCATATTTCGCTAAGCTGAGTCCACTTCGGGCGTCTTAACTTTCTGTACTGAATTTTTGGATTTATCCCCCAAAATTAGGTAAATTGATCAAATATTTTTATTTTTTTTATATAAAGAAAATCATTTTTAAGCAATTAATCAGAATTTTTGTTGAATTATCTCCCCTTGTTTCCTGAAATTTTTGTCAAAATGTCAGGCAAGAGTCACTCCTTAGATGTGCAGGAATTTTTTATTTATTTAAAAACCTACTTAATCAATTTAGGCGATTTTTGGAATATATTTTTGTTTTGTCAAAGGTACATACACCATATAGATTTTTTAGTGCTTCTCTATTATAATAATGAAAAAAAAAAAAAAAAAAATATTGAATTTCAAGTGAAACAAATGGTACCTACGTAATTGTCATGTCGCAAATAGTAACATATCCAAAAATTATGGTGAACGATAAAGTAGAAAATTAATTACACATGAAAAACATTTCCGATAAAGTTACATGCTGGGTCGGACATCTTGGATGACGTAACACAAGCAAAAGGAGGAAGTAACTTTTTTTCTTTTTTTTTACATGGGAATCACCACTTATCAAGGCCCAGAGGCCATTCAAGGATAAGGGTAATCAAGCATACAGTAGTCAATGGGAAAATGTCGTATTAATTATTAGTGGAAATTTGGTAAATTGGATTACTTAAGGGGAACGGCTCATCAAGAACTTGTTTATATTGGACTTGAAAATGACCATATTATGGTCAGCTGGAAAGCAGGCAAATGGAAGAGTTCCACAGGTGTGCATTTCTAAGAAAGAAACTTTGTTCATGGAATCTACATTTAGGGTTAGGCATAGATAAAATGTGAAAATTATTGATAGTGTTTTCAGCTAGACGAGTGTTTCTCGTGAAAGTTTGGCAAGGAGGGGGGACCATAGATTGGAGCTCAGACAAGCACTTGTCATGAAAATAACTCAGTAGAAAGCAGACAATTTATTCAGAAAAAAAAATAAACATAACATATTTTTTTTTTTTAAATTCACAAATATAACTGAATTTTTCATTTTTTTTTTTTATTTTGAAAAA
This sequence comes from Euprymna scolopes, assembly GCF_053919585.1. Lineage (NCBI taxonomy): Eukaryota > Metazoa > Mollusca > Cephalopoda > Sepiida > Sepiolidae > Euprymna > Euprymna scolopes. The sequence goes on along the minus strand of NC_136518.1, from coordinate 7,012,679 downwards.
TAATTGAATTTGTGAGAAATTGAAAACCTAATTACCTCCCCTGTTAACTCTCCAATTCAAATCTGTAGATTCTGAAACCAAATCGCTAGATTTTACAAATTTTTTTTTTTTTTTTGCATGCATAATTATTTTTCTACCTTATCGTTTTCTGTAATTTTTGGATATGGTACTATTTGCGACATAGCAATTACGTAGGTACCATTTGTTTCACTTGAAATTCAAAAGTTTTTTCATTATCAAATGTAGAAACAGATTTTTCTTCATTTTTTGTTTATTTTAATAAATCCTCTCCAACCTCTCCTACGCTGATGACATCGCTCTTGTTAATGAATGCACACAATCTTTTTGTTTTATGTATTAGCAGTTTTGTTTAATGTATTAGCAAAGAATGTAAAGGAGATAGGATTAGAAATAAACCTAGAAAAAACAGAATGTATGTCTACAGCTAAATCACAGTTTAACCTAAACATGACTATTCACAGTAGACCAATCAAGCAAGCCACCCAATTAATTTATTTACGGCATAAACAGACTATCTCCAGTGATCATGAGACTACATTAAAACACAAAATCAGGTTAGGTTGGGCGGCTTTCCTAAAACACAGCACCATTTTAAAATCAAAAAGGGTGCTGATAACTGTTAAAGTAAAAGTTTATTTAATTTATGTCCTCCAAGTAGATTCATATGACATTGGTTGCATCACATGACTAAATAACTAACCAATCGCATTGAGGGGTTCCAAAATCACGTAATGCAATTCATTAAGGGACATCACCTGATTAAAAATAAAAAAAAATATCCATCCTCCATCAAACTACTTCCCTACCCCTTCTATATGATAGAATCAAAAGTAAAACTCTTAAAATTTTTGGCCATGCCAAACAATCAACCACTGGCCTGTCAAAGTTTTGCTTTGAGAATATATGTTAGAAGGCAAAAGATGTAGAGAAAATGTTTTTGATTGGACATCTCTCAACAGTTGGGCGTCCATCAACCAACTTGCCCTGGATCGGAAGGAATGGTGAAAAACAAGTCCACACCAAACGGAAGATGTGACTCATGATGAATATAGAAGGAATTCTGGACGACAATTGAATAATCTTAGAAAATCAAACATCTATGATTATTGAAGAATATTCTGCAGATTAAAAAGTTTTCCATCAGCTTTTTTTTCTTTGAAACTACAAAAAAACACAAAAAATTGGGTGCTAATTTAGAAAAAAAAAAAAAAAAAAAATACAGAAAAATCTTTATAATGTACATACTCGTCACAGAACAAATATCTCATATTCCAAAAATTATGTAAAATTGAGAAAGTGTTGTTTTTTGTTAACCAAGATAATTAAAATTTACAATTTCTAGTGATTTTAATATCAAAATCTATCCATTATAGGGATGATTTTGATCTCAATAGTTCGAATTAAGTTGTCTTACCTTTATGACCAATCAAAATATTGTTTTGCTTAATCACAAATGTTGATTTTCTTAGTTTAAAAAAAAAAAAAAAAAAAAAAAAAAAAATTGATGAATTTACATGGTTTTTGGAATATAACATTTTTGTTCCATGTCGAATGCATACATCATAAAGATTTTTCTGCATTTTTTTTTTTTTTTTTTTTTTTTTTAAGTGCAATTCTAAAAAAGCACCAAAATTTGTTCTATTGCAAAAATGGTTGTCAATGCTGTTGGTTCATCAATTTCGACTGTTCGTGGACTGCGTCAACAAAGGCACCGACATGTTCGGGATCAAAATCCGGGTAGACGCCATGACCCAAGTTGGCAATATATCTTTGTGTTCCAAACTTTTCCAACATCGTTTTCACATGATCACCAATTTCTTCCTGGAAAAAAAAAAAAATAAAACGAAAAGATTTTTTTTTAATAAAATTTATTATAACAAATGAAAAGAGAATAAGATATTTTGCAACTTAACGTTACATTTGAAGTTCATTCTTATTCACCAAAATTTATGATTTAGTAGCAATATGTGCAAACAATTCATTTGATTTTGGAAGAAAAGAATGGGTACCTAAACGACCAAGATGAAGAAAGAGAGTAGCTATTCAAGCCAGTAGCTTTTTGGCATTTGTTTCAATTACATTTCTCTTCACTACAAGTATAGCATGTAAAGAAGTTTTGGTTGCAAGTACCATGAGCAACATATAAGTTGTACACAAGTGGTTTGCGTCCCGTTATGGGAGCGTTGATTAAATTTGAATAAAAGACAATATGTATCATACGTTTAGAAAGTCCTTTTCTCTTCCTTGCAACCTCTATCTCACAGAAGAGATGTTGCGAGTTTGTCTCTGATGTATCGTTATTTTCATGGAAGGTGTTCAACTGAGCTTCAATCTATGGTCCCCCCTCACCAAACTTTCACAAGAAACACTCGTCTAGCTGTAAACACTATCAATAATTCCCCCCACTCTTTATCTGTGCCTAGATTCCATGAACAAAGCTTCTTTCTTAGAACTGCACACCTGTGGAATTGTCTTCCGTTTTCCTGCTGACTACAATATGGTTGTCTTCAAGTCTAACGTAAATAAGTTCTTGATGAGCCGTTCTATATAAGTTATCAAATTTACCAAATTTTCATTACTAATGATTAATATATTGCCCAATGTCTACTGTACACTCTTTAACCCTTATCCTTGAGTGGCCTCTTGGCCTTGATAAGTGGTGATGCCTATGTAAAAAAACAAAAAAAAAAAAAAAAAACAATATTTTACTTAAAATGTAATAGATAAATTTGAAAATTTTAAATGCCAGGAAAATTATAAAATCATTTTTATTTACTTTTGTTGTAAGTCCAATATTTCGCTCAAAATAGCCTCATCAGGGTAATAAGTCCGATCCATAGTTTTTTTTTCTCTTCATTTTGTTGTTATGAAGGAGATAATTCCTCGGAGAAGAAAGAAGTTGAATGTATGTGCTGTGCAGTTATTTCACGTGTGCTTCGCTCCAGTTTCGAGCGGGAAAATTAAAGTAAAGATAGTCACACACTTTTAGAAGACGTTAAACTTCTTTCTTCTCCGAGGAATTATCTCTGGGACTGACCTTCATTCTTGATCTGAAATGGAACATGTACATCAAATCTGTTGCCAAGATTGCTGGAAAAATGGTTGGATCACTGTACTGTTCCAGACGGTATCTCACTGCCGATGCAATCATCAATCTGTATAAGGCATGTCCTAAAATGGAGTACTGTTGCCACATCTGGGCAGGAGCTGCTTGACAAGTCTTACCCAGCCTTGATAGGCTTCAAAACTTGAACGATATGTGAACCCTTTTCTCTTCCCTTCAACCGCTTTCCCACAGATGTTGCGATGCTGTCTCTGCTCTATCGTTACTTTCATGGCTCGCCTGAACTCCAACCTATTGTGGCTCCTTGCCAAACTTTTACAAAAACCCTCTACTAGCTACAACCACTATATACGATTTCCCTCACTCTCTATCTGTGCCTAAATCTAAATGCAAATTCCACTGCTCTCTGCTTCCCGGTTGAATACAACATGGTAGCCTTCAAATCCAATGTAAACAAATTCTTGTTCAGCCGTCCCCATAAATAAATCAAATTCTACCCAATTTACACCCATTAACGATTACTACACTACCACCTTGCATTCATTAACCCTTATCCTCGAGTGGCTTTCGGACCTTAAGTGTTGACTCCCAAATAAAACAAAAACAAAAAAAAAACTTTCATAGTTAAGACTGCCCTGCACATGTGATCAACAAATAAACAGACAAAGGGTGTTCAATAAGTAATGCCTCTGACCCACTTCTAATTGACTGATGTAGCTAAAATTTTGTCGGTGTAATGATTTATATTTCTATGAGTTATGTGACAAATTTCAGCTCTGAACTAATTGCGATTTTTAATTCACAGGTGCTTGAACAGAGTCAGGTGTGAAATGTGGCCTGTCAAGTGTTTCGCAGTGATCTGGTTTTTCTATTTGAAAAGACACAACAGAAGACTTTTGATGATGGTACTTATGTTCCCATCATATGATCTTTTAAAATACTTGCATCATGAATGCAAACAAAATACATTTGTGTAAAGTTAAGAAAAAAAAAAAAGAGAAAAAGAAAATCAGCCCAGTCGTTTAAGAGTCCATAGGGAAAGAACATGTACTGTTATATGTTTGCTGCGGTCGGTCGTCCAATGTGCTTTTCAGTCTATATCATTTCTAAAAATCAACTTTTGTCATTTTTAGAAGTATACACTTGGCAGCGAAATAAAACATACACAGCTTGGTTATAACCGACTTTCCTTTGACGTCATCTCCGAAAGCCTGGCAACAGCCGACTGTCCCCTGCAACAATACACACACACACAAACAAAGTGCCTTTATATATAAATAGAGATGATATCTTTTTTTGTCAATTAAGGCATGTTGATTATTGAGAAAAAAAAAAAATTCAACAGCTTTTTCTTGGGGCCCAAATCACCAATTGAATGACGATATCAATTTTAGGTTGATCATAAAATTTGTGACAACAACTGCCAGCGTCTACTGTTGGACAAACATTTGTAAGTGAATGTTCTCTGCCACTAGCAGAAGAGAAGGTAATGTCAACATCTCAAGGAAAGGTTTTTTTCTTCAAATTTGAAGCAATTCTATGTTTCTTTGTACAATCAAGAAACATTAAATTCATGATCGGACCATACCGCTATGATTCAATGACAAGGTACATTTATGAAAAAAATGGTTTAAAATGTTAATTTGGTTTGGTTGTCTTGTTTTACGGCAAATCAACCCTTTTTGGGTTATTTAATGCCGAATCCAGTTATTTTGGAAATAGTATTCATGTTGCATCCAATTATTTTGTAGAAGGTTTTTATTCTTCAAATTCTTTGTATCTTTAATCGCTTTTTTTTAGTGTTTGGTTTGGTTGTTTTATAGTGGATTTTATCGTTTTTGTTCCCTGCCTTGCAGAACATGAGTTTTGCAATAGGAGAGGGAAAAGGGTTACAGTATTAATGTTTGGTACATTTTACATTAGGAAACCAGTCAGGAAGTGGGGGAGATAGAAAGAGAAAGGGGAAATGGGAAGAAGGAAAGGGGGGAGGTGGGTTGTTGTTTTTGGTTTTGTAGAACATAATTAAGTTTTGCAAAAGGAAGTAGAAAAAAAAAACAAAAAGCATCAATGTTAGGTGCATTTCGTCAGGAAGCCAATATCTTCAGACAGCCCGATTTGGTAGTACCAGGGTTTAATGTTAAACCTCCTTTCTTAGGGAGGTATATGTAACAGACAGAAACAATAAAAATTTCTCTAGATTTTTGGTGATACCTTTCATCGGAGATTGAAAAAAAAAAAAGGAATAAAGCAAAGAAATTACCTTCGACGAATAGAGAGCACATGGGTCAAGATTTCCCTGCAAGCTGACCTTTGATTCGGTGATGGTTCTGGAACAGACAAGAAACATGCGTAAAAGTTTGGTAATTGTAAAGATGACAGCAAACTTTGCATTCACCTACGAGATAAGCACAGCCTTTATCTTTACTATTATATAAAAGTCACTTTATGTGTGAGAGTTTTTTCCTTATAGGTTCCAAAACGGCTGAGTCTATCTTTTGCAAATTTCACACAAAGATAATTTATATGTCTGGCAGTGTTCTTAGATATGTTTTGTACAGAAATTCATCCGATGAAAATCAAAAATAGCCAATCTTACAAATAGCTTTTCTCTCTTATAGAAAAAAAAAAAAAAAAAAGATTAATTTTTACAGGGGTATATTTTATATTACACCGGCAAGGGAGATAAAATTTCAGCAAATAAAATTTCAGCAAATCATTTCTTCTTAAAAAAACAGATTTATTATAATCTGGAAATATAGCTTAGTAGTAGAGCATTCGACTACTGATCGAATGATCCCCTGTTCAAGCCCGGGGTGTACCTCACCATAATATTTTAATTTTTTTTTTATTAATGACTTGAATTTACGATAAAAGAAAAGATACCATTAAAAATCGTTGCAAATCATTTTTCTTTTGCATATTTTAAAACTAAAATTTAATCAGAAGTGACTTTTCCAGGGCATTCATCGTCAAGCTCAAATATCAGCTGACGTGATATTGTAAACAAACACAGACAGAATTTGATGAACAACATTATCATTATCATTTTTGCGAATTAGTCCACCGGGCAAATTATTCCTTGTAATATATAATATTAAATAGAGGATTGATTCTATAATACATACGCAATCTACATAAATTAAAATATGTTTATTGTACAATTAGGCAACGCCGGACTGCCAGCTAGATTTTTCTAAAAAAATGTTTGAAATATTATATTTAGAAAGCATGTTAGATGGTTTTTGTTTCAGCTAACAGAATTAGCCTCACTCCTCGGAAGAAGGACAACACACATGCATGACAATGCCAGTCAACAACATGTGAGTCTAAGTCGATTAAAATTCAAGGCGCCTTCAATAAGTTTGCAGACTTTTTTGTACAGCAATTTAAATTGGTCATAGACTCTTTAAAATAGAGTATGTTATTGCTGTATCTTATGAGATGACTGACCAATTTTTATGATTTCTGATTCAAATGAACTGCTACAAAAGGAATTGGAATACACGCTACTAAAGCATAATCGTCACAGCTGGCAAATTTTTAAAAATGCAAGCTGGACACTTTAGGTTGGTTGTTTTTGTTTTACGGCATATCAACCCTTTTCAGGTTATTTAATGCCAAATCCATTGATTTTGAAGAAAAATTTTTTTAATAAAATATATTTGTTTTTTCAAGTCGGTTTCTATTTAACCCCTAGTTGGGACCCTAACAGGTACTACCACTCCGGGTCAGAGTGAACCTGGGAGCAATGGCAATTAAAGGGTGGCTCCACACTCCCCAAAGCCCCCAAGCTGGGGCCTCACCATCGGATATAGTTTAAGTTCAGGACACTTTAGGCGAACGATATGGAATAAAATTGTTTTAAACTTGGAAAAAAAATGCCATAGAAACGTATGGAATGCTTCAGACTGCTTTTGGACCATCTTGCATGAATCGAGCATCAGTTTTTGAGTGGTATAAGAGATTTAAGGAAGGCAGGGAGTCTGTGAGAGATGATGAGGTGTGGAAGGAGTAAGGAAGTCAGAAAACCAGAATTGATTAGCCAAATAAAGAATTTCATGGATAAGGACCGTCGTGTGTCTATAGAGACAATAAGTGAACAGTTTGATGTCAGTGTGGGAACTGTACACACAAGTATTCACAAGGAACTGAAGGGGCGGAACATTTGCATGAAGTTTGTCTGAAGGGTGCAGTCTACAACTCCATCATTGTCACGGAATATTTGACCAAGATGAGCATCCAAACAGTTCCTCACCCTCCCTATAGACCTTGCTCTTTGTGACTTTTGGTTGTTCCTTAAGCTCAAAGAAAACCTTAGAGGCTGTCGTTATGAGACAATTGAGGAGATGAAAGAGGCTGTGATGAGGGTCATTGAAATGCTCTTACAAGAAGTCTTCCACGGAGCCTTCCAGAAATTATTTGAACGGTACAACAAATGCATTGCAGCCGGAGGAGATTACTTCTAAATGGACTAGAGTTTCATGTATGCACTCTCAAGAAAAGTGCCCATATGTAAAAAATCTATTGCTTTTAAACTACCAGTAAAACTAAAATCTAACGATCATCCCCTCTTCCACTTGTATTTTTACGCGTGAGTAAAAATGTACTTTTAACATGTTTTTACGGTAATCGGGAAAAATAACTTTATAATTACAATTTGAGAGATTTATAAAGAATCGGAATCGGGAAAAGTATTGGAATCGTCCCATCACTAATATATATATATTTTTCTGTGTATAGGATTAAGTCCTAAACTAATGAACCGATCATTATAAATTTTGAAACAGGCAACAATCAATGGCATAAGTACATTACCTTTTTTTGCAAACTTTACTATTTAGAATGTGTGCTTCCTCATCTCTCAAAAAAAAAAAAAAAAAAAAAAAAAAAAAAAAAAGTGAAAAAAGTGAAAAAAAAAAAGTGAAAAAAAAAAAAGTGAAAAAAAAAGTGAAAAAAAAAAGTGAAAAAAAAGTAAAAAAAAAGTAAAAAAAAAAAAGTGAAAAAAAAGTGAAAAAAAAGTGAAAAAAGTTATAAAAAAAGTAAAAAAAAAAAGTAAAAAAAAGTAATAAAAAAAGTGAAAAAAAAGGTGAAAAAAAAAAGTAAAAAGTAATAAAAAAAGTAAAAAAAAAAGTAAAAAAAGTAAAAAGTAAAAAAAAAAAGTAAAAAAATAAAAAAAGTGAAAAAAAAAAGTGAAAAAAAAAAGTGAAAAAAAAAAGTGAAAAAAAAAATGTGAAAAAAAAAATGTGAAAAAAAAAATGTGAAAAAAAAAATGTGAAAAAAAAAATGTGAAAAAAAAAATGTGAAAAAAAAAATGTGAAAAAAAAAATGTGAAAAAAAAAATGTGAAAAAAAAAATGTGAAAAAAAAAAAGTGAAAAAAAAATGTGAAAAAAAAGTGAAAAAAAAATGTGAAAAAAAAAAGTAAAAAAAAGTGAAAAAAAAGTGAAAAAAAAAAAAGTAAAAAAAAAGTAAAAAAAAAGTAAAAAAAAAGTAAAAAAAAAGTTTAAAAAAAGTAAAAAAAAAGTTAAAAAAAAGTAAAAAAAAAGTTAAAAAAAAGTAAAAAAAAAGTAAAAAAAAAAGTAAAAAAAAAAGTAAAAAAAAAAGTAAAAAAAAAAAGTAAAAAAAAAAAGTAAAAAAAAAAAGTAAAAAAAAAAGTGAAAAAAAAAAGTGAAAAAAAAAAGTGAAAAAAAAAAGTGAAAAAAAAAAAGTGAAAAAGTGAGAAAGGAATTAATCTGTTGATATTCGAGTTATTACGTAATAAAATTTTAAGCAGAGTTGAGTGACTATCTACTTGCCACCATCTCAAAAGAGTGGTTTTTAATTTGAAAAAAGTTCAGCTAAAAAAAATTGACAAAAATAAAAAATTTCATCAACAACTAAGAATGGTTTCTTTTTCAGTGACCAAGGACGGCAAAAATGAAATGTATCAAAATAGATGCTACACTTTGATCCTTTATATAGCGTGTCAATATGTATGTACAGGTTAAACTCATGCAATATGGAATACATATTCTAGAAAACATGGTGAGTAACGCAAGTACATTGAATTCTTTTGTAAATTTTTACCATTTATGCAGTGTACACAAAAAATTCACACTCCACGCACACAAAAAAAAATTTGAAAAAAAAAAAAAAAAATAGAAAAGAAAAAGAGAAAAACCAAGAGAAAAAGAAAGAACAGAAAGAAAGAACAGAAAGAAAGAAAAGGAAAGAGAACAGAAAGAGAAAAGAAATAAAAAAGAGAAAGGAAAGAGAAAAGGAAAAGATAAAGAGAAAGATAAAGGGAAAAAAGAAAGAAAAGGAAAAATTGCTTTCATTATTTCTAACATTACATTAAAAACTGATGATATACGTACTTGTTATAGGTGTCTGGAGACAAATATTATATAAGAAACTAGTGGGGGGTACCCGGCGTGGCCTGGGTGTTTGTAGGTGTGTTTGTTTGGGAGTGGGGGATCAAAACAACCCTGTTTAAAAAAACGTTGGCTGGGTGTTTGGAGGTGTAAAAAAAAAAAAAAAAAAAAAAAAAAAGTTTTAGTAGGAAAGTAGGCTTGAACCCCGAACCTTTGACGTGGAAACGAAATGTAAAAAACCCTGGAACCTAACCATCTCGGCCACAAGAGAAGAAGAATGAAAAGCTTCTTAATTTAACGTTTATAAAATTAAATTAATAGGTACGAGAACCTTAAGTCGCGTGATGTTTGACCTTGAAACATGGCGCGGCTGCAAGCCAGTTTTCGCTTGTTTTATACTGAAAAGCGAAAGAAACACGCGGCGATCGAAATATCTAGAAAAAATAGCGCGTGAAATTCGGCCAAATTAAATACACACCTGATCCCCGTTCTTAAGTCGTAGACATTATCATTTAGACGTGATATAAAAAGTTTTAAGAAATGAGTCGACCGATCGCTTCTCGGAAAAAAGCCTTTCTCGCACATACACAAAAAGCGAACATACAGACATATATTTTCGCTTTATATTTATAGATAAACTTGACCTCTTGAAACCTGATGAACAATAAAAAGGTTCCCCATACCGGCAGGGGTGGAGGGAAGGTTCAGAAGACGAAAAAAAAAAAAAAAAGAGCACTTACCTGGCTTTTATTGGATCAATCGTCCAGTCTAAAGAAACAACATCATAACCACTTGTGCCGAGTTCTTTAATGGCAAAATGAGCATCTTTAGCAAAAATTATCTAAATAGGAGAAAAACAGAAACGGTTACGAGTGCGATATAAGAATGTTGTGACATCACGTACGAGAATTGATAACAACTCTTCTTTAATGTGGATTTATTTTGTATGTAAACAATGAGCAATCATGGTGAACTTCATGCAGACCAACTTAACAAGATATTCTACTACAACAAAAGTATTAAAAAAAAATAAAAAAATAAAATAAAAACTCACCATTGGAACTGAATCAATTTTCTCTTCTGATAATTTCTGCTTCACTCTCTTGGCAATTGACTCAATTCGAGGAAAAGCATATTTGAAAAAAAGATTTGGCCCCAAAATCCCAGCATGTGATTCAAATAATTGCAACAGCTGGAAAAAAACAAAAAAAACAAAAAACAAAGGAAAAACAAAAAAACATCAGTAGACCTTTTCTTTTGTAAACTAGCAGTTAAGCCTGGCTTTGCTTGGACCCTATGTACTGTTCATAACTATGTGCATATATATATATATATATATATATATATATATATATATATTAAAAGTTTGACTCGTGTTCAGGTAACCTACATCTAAAATTTTAGACCCAAAATTGGTGGAGGAGTTTGGTAGAGTCTGCAAAGGTCAACTCTTTCAGCTTTGACCTTTTGGCAGCCAAATTTTCACCCAAAAACTGACTAAAAGGCTTGCTGCATGTTTGAATACCCTTTATGTAAAATTTCAAATGTTTAGACCCAAAATTGGCAGAAGAGTTTGGTAGAGTTTTCAAAGGTCAAATCATTAAACTTTGACCCCCCCCCCGCCTTGACAGCTTAATTTCTGGCCAAAAACAGATTAAAAAGATTTTCCCAAATCTCAATACCCCTTATGTCAAATCTTGAGTCTGTAGACTGAAAATTGACAGAGTAGTTTGGTAGGAAAATGTACACACACAGACAATTTCACTTTTATAGATATAGCAAAATGTCTTTCTTTAAACTTAAAATCTGATGGGACAAGAAGCGATTTGGATGTCCAGTTTTTCTAGATACAGCCTATATATAAAAAAACTATATTCAAATGAATATACAAGAGTTTTTTTCCTAACTATTAGTGTTACGTGTTTGAGTTTAGGGGTATTAACCATGACACATTAAAAAAACTAAAACTCAGAGTTTAAAGAAAAAGTAAAAAGTATTTATAGTACATTATAGAAAAATGCGAGCATGAAAAGTAATATGGTTACGCTTAAACATGTAAACAAAGGACTAGTTGCTAAAACTGGAAAAGAAAAAGACAAGATATTCTAATAAAAACTATAAACTTATAACTCAAAATATTGCAGCATTGAGAATTGTTTTTTTTTTAAATTCAATTTGTAACATTATATAATCAATTCTTAATGCTGCAATATTTTAAGTTATAAATTTATATTTTTTTTTACTAGAATATCTTGTCCTTTTCTCTTCCAGTTTTAACAACTAGTCCTTTACTTTTCCATGTTTAAGCTTAACCATATTACTTTCATGCTCGTATTTTTCTATTGTAATCCATGATTTTTCCAGGCTTCCAATAAATTCACTAGATTTTTGTTTAATTTCAGTCTTATTTTTTTGCCCTCATAAACATAACATACACATATGTAATAACAATGTACGGCACTCGTCTGCTTTCAATAAAATACTCCCAATTATCTCCCTTTCATGCTTTCATTCTGTCTGTTTAAGGAGTTCTTTCTCTTTTCATGACCGTAGTTACTGAAGCGACGATGTTGCTATGGAAACCAGTCATAAAAGCGTTGCTCACCTCCTTACATATTTTTAAAATTTTGGACACCACTAAATTCATCATAACTTTTGTTTTACTGAACGAAAATTGAAAATTCTTTTTTTCACAGTATAGCCAAGAAGGTGATCTATAAACTGTAATATTTGTAAGTGATTTTTAAGGTGATCTATAAACTGTAATATTTGTTTGAAATTAGTGAGCAAAATGACTAAAACTGCCACTTAAAACTCTACCGTGTGTGAATGGTAAAAAGAAACACAAAAATATTAACACATGATCTAAGGGAGATAAGCACGTTCTTAATTCAGTCTAGTTTACGTTTAGAAGAAAAGATAGAATTATTGAGAATCAATAACAATATTTCTTTGGTCATAAAGAAGGTTAGAAAATCTTTAATTACCAAATGTCCAGTTTTTCTTTGAGGGTGATTGCAATTGATTCCTTTCGAGCAGATTTAGATCCAAGGAAATACTGGTTGGAGTTAATTTAGTCAGTGCACAGATAAAGAATGGGGGAAATTATTGATAGTGTCTCCAGCTAGACAAGTGTTTCTCGTGAATGTTTGGCGAGGGGGACCATAGATTGGAGCTCAGACGAGCACTTGCCATGGAAAGAACGATAAAACAGAGACAGGCTTGCAACGTTTCTTCTGTGAGATAGAGATTGCAGGGAAGAGAAAAGGACATCTACTAGGCTACGAAGTCTATTCTGAACTCTGTCAAGGCAGGATAAGATCTTCCTAACAACTCCTGCCCAGATGTGACAGCAATTCTCCATCCTTGGACGTACCTGGCTCTTATATAGGTAGAGAATTGCATCAGCAGGTAGATGCATACTGGACTTATAGAAGGATCCCACCATTTTCCCAGCGACCTTGGCAAGGATGTGATGTATATGTTCCATTTCAGATAAAGAGTAAAGGTCCAACCCAGAAGCTTGTCAAAACATGGAGCCTCCCCAAGACGGCAGCCATTCATTTCAATTGATGCCAGATGGGGATCAGAGTGGTTGATAATGTAAATTGAACAGTTTTAAATCTTGCCAATTTGCATATTTATTTCTTTAAACACTTTCTACTGCTCACGGAAAGGTTGGAACATGACAATTCCTGATCTTAATGGACGTTTTTGGTAATAGAATAATTAGTATAAGCCAACGGATCAGGAACTTTAAAATCTGTCGATGCATACTTTGCAGGTGAAGAAGGGAGAGGTTGGCGACCGAGGGATGAGTGGGAAAGTATTAGATGGTGTTTTTGTGTTTATTTCTGACAATCTTTCAGTCACTTTCAAGGTGACCGTTTCATACCAAAGTCAAATCAGCAGCCTTGGGTATGCTGTGCTGGTGTAGCCTTGTTCTGTCAGTCTAAGGCAGGGTTTACCAAAGTGGGCTCCATGGATCCCTGGAGTTCTGTGGGTGAAATAGAGGAGCTCCGGAAGCCCTTTCTTAAACAGAACCAAATGTTTTCTATGGAAAAATGAAATGGCTGCAGACATTTCATTTTTTATCTCTTTTTTTTTTTTACTGGAAATAGATATGATGCATAACTACAAGTGTAAAGAGTTTCAGGATGATTCATGGAAAAGAAAGTAAAAAAATAAATTAACAAAAAATGCAATAATTTTTAATTAATAAAGAACAAAAATGGTTGCAAACATTATTAGTTAGCTTTAAAATTTTAAATTAATGTTTTGAATTTTTTTTTTGAATTAATTTTAGAAATTATCTTGTTAGTGTTCCGTGAAAAACCTTTGCCCTACTCAAGGGTTCCATGGTGTCCTGAAGTTTGGGAAACCCTAGTCTAAGGTACAGTCCTGTGCAGTTCTAGGACGCTCACCAAGCTTTACCGTGTCACATTTTGTTTACTGCTAATCACTATAGGCGAGATTGCTGATGGGGTTGCCTGGGCATTTTTTGATTGGTCAAAGTGTTCTTTCTCTAGAGCATTGGCTTTTCCAACTTTAGTTAGCTTTAAAATTAATGTTTTGAATTTTTTTTTTTAATCAAGTTTAGAAATTATCTTGTTAGTGTTCCGTGAAAAACCTTTGCCCTGCTCAAGGGTTCCATGGTGTCCTGAAGTTTGGGAAACCCTAGTCTAAGGTACACCAAGTTTTACCTTCTCACGTTTACAGGAGTTTGTTTATTGCTAATCACTAGAGGCGCCCCTACCAGAGATTGCTGATGGGGTTGCCCAGGCATTTTTTGATTGACCAAAGTGTTCTTTCTCTAGAGTATTGGCTTTTCAAATTCCACTTTTCCAACCTTGTGTCACATCTTCCTACAATAGGAGGGAAATAAATAAAACTTTTCACTCACCTGCGCTCCAGCCTTCACCTGACCCACTAAGTAATCAACGATAACATTCTCCAAGATATTCAACAGCTTCACGCTTGCCTCAGGAAGTGTGTACAGCCACTTCTTGCTTTTGGAGGCGGTATTTGAACCACCACCCTCCACCATGTAGAACATCAGCGTCCACTAGAAGAAAAGAATATTTTTTTTCCTAAGATTTAATGAAAGACCAGACAAATTTAAAATTGTTTTTAATAAATATTCCTATTTATTAACAATAAAATTTTTTTTTTTTCAAAATTTATCTTCAGGAAATTAAACAGCTTTTGTTTTTATTCCTTCCTCCTCTTATATACCACTAGCAGTCCGCCTGGCATTGTCCGGTCATAAAATATGCTTAAACTGCCATGATATTACTATATTCAATGCCATTTTTTTTTTTCTTCTTGCACGTTAGTTTTTTTTTTTATAATCGTTTTTTTTTCTTTTTTTTTGTTTATTTTCTTGTCATGTTCGTTCGACCTCATCCCGGCCCATTGAGGTGTTATATTGAATTTCGAGATACATGTTAAATAAAGATTCCATTACAGTTTACTTGCGTTCGGATTGTTCAAGGTTAAATAAGAAACATCCACGAATTTCAGACGTGTCATTCTAGGACGCAAAATCTGCACCTGATGCACTTCACATTTTTTCTTATTTTTATTGTGTTACGAGCAGCGTAGGGTGAAGCGCTATTCTAGAGTCAAAGATTCTAACAAGGAGTGATCAGCCCGACTTAGCTTCTCCCAGCCCATAACAATTGCCAATAGCATGATATAACAACAACAACAAATGAAAATTGGCTAGTCAGAATCAAAGTTTAATATGATAACTTAAATACAAGAGGCCACTCAAAGATAAGGATTAAAGAGTGTACAGTAGAAATTGGACAATATAATAATCGTAAGTAATGGAAATTCGGTAAATTCGTTAACTTATATGCAACAGCTCATCAAAAACTTGTTTATGTTAGACTTGAAGACAACCATATTGTAGTAAGCTGGAAAGCAGGAAAACGGAAGACAATTCCATAGGCGTGTAGTTGCTTTGCATTTGGATCGTTCAAGGCTAAATGAGAAGCATTCACGAATCTCAGACAACGTGTCAAAATTTGCACCCGACGCACTTCATATTTTTTCTTATTTTTATTGCGTTACAATTGCGAATAACATGATACCACAATAACAAATGAAAATTGGCTAGTCAGAATCAAAGTTTGATATGATAGCTTAAATACAATAGATTTTTTACATTATGGGTATAATGAAACGGATTCCTTACTAATTTTGTCTTCCTCTTCCCCTCTCGCTCTTCTTACTGTCTTTCTTCTTTCTCCTTGTACCCTCTCACTGTCTTTTCCCTCCTTCTCCCCCTCTTGCTCTTCTTCCTCCCCTCTCTTACTCTTTCTTCTTCCTCCTCCCTGACAGAATCAAAGTTCGATACGTTATTTAAATACAACTTTTTAAATCTCACATATTTATGTTAGATAAAAAATATGAGAAAAATAAAAAGCATGAGAAACTAAGAAAAAATACAAGGTCACTGGAAAGATGGTGGGATCCTTCTACCACTCCAGAAGATATCTCACTACTGATGCAATTCTCTATCTATATAAAAGCCAAGCACGTCCAAGGATGAAATACTGCTGCCATATCTGGGCAGGAGCTGCTAAAAACAGCCTATCCTGCCTTGACAGAGTACAAAATAGGCTTTGTGGCTTAGTGGGGGATGCCCTTTTCTCTTCCCTGCAACGTCTCTCCCACAGAAGAGACGTTGCGAGCCTATATTTGTTTTATCGTTATTTCCATGGCAGGTGCTCGTCTGAACTCTAATCTCTGGTCCCCCTCGCCAATCTTTTACGAAAAACACCCGTCTAGCTGAATCCACTATGAAAAATTTCCCCCACTCTTTATCTATGCCTAAATCAAAACGTAGATTCCATGAACAAAGCTTCTTTCTTAGAACTGCACGCCAGTGGAACTCTATTCCGTCTGCCTGCTTCCCACCTGACTACAACCTGGATGTCTTCAAGTCCAACATTAACAAATTCCTGATGAACCGCCCCCTTAAGTAGACACTTTATTAAATCTCCACACTAACGTACTGTACTTACAATAACCCTTATCCCTGAATGGCTTCCGGGCCTTGATAAGTGATGACCATCTTGTAAAAAAAAGAATTTACCGGTGCTCCTGAAAATCCTATTAGCGGCACTTTTCCCTCTAATTTATGCCGAGTGAGAGTGATAGCATCAAAGACGTATCCCAATTCCCTGTCGACGTCAACTTTAGGGTTCAGTTTGTCAAGATCTTCTGCTTTTCGTAAGGGGTCATCAAATGTGGGACCCTAAAAAGAAAAAGAAATAAAAAGATCAAATTTTCTCATTTGTCTAAACAAACAAATTTGGGTATTTTTTTTTTTTAATATCCATAGATTTGCAGTCCTGATGTAAGCAGTTTCGATGGTTATAGTCAGCTAACACACTTCCTAACCTATCCAATGTATAATAATCTCAAAATAGTTTTAAATTTAAAATTTTTTCAATAATTCTTGTAAGAAATGAGCGCAGAAAATGTTTTCAATCATTTAAAAAAAAAAATAAATAAATGAAAAATAATAATTTAAATTATGAAATTATAAAAGTATGTTTTTTTAAAATTTTAATTTATAATAAATATGCTTATGAAAGTATAAAAGTAAAATTATTGAAATCAATAAAATTTAAAATATAAAAAAAAACGTGTCCAATATATATATAAAAATTCATATTCCTACCTGTTTGTTCACAATTTGATTAATACATACAAAAGGTTCATTACTTTAATGCTTCATTCATTCCTATATATATTGTATGATTCTTGTAAAATAGACGATTAAGAGATAACCTCATTTGCATATGACATTAAGGGAAATCGATTTATTAAATAGCGGTGTGTTGAGGATTGTTTTAAGTGTTCTATTTAAGTTTATTATTTAAATTTGATTTGTATTGATAATATATTTAATTTTATTTATTTTTACCAACATCGATTTTTTTATAAAACAGTTTCAGCTATTTGAGTTTTGAGTTATTTCCCTTCTTTTTGTTTTCTTTTTCGGCGGATAATGAAACTAAAAATAATTCACAAACTTTTAAGCATTATTTTTGGAATTAGTTCAAATAAAATAATTTCCGTGATTTCGCAATTAACGTTGTGGTCCAGTGATTTTTTTTTTATTTTAAAATAAACAAACAAGCCAATTCAATTACGATTATTTATTTAAAACAGACAAAAAAAAAAAAACTTTCATTTACGTTTTGTTACCAGTTTTTTCTTCAATTTTTTTTTTCTTTTAATGGCACAAAAAGTCAAAACTCATCATTTTTATTGCATAAAAACGTGTATTTTGATTAACATAAATTCTATTTTGGTATTTTTTAACCTGAATTATTTACAGTTTGTTTTCGTTGCAACAAATCACAAATCTTTCTAGACTGAGGGAGCATAAAAGAAATTCGCTTAAACTGGAATATAGTCATAAAAAGGTGCTCAATATTAATTCTTAATTAAAATAAGACCAAAAAAACTACAATGATTATTAAATAAAAAAAAAAATGATTGGAAAAACGTGATAAAAAAGAACACATACACATATCATGTTAGAAATATTCTTAAGACTTTTTATACAATTTACATGAATGACATCATGAAAATTGCCAACTACTACTTGAGGAAAGGCTACACATAAAAAAAAAAAAAAAAAGAATTTGAAACAAAAACATGGCATTGATAATTTCGTTTGAACAGCTAAATAGCGAGAAATAACTAAAAAAAGAAACGAGCCCTCTCCCCTTAAAAAAAAAAAAGAAATAATTAACCAAAAGGACGAGAAAGAATTTACTGAAAGGAATGAAAACATTTCTCACCTCTATTACCTAATTTCTTCAACAAAAAGAACATCTCCAGGATAACCGTTTCGGAAACTATCAAACTTCAAACCGACATAAGTATTATCTTTTATTGTATTTGTAATTATAATTGAATAATATTTGTTTTTTTAATGCATTCGTTGAAAAAAAAAAAAAAAAAAAAAAAAATTAAAAGTTGTTCTGCTACAAAACATTGTTCTCGTCTATAAAAAAAAAAAAAATATTAGAAATAACTAATAAAAAAATTTCTAACAATAGGCGTGAGAAAAAAAAATGTTAGAAATAACTAATAAAATTTCTAACAATAGGCGTGAGAAAAAAAAATGTTAGAAATAAGTAATAAAAAAATTTCTAACAATAGGCGTGAGAAAAAAAAATGTTAGAAATAACTAATAAAATTTTTAACAATAGGCGTGAGAAAAAAAAAATGTTAGAAATAACTAATAAAATTTCTAACAATAGGCGTGAGAAAAAAAAATGTTAGAAATAACTAATAAAATTTCTAACAATAGGCGTGAGAAAAAAAATGTAAGAAATTACTAATAAAATTTCTAACAATAGGCGTGAGAAAAAAAAAATGTTAGAAATAACTAATAAAATTTCTAACAATAGGCGTGAGAAAAAAAAATGTTAGAAATAACTAATAAAATTTCTAACAATAGGCGTGAGAAAAAAAATGTTAGAAATAACTAATAAAATTTCTAACAATAGGCGTGAGAAAAAAAATGTTAGAAATAACTAATAAAATTTCTAACAATAGGCGTGAGAAAAAAAAATGTTAGAAATAACTAATAAAAAAATTTCTAACAATAGGCGTGAGAAAAAAAAATGTTAGAAATAACTAATAAAAAAATTTCTAACAATAGGCGTGAGAAAAAAAAATGTTAGAAATAACTAATAAAAAAATTTCTAACAATAGGCGTGAGAAAAAAAAATGTTAGAAATAACTAATAAAAAAATTTCTAACAATAGGCGTGAGAAAAAAAAATGTTAGAAATAACTAATAAAAAAATTTCTAACAATAGGCGTGAGAAAAAAAAATGTTAGAAATAACTAATAAAATTTTTAACAATAGGCGTGAGAAAAAAAAATGTTAGAAATAACTAATAAAATTTCTAACAATAGGCGTGAGAAAAAAAAATGTTAGAAATAACTAATAAAATTTCTAACAATAGGCGTGAGAAAAAAAATGTAAGAAATAACTAATAAAATTTCTAACAATAGGCGTGAGAAAAAAAAATGTTAGAAATAACTAATAAAATTTCTAACAATAGGTGTGAGAAAAAAAAATGTAAGATATAACTAATAAAATTTCTAACAATAGGCGTGAGAAAAAAAAATGTTAGAAATAACTAATAAAATTTCTAACAATAGGCGTGAGAAAAAAAATGTTAGAAATAACTAATAAAATTTCTAACAATAGGCGTGAGAAAAAAAAATGTTAGAAATAACTAATAAAAAAATTTCTAACAATAGGCGTGAGAAAAAAAATGTTAGAAATAACTAATAAAAAAAATTCTAACAATAGGCGTGAGAAAAAAAAATGTTAGAAATAACTAATAAAAAAATTTCTAACAATAGGCGTGAGAAAAAAAAATGTTAGAAATAACTAATAAAAAAATTTCTAACAATAGGCGTGAGAAAAAAAAATGTTAGAAATAACTAATAAAAAAATTTCTAACAATAGGCGTGAGAAAAAAAAATGTTAGAAATAACTAATAAAAAAATTTCTAACAATAGGCGTGAGAAAAAAAAATGTTAGAAATAACTAATAAAAAAATTTCTAACAATAGGCGTGAGAAAAAAAAATGTTAGAAATAACTAATAAAAAAATTTCTAACAATAGGCGTGAGAAAAAAAAATGTTAGAAATAACTAATAAAAAAATTTCTAACAATAGGCGTGAGAAAAAAAATGTTAGAAATAACTAATAAAATTTCTAACAATAGGTGTGAGAAAAAAAAATGTAAGATATAACTAATAAAATTTCTAACAATAGGCGTGAGAAAAAAAAATGTTAGAAATAACTAATAAAATTTCTAACAATAGGCGTGAGAAAAAAAATGTTAGAAATAAATAAAAAAATTTCTAACAATAGGCGTGAGAAAAAAAAAATGTTAGAAATAACTAATAAAATTTCTAACAATAGGCGTGAGAAAAAAAAATGTTAGAAATAACTAATAAAAAAATTTCTAACAATAGGCGTGAGAAAAAAAAAATGTTAGAAATAACTAATAAAAAAATTTCTAACAATAGGCGTGAGAAAAAAAAATGTTAGAAATAACTAATAAAAAAATTTCTAACAATAGGCGTGAGAAAAAAAAATGTTAGAAATAACTAATAAAAAAATTTCTAACAATAGGCGTGAGAAAAAAAAAAAAAGTGGAGGAATTAATTTAACACTTCTGGCAACAGTTGGAAGTTAGGAAGTACGTTAGCTAACCATAACCGTTTTGACGGAATGGAGGAAATGGAATAAATTTCTGACTTTTACACCAAAATACAAATAAAGGTGCCGTTACTTATCAAACGATTATTTTCCAATCGATTAAAAAGAACCAAGCTTCAACTTTAATGTAATTCTTTGTGTAATGTTTTTACTTTTAAAATGGACTAAACATTGTATTAAAACTCTCAAAGAAAATAAAACTTTGATGCAAACTTTGGTGCTTGTTAAGATGGAGTCGACAGATGGATTTTTTAAAAATATGTCCTTTTATGAAAGAACGATATGGATGTACTTAATTGTCATGACAAAAATAGTAATATATCTAGAAATTACTTAGCTTCATCAAGTAGAAAGTTTATAGTGAAAAGTAATTTTTGGGTAAAATTGCATTTTTCTTAGATGTTAAGCAGTGAAGAGCTCACAAAAAGGGGACATAACTCTGAACAAATATTTTATATTACTTGTTCATGACGTGCAATATTTATTGTCTAGCAATAGACTTTTTTTTACTAAAAATATGTTAGCAGTTGTTCTACTTAATGAATTTTCGTAATTTTTGCTTAAAAAACGTATTTAAAAAATTGATTTGTCGACTATCTTAACAAGCACCCAAACTTTTAAGTGAAAGAAAAATTCTTTATTTCATTCATTTTCCGCACAACAGACTTATAACAACGTATAATGTTCTTATTTTCTTGCTAGAATCAGCTGTTGTGTTGTCATAATTCTCTTTAGGATCCACGGGTTGGTCGGCTCACTTCTGAACGGATAGGAGGAGGAAACTTGTGTTCTTCCAAATCCAAAAAAAATATTTGGACGAAAGATGATGTGGCCTGCTGGAATGTGCGCATGCTGAAACTTAAAGAAACTCAAGCGTTTCACTAATACAAGGTCGATGTTACTTGCCTTTCGGAGGTCACACTTACAGACCAAGGCCATTATCAAAGTACCTCTATAGGATGCTGCTTATCTCTACTACAGTGGTCCCACAGATAGATCCAGGCGCCATGGTGTAGCACTGGCCCTAAGCGATCGGGCAGACAGGTAATCTCTCTACATCTCGTCTGTGTTCGTCTGCGGGGCACTCTGTTCAATATCATTGTGGTGGCTGTGTATGCCCCCACTCTTGATGCCGATGAGGTTACCAAGGATGCCTTCTACAATAGCCGGCTGTTATAAATGGTATCCTAGCAAGAGACTTTGTGGCGGTTGCAGGTGACTTCAATGCCCACACTGGTCCCAGAGATTTAAACACAAGATAAGTTGTTGGTGACCGCTGCTCGAACGGAGAACGGCTGATTGCTTCTAGTCACTGTGCCTAGTACCTGATTCCAGCACCCCCAAGCGGTATCTAGTATCTTGGTACTCAAATGACAGTGTCAATAGAAATCAAATTGACCACATTCTGGCCAAATCTTACTAGGCCTCAAATATCCTGGACGGGCGCGCATTTTGGGGAGCCGAAACAGACAATAACCATGGCTCTGACCAAGTTGTGGTGCGATCAAAGCTACGCCTTCGCATGAAAGCCAACCCACCATCTAAGCGCCCTGTGAAATATGACATCTTGCAACTCAGATGCCAACAAGCCAAAGCAGATTTTCAGCTCTAGTCATCAAATCGTTTTGCTCGTCTCCAAGCACTTCAACCGATTAAGTACTCAGCTGAAGACTCTTGGCAGTCATTTAAAACCAGCGTAGAACTTGCCAATCAAATCAAACAAGGCTGCTGCTCGGAGAACGACTTCTGTCAATTACATTGCAAGACCGCCCGTTCTGCGAAGACTGATCTCAATACCTACTGGCGGAATGTCTCTGAAGAGATGGAGCAAGCTGCCTCAGTGAGAGATTCCTGTAAGCTTTACCAAACCCTTAAAGTGACGACCAAAGGAAACAGCAAGTGAAACGTTGCTGGATACGAATGGAACCAAATGGCAGACTGCATGATACGTTGAGACATTTCGAAACCTTACTGAACCACGACCCTCCCTCTCAAACCTCCTCGAGTATGTCAACTGCGAGCTGCCAACGGAAGAAGAGATACGAGACATCAAAAAAAATAAAAAATAACAAGAGAGGACGCACTTTTAGCAGAATTGTACAAGAGCTGTCCCGACTTTATGGCCAGTTACTTTCACCCAATTGTCGATGCTGTGCGATGCTCTGAACAACTACCTCAGGTCTGGAGCAATGCAATACTCCTTCTACAAAAAAGGCCATCATTGTGATTGCCACAATTAGAGGGATTAGTTTGATTGATGTTGCCTCTAAAATCTTCTCAATTATCTTTTTGCGTTGTATCCAGAATATTGGAGACTGCCGAACCCAACCAAACCAAGCAGGATTTTGTAGAGACAGAGAATGCACAGATCAAATTTTTTACCTCAGATGAATTTTAGAACAGCGGTGGGCTTATCAGCAATCTACTGTCAGCCGCTTCATTCATTTCACTGCAGCCTTTGACTATGTGGATCACAGAAGCCTTTGGGACATAATCCGCCACGATCGCTTCCTGGCTAATCTTCTCAACTTCATTAAGGCGTACTAAGTGCACATCCGAACTAGAGTGAGGTGCCACAGAGAATTATCTGATTCCTTGTCGTCCAAGCAGATGTCTGCCAAGGATGTGTGCTCTCCCTCATCCTGTTTAACTACATCATCGACCGGATCCTAGAGAAGAGCTTGGCTGGTGTCAGAGTAGGCTACGACTGTTCCTCACCGATCTCGACCTTGTCACTGACTTTGCGATCCTTGGCGAGTCCTACACAAAGGTTCGGCACATGCTCGACAAGGTCAATCGCACTGCCAAAATGGTTGGAATGAGAATCAACCCTTTTAAGACAAAAATCCTCTCTGGAAAGGCCCCCCCCCCTCCATATCTGATAGAGTGGCTATAACCCTCGATGGTGAAGCTGTAGAAGAGGTCGAGGGCTTCAAATACTTTGATGCCAATTTTACAGCCGTCAAGTGAAAGACAAAATCACCACCAGTATCAACCGGAGTAGAGCAGCCTTCGTGCATCTTCAAAACTGATTTGTCTCGCCAGGAGATAAGATGTTCCATAAAGTTGCGAAACTATGAGGCCATGGTCAAAACAATTCTTCTCCAATGCACCCACTGGTTGGAAAACTTGGCTTGCAACAGTCAAAGCAGATATGGAGATCATGTCCAGTCCTTACGTTTTTTGGTGTCCATCACATAGCTGGATCATTTCCTCAGCTTAAAAAAAAAAAAAAAAAAAAAAAAAAAATCGCCCAAATTCCAAAAACAAAAAGTTCCGTCAACTCTCATACCAACACGTATTCAAGAATCAAAACCAGATTTCTTCCTCGAAATCAAAAATAAAAATTCTTCATATTAAATCTGCCACAACAGCAAATAGTGTCTCACCTTTTCAGGAACCATTTCGACAGTCATCCCTAGTGCCTGCGGAATTACCAAAATGTCGGAAAATATAATTGCTGCATCGAGTTCAAACCGTTTGATGGGCTAAAAAAAAAAAAAAATTTTGATGTTCATCTTTTTTTTATATAAAAATAATAAAAAAAAAAAAAAAAAAAAAAAAAAAAGAAATGCAGAGTCCCTAAGTCATTTGAGAACAGAAGCTATCTTTGCTAGAGAAGAAAAAAAAGGCTTATCTGAATCATTATCGAATTTTCAGATGCATTGCTATGAAGGCCTGACTTTGAAAATCAGACAAGATATTCATATAGGTTAGATATCCAGAGTGAGTACAATATTGAACAGCTTATGATATATTAACAGAATAATATTTATATTAGACATTTTAGTCCGTTAAAAATGGAAAAAAGTTATGGGCCGTTGAATTACAATGAATGCTTTATGCAAAATTAATTTAAATGTGTACTCAATTTCGCATTACATACTAATTTACTGATCCCTAACAGTATATCGAATGGATACCATAATACTTAGTGCATTGCACCTTATTATAACAAAGGTGCGTAAAATACTTTAGCCAAATCGGTCTGCCAGTTTTTAAGAAATAGAGTGGACAGACAGGCAAACAGATCAAGAAGAATATATATACATATTATACTATATACATATTATACTATATACATGTATTATAATACATGTATTATAATACATGTATATAATACATGTATATAATACATGTATATAATACATATATGATATACATTATATGATATACATTATATGATATACAATATATGATATACATTATATGATATACATTATATGATATACATATTATATAATGTACATAATATAATATACATTATATAATGTACATTATATAATGTACATTATATAATATACATTATATAATATACATTATATAATATACATTATATAATATACATTATATAATATACATTATATAATATACATTATATAATATACATATTATATAGATTATATATATATATAAAATAACTAGCAGGCTGCCTGGCATTGCCTGGTCATAAAATACACTTAAATATGCAGATTTCATATTTATTATTATACTAGACTATCCGTGACTCGTTGTGTCAGTATGTTATATTAGCTATGGATATAATGTTATATTAGCTATGGATATAATGTTATATTAGCTATGGATATAATGTTATATTAGCTATGGATATAATGTTATATTAGCTATGGATATAATGTTATATTAGCTATGGATATAATGTAGGAGCGTGACACTTGTGACGTAAAAAATAGTTTCTAGAGTCGTTCTGTTTATAATTGTTTATTTTGGAAAAAAAAAAAAAAAACTTACAGCCATTGAATTATAAGTGGTTTGCCATACTTATAGGTAAATGTGCACTGAACAGATACCATAATACTTAAAGTTAAATTCAAAATTTGATATATCTTTTAATTTAAACAAAAAAAAAAAAAAAAAAAAAAGAAAAGAAAAGAAAAGCGATTGTTACGCTGAAAACTTTTTTTTTTCTTTTTTTTTTTTTTTTACAGTGATCACCACTTATCAAGGCCCGGAAGCCACTCAGGGATAAGTGTTATTGCAAGTACATTACGTTAGTGTGGAGATTTGATTAAGTGTTTACTTAAGGGGGCGGTTCATTAGGAATTTGTTAACATTGGACTTGAAGACATCCAAGTTGTAGTCCGGTGGGAAGCAGACAGACGTACACAGTAAAACAATGTTTTGTCGCGTTGATTATTCATTTGTAACGCAAATTAAAAAAAAAAAAAAAAAAAAAAAAAAAAAAAAAAACATTTTCGGAGTTATTTATGTTGGTAGTGTAGAAGAAAATGTATGAAGGTTTTTTTTAAGAAAGGTGTATTAAAAAAAAATGGAGAAAAAAAAAAAAAAAAAAAGACGGTGGATAAATCGCCATTGTAAAATGCTCTTATGGATGCAAGACGTATACCTCATAGGATATCTAAAAATGTCTATTTTTTACCTGCAAGGTGACTTCACACGCCAAAGCGGGAGTTTGACAAACTTCAAAGAAGGAATGCTTTGACCGGATCTCTTTGAATTCTGAAAATAAAAATAGAAAGAAAATAAAGATAAAATTCATTTATAAAAAGAGCTTAGCAGAGAGGGTAACAAATTTTACATTTTCTTTCATTATAGGCACACCATACAGATTTTTCTTTAAATAGAAACACGTATAAATATGTTTAGAAAGCCGTCCAACGCAAAGAACAAACACTTTAAAAGCATGTTTATCAATATATTTCGGTGAAAACTCGCCCTCAAATTTTTTTTTTCTTTTACGCTGCATGGACTTTATAAAGAAAAAAAAAACTAGTCCCGCTAACAGTACCCCCATCTTGATAAATCATCACCCTTATCAAAATAAGGGCGAATTTTTGCCAAAATATATTGACAAACATTCTTTTAAAGCATTTATTTTTTGTATTGGATGGCTTTCTAAATGTATCTTTACATACGTGTTTATATTTAATTCCCAGTTCACCAACGTCTTTAAAACCGGAAACTAATCAAAAAAAAAAATAAAATAAAAGATGCATCAAGTGCGCTTGAAAGCCAAATTACAACGCAATTTTACGAAAATAAATATTTTACTTGCTTGAAATTTATAATTTAAATATTTTTCAAAGTCAAACTCCATCCTCAGTATCTCACTTTTTTTTCTTCTTTCTTGCAGTGTTGTAAAATTGAAAAAAAAAAAAAAAAAAAGTCAGTAATAAAGATCTGCGTGTTGTCTCTCAGCGGTTGTATTTTGAAATGTTCGGAACGGTGCGTTGGTGATGCAAGATTAACGTCAAGGGGGAGCGAGTTCTGTTATAGAAGCATTGATTTAATTTGAATAAAATATGCATCAAGTGTGCTTGAAAGCCAAATTACAACGCAATTTAACGAATATAAATATTTTACTTGCTTGAAATTTATAATTTAAAGATATTTCAGAATACAACCGCTGAGAGACAACGTGCGGCTCTTTACAAACAGACCTTTCTTTCTCCAACTTTACAACATGGCAAAAAAAAAAAAAAAAAAGAAAAAAAAAGAAACAAAATACTGAGGATGGAGTTTAACTCCGAAATATATTTAAATTATAAAAATATATATTTTCATAAAATTGCGTTGTAATTTTGCTTTCAAGCGCACTTAATGCATATTTTATTTTATTCAAATTAAATCAACGTTTCTATAATGGAACTCACCTGACATTAATCAAGTAGGATTTTTTTTTTTTTTATTTGTTTTTTAATCTAGGCAGAATTCTGGACATAAACCAGCATTTTCCCTTTTTTCTTTTAAAATGCTCCAAAATAAACCAATTATGCCTTAGCCTGCCCTACAATCGTCAGGGCGGGTGTGAGGAGGGAGTTTCTTCTTCCTAAGTAAAAGTCTCAACCTAATTAATATTCTAATCTAAGATAAAGAATAATAGAACCAGATTCTCCAGTTCCCATCAGCAGCGGATGACATCAAAGCTGAGCAAACTTACCTGGCAGGTATCGACCTGCTTGTCTCATTACCCATACGGGGACAATTTCTGTCTCTTCCCCACGGGCAGCTCGAAGGATGAGGTCATTCTTCAGGGCGGGAAAATTCTGATGGAAAGAAGAAAGACCAAATTAGCAACAACAAAAGAGAAAAAAAACAAAAACATTACGTGCAACAATTTCTCACAAAGTTCAAAAAGTAAAAGATCCCCCATTTGCCCCCCCCCTCAAAACTCAAGAAAGGTATTCAAAAAGAGATAGGAATATCGGTAGACTATCAGGGAGATCCGCTGTTGCCCAGGATTGAATTATGATAATCAAATCGTCTACATGTAAACACTATCAATAATTCCCCCCGCTCTTTATCTGTGCCTAAACCTAAACGTAGATTCCATGAACAAAGCTTTTTTCTTAGAACTGCACGCCTGTGGAATTGTCTTCCGTTTTCCTGCTTTCCGGCTGACTACAATATGGTTGTCTTCAAGTCTAACATAAATAAGTTCTTGATGAGCCGTTCCATATAAGTTATCAACTTTACCAAATTTTCATTACTAATGATTACTATAATGTCCAATTTCTACTGTACACTCTTTAACCCTTATCCTTGAGTGGCCTCTTGGCCTTGATAATGTGGTGATGCCTATGTAAAAAAAAAAAAAAAAAAAAAAAAAAAATGCTCCACGCTTCCAATACTAATCGGTGAAACTGACCATTTTTTAATTAAATCGATTGATTGCCTGCTCTAGTCAATTTTAAACTAAAAAAGATATATTTATGACTTGGGTGCCAAAAGCAAAACATACAACTCTCCACCCTTATTCCTTAGCCTGTAAGCCATGCCCATCTATATCTATATATATAAAAGCGAAAATGTATGTATGTTCGCTTTTTTTGTATGTCTGTAAAAGGCTTTTTTCGCTGGACTTCTCGGTCGGCTCATTCCATCTTAAAACTTTTATATGCTGTCTAAATGATAATATCTAAGAGTTATGAATGGGGGTCACGTATGTATTTAATTTGCCCGACTTTCACATGCTATTTTTTCCAGATTTTTAGATCGTCGCATGTATAAAAAAAGTATATATATATAAAAAAAAAAAGCAAAACTGGATTACAGAAACATGTATGCACATATGTAGCCATGGATTTGAATCGGCAGTTCCCAGTGGTCTCCGGAAAGCAATCTAGATGTTTGATCAATGTCGGCTTTTTAACGTCGTATCAAACAATTGCTTTCGTCTGGACACTCCCCTAATAAACGGGGAGCTAGTTTTCCCCAAAGTTGGGTAAAAACAAACAAACCGAGTTATTGACCTCATTAAAAACTGTCCCGCAGAAAATGTTAACTGCTAACTAGCTATTGTTTACGGCGTCGTAACACTTGCAGAAAATGTTAACTCCACGATTTCCACTCGACCTGATTAAGTCATTAGGTGCGCGCACCTGTCAATTCTCTTCCTACTTAAATAAATTCAAACGTCTTTCAGTAACTCTTTCTTGCTGGCCGATCGGTTAACGTGTCATGTTTTTTTCACATTTTATTTTCCAATTTCATCTCAGGGCTTTGGGTTCGATCCTACCTACATACCAAAACTTTTTTTTAACCCCCCCCCCCGTGTTTCTCGCCCGGGTAACGCCGGGTACCCCCGCTAGTCTATAATATAAATCTCACCTGGCTGTTTAAATGTATGGATGCATGTTTGCATGTCTGCCTAAAACTTTCGACAGGGGCTACGAATTTTCATGAGTTCAGTATCATTTTTGAAGTTCGACCCTTCAGACAACAAATATCGAAAAATTAATGAACATTAATTCCTTCAACCTCAACTGGGCACTTTTCTACAGGGAGGAATCGCTTTTTTCGCTGATATTTTCCAAAGTTATCCCCTCTTTTTGATTGGCTAGCCTTAATTTAAACCTACATCACTTCCGGTTTGGCGATGGGCGCAACAGCAAAGGCGTCAAGTATATTTTTTTCATATTCTTTGCCTCCTTCGCAGTACGGGTGCGAGCCTGCCTGTTGCCACTTTTTTTTTTTTGGTCCAACACACACCTCCAAACACCCTAGCAATGCCAGACACCTAGGCTAGTACATACATAATAGAAAAATCATATATATATATAATAGAACAAGTGAAGTATGTATGGTCCCCTGTGAGTGCACAGTGAACGAGGAATAAAAAGAAAATGACTAAGTTTGTCGGAGGAGGGGGGGGGAACCAAAAACAGTACTTGTCATGTCGAAAATAGTAATATATCCAAAAATTACAAAAATTCATTGAGTAGAACAACTGCTTTTGAGATTTTACAAAAAAAAAAAAGGTATCGCTATGGTCTGAAACTCGTCAGCTATTAAAGTAGCGAAAAGGGAGATAAGTATGTCCCCTGTCTTTGCAATCTTCAAGGTGTTCACATCTTGGGAAATGCAATTCCCCCCCCCAATTTTCTGTAAAAATTCCTTTTAACTATAATTTTCTACTCGAATGTTCATAACTTTTTGATCTATTACTATTTTCGACATGACAAGTAAGTACCATCGTTTTTGCTTAAAACCTCATTTAAAATAATCGATTTGTTGACTATCTTAATAAGCACCAAATAAAAATCAGTCTTTCTTCAAGTAAAGTCCCTCGACAGTTGCTGCGGGTCTGTCATTAAGCGGTAAACTCGTTACATAAACATTTTTATTATAAGAGAGTCAATATGCACTCGTTGTCCAACCTCCAAAGGGTGTTTATTCCAAAAGCTGTGGTAAATATTTACAACGTGCCCCAGTGTATTATAAACGCCCCAACCTCCCCATGTTAAGAACGGCTTTCGGAATAAATACCCCCTAACCTCGGAGTTTAATTATTTTTAGTATGCAATGCTTCATATCGACAAAAATCAGTCGACCGATTACATCCTATGAATACAAATTTGGAATAGAGATGTCAGCAATCGTCCTGGGGGTGGTGGTGCTTGAAGAAAGCCAATATCTGAATGAAAATCTGGGGTCACATCGGCCAAAACGTTGTGAAAATGACACTCAAGATGAGAACAGTAGTCTGAATAATCCAAATACCCACCCCCTCTATTTTTGTAAAGCGTTTTTAAAAGTGGTCAAATGTAATACTCATCCGCCCTTCAACTTCTTTGTGCAATGGTAGTGGAGCGATTTAGCAGAGGATGTGACTCTACAAATTTACCATCTAGATTTGATAGCGAGAGAGGGTGATGCCTTTGTATATACAGGTTGTCCAAAAAGTCACTGAAGGGTTGAAAATCTGTCATTTTACCATCAATGATTATTGTTTCTATTTCAGATACTAGCAGGGGTGCCCGGCGTTGCTCGGGTGTTTGGAGGTGTATGCTGTGCAAAAAAAAGCAAAAAAAATGGTTAATTTTTTAAAATTTGACCCCTATTATGACCCCTTAAAATTTATAGTTTCGGGCTCAAATCACTTTATTAAGTTAGATCCAGGTTCAAGGAACCTATATCTAAAATTTCAAGTGTCTAGACACAAAATTGTCGGAGGAGTTTGGTAGAGTTCTTAAAGGTCAAATCGTTGAAATTTGACCCCTTAACAGACAAATTTCTGGCTGACACCCGTCACATCGATTTTCCCAAATCTCAGTACCCGGTATTTCAAATTTCGAGTCTATAGACTAAAAATTGACAGAGTTATTGCGTAGGGAAATGTATACAGACAGACAGACAGACACACAGACAGACACGTTCACTTTTATAGATATATAGATTTTACAGATAATATTTTGAAAATTAATCATGGATAAGTATAGCATTGAACAACGTACGCAAATTGTGAAATTGTTTTTACCAAAATCAGGCAACGCTTTGGCGACATTATCTCTCACTATGGCAATGTCAAATGGCCACCACGTTCCCCATACTTGACTAGCTCCGACTTTTTCTTGTGGGGGATATCTTAAAGAAAAAATCTATGCTAATAAACTTCAAACGCTGCAAGAATTGAAGGAAAACACCAGGAACGAAATAAAGGAGTTAAATCACAATCCAGAGATTCTGCAATATGTGATGAATAATATTTTGGAAAGCGCATAAAGACTCAAAACTGAAAATGAGCAACATTAAAAGACATTTTTCGTGAATAAAGATTGAATTTTGCATTTTTTTAAAATTTTCCAATGACTGTCAGATTGTGTTAAAAATTACAGAAAGATCAAATAAAGAATTTTCAGTTCCAATATACATATATATATATATATATATATGTATATATATATATATATATATATATATATATAGCCAGTAGAGTTTAGTTTCCTAGAAGTACATCCAATGAAACAACATGTGTCTACCAAAGAGTGCTCAATGAGTGAACAGAGCAGGTATATTAAATTTATTTATACAAACATTAATGGCTACATATGTGCATACATGTTTCTGTAATCACCCGCATTATTGGGGAATTACGTCTTCAGGCCAAGAATTACCAAGAAGAGTTTCGACGGTAATTCTTGGCCTGAAGACGTAATTCCCCAACGCGGGTGATTACAGAAACATGTATGCACATATGTAGCCATTAATGTTTGTATAAATAAATTTAATATATATATATGTGTGTGTGTGGGGTACTAGTGCATTTATTGATCCGTGCTGAAATAACGTTATTTAAAAAGCCATTCTTAACATCGGGGGAGGAGGGTGTTTTGTACTTATTCTAAACTTTAATCTTACAACTGAAAAAAAAAAAAAAAATACTTAAATAAAACTTGGAAATGCGATTTAAAAAAAAAAAAATAGCGCGGCACGCGGCAGTAAGTGCACTAGCACCATATATATATGTGATGTTATGTTCGTCCATTAGTTGCGAAGATGACCGCAATTGTTCTGTGAGTTTAAAGATGACTTGTTAGACGGAGTTGAGTTCCCGAATGTTTAATAATGCTGTATCATTGTTGATTGCCCTGTCTTTTACAACGTTACGTTTCTTTTTTCGTTCTTCATTGCGTGTGTGTGTGTATATATATATATATATATTTGTCGAAAAAAAAAAAAAAAAAAAAAAAATGGGCCGAAGGGAGACACTCCAAGGCGAGGTGGCAAACGTCAGGGTTGCAAAAAAGATATACTCTTTTAACGACCCTCAAACGGGTCTAGTAACAGCAGTAAGAAAATGCTTGCCGGAGCAAGTCAAACGGCCTGGTCTAGTCGCCACGATAACTACAATTCGACTCGGGAGGGAATGGAAGAACCTTTTTTTTTTTTTTTTTTTTTTTTTTTTTTTTTTTTTTTTTTTTTTTAGGTTTTACCTCCCCCCACCCTCTTGACCATTATACGATTTGCTATGCTTCACTCATGTTGGTTTCTTTATCTCCCGACAGATGGACTCACCCAACGTAAGCATCCACCACCTCATATATATATTATATAAAAGAAAGAAAGGACAACGTACCGGCAGGAACCAAAAACCACCGTTTCCAAAATCACGTTATGGAGAAAACCGTAAGGTAAAAAAAAATATTCAACAGAAAAAAAAAATCCAAACGCAGTTGTTAAAAAAAAATGACGAATCCAAACAAATTCTTTGCAGAACTCAAACAGAAATAAAGTTTTAGCTTTTTAACTTACGTGCACGGAACATATGGACATGTTTACTTTTTTTCAGTCGTGGTGTAACTTAAGCAATAAACGCAGTTATTTCCCTTGACCGGTGTAAGCTTTAAAAAGTTTCCCTCTTTAATTTCTTCTTTTATTTGAGAAATCTCTCTCTCTCTCTCTCTCTCTCTCTCTCTCTCTCTCTCTCTCTCTCAGGCCTCAGGCCACCCCACCCGGCGTTGCTTGGTTGTAAAATACGCTTGAACATGGTATTTTATGCAGATTTCGTATTTATTCTTATAGAGTCAATTCTTTATTGGTTATTATATTGTAACCCACTATATAGTAGAGATTTCGAAAGATAGATAAATAAATAAATAAAAGATATGACTTGGGTACTATCAGCTAGAATCGAAATCAAAACATATAGCTCTCCAGCGTTATTCATTACCATACGAACTAAATCCATATGCATATCCAACCTTTTAAAAAGTAACGTTGTTAAACGTATAAATGCATAGTTGCACATGTGTAGAAGTAACACGTTTAGTCGACTTACGCCAGCCAAGTTCTAGTTTTTCAATTTTGACCACTTAGCAGCTATTTTTACCGGTTAAAGACCAAATTTGTTTCATATACCCAAATCACCTATATATCAAGTTTCAAGCCTGTAGACTAAAAATTGACAGTAGTTTCGTAGAGACCGTTGCTCACACAGACAGACAAGGTCACTTTTATGTATATACTAGCAGGTTTCCCAACGTTACCCAGTCGTAAGATATACTTAGATATGATATTTTAATTCATGTAGATTATGTATTTATTATTATAGAGACAATTCTCTATCGATTATTATATTGAACCTAGTAGTGAGATCAAAGCTAAAAAAGTATATATGTAAGATTTGGGTGCCTTCAGCTAGAATCGAAACCAAAACATACAACTTTCCACTCTCATCCCTTAGTGTCTTAACAAGGCCTAGTCATCCATATACAGTACTGTTTCGCTGTTTCACAGCTCATCAGTGTGGCTAGACAGGCATATATATATATATATATAATGCTAGGTTTATTTATGGTGTCTTTTACATATACTAAAAACCCTTCCCAATACTTTGCTGATGAGGAAACTTTGTTTGTTAAAAACACTATATGTAAAAATTATTGTCCGTAGCTTGATGTCTACCACAATAAAAACATTGTTTTCCGAAACGATCGTACAAATTATTGATTTTGTTGTTGTTCCTTCTTATGAAACGGATTTTTAATTTAATTCTAATTTGATTTTTAAATTATCAATCACATTACTAAATATTATATATATATATATATATATATATATATATATATATATATATATATATATAAAATAAATTTATTATTTATTTTCTATTTATTTATTTATTTATTTTCCATTTAGTGTCTTCTAACAACTCTTGCTGACCTTTTTTTAAGTGATGACCTGTACATTTCAGTTGACCTATATTATTTTGCCCTATATATTTTTTCGCGCCTTTACCATTTCCTGTCTGGGTCATTTTGACAATTGTTACTCTATTTATATTTAACTCTATCACCATTTTTTTTTTCTCTCCTCTTTTTCTTCCTTGATCTTTTTTATTTATATTTATATCTCGGCAGTAGAATGAAAAGCATATCTTGTTTTTCTTTTATGGACCAAGTAAAGAATAGATACCCTGTAGCAGATGACACCGCCTGGCGGTGACAAGCGCACAGTTCAACTAACACCTGTGATTCGACCTTGACATTGGCACAAGCACATGGCGTCGGTTGTTTGTAAACACGTCAAATAGCAAACATGCTCGAATATTCGCAAGCAATTTTTTTTTCTTTCTCATATATTTACAAAACTTTTGAAGAGTTAAAAGAAAAAATATATATTTACAAAACATTTTTTTTTTTTAAGTAAGTAACAAAACGAACGTATTTAAATAAAAGATATTGAAATAAATGGGTGTCTTTCTGTTTCGGATTTTTGCGACCAAGATTTTTAAAATTTCGATTGTTTATACTTGTGATTTTATTATGCATAAAAATTGCCTCGGCCTAGAAGGATTTCTCCTTCACTGACCACATACATCGCACTTTAAATAAATATTGAATTATATTAAAAACGTACTCAGAAAAAAATGGCTAAAACAAAAAATAAATAAATAATAAGGTGTTAAAGAATGAACCTTTTTTTTTAATAAGTTTTATTCAAACAGTCTTTATTTGAACTTAATGGACTGCTTTTTTTATTTATTTATTTATTAACTGTTTTATTCTTTTTATCAAACAAAAATAGAACTTTTATAATGAAATATATATTATGGACTGTTTTTCAAACATCGAAATTTTAAAATTAAAGTTTTATTAAAAAAAAAAAAGAAAAAAAGACGTGTTTTTTCTTTTCGAGATATTTTTTTTCACCATTTATCACTTTGAAATTTTATTCAACAATGAAATGATAAAAATACAAAACTTTTCGTTAAATATATTTTTTAAAAATTATTATAAAATATCTATAAAGTCTATTTTTATTTCTGTAAAAGTTTTTTGAAAGTTCAAATAAAGTTTATAATTTAATTGAAAAAAAAACCACCTCGTCTTTTTTTTTTTTTTAAAATAAAACTAATTTTAATTTTTAAATTTCGATGTTTGAAAAACAGTCCATAATATGTCATTATAAAAGTTCTATTTTTGTTTGATAAAAAGAATAAAACAGTTATTAAAAAGTTCTGTAAATATATTAAAAACGCATGCAGAAAGACACCCATTTATTTAAATATCTTTTATTTTTAAAAAAGTTTTGCTCGCGAATATTCATCAAAATTTAATATTTAAAAATATTATTTTAAAAATATATTAATTGTCGCTGAAGTTAATGTTTTAAACAATAATTAAATAAATATTGAATAGTCTTAAAAACGCACCTAGAACCCCCCCCCCCCCAAAAAAAAACACAGTACATAAAAATCAATCTTGGTCGCAAAAATCCGAAACAGAAAGACACCCATTTATTTCAATATCTTTTATTTAAATACGTTCGTTTTGTTACTTACTTAAAAAAAAAAAGAAATGTTTTGTAAATATATATTTTTTCTTTTAACACTTCAAAAGTTTTGTAAATATATTTAAAAAAAAAAAAAAAAGAAAATTGCTTGCGAATATCCGAGCATGTTTGCTATTTGACGTTTACAAACAATCGACGCCATGTGCTTGTTCCAATGTCAAAGTCGAATCACAGGTGTTAGTTGAAATGTGCGCTTGTCACCGCCAGGCGGTGTCTTCTGCTACAGGGTTTCTATTCTTTACTTGATCCTCTTTTATTAATATTATTGGAATTTTTTCCTTGTACACATTTTTGTGAATTTTTCCATTGATTTCTGCCTTTGGATTATTATGAACCATCTTCTTCCAATTACGAGATTAGGCCCTGTTTCTTAGTGTTTTGTCCGAATGAAATAAAACTTTGGTCATAACTAGTTTATTATATTCAAAACATTACATCAAAACACTAGGGTCTTTGGCCTTTTTTTTCTCCGTACTACAGCATATGTTCTAGATGGCCTCCATTTAGCTTTTATTTTTTGGAGGTCACCCTGTATATATACATGTCAGGTCATGTCATATGTTACTGGTACCATGTAACCCAGTACTACCTGCCTCATGGTCGGGCCACCGGCGACTAAACTGGTTCCCCCACCAGACTTGTTTGGTGAGGAGGGTGGCTAGTCTCCCTGAAGGATTAAAAACAAGACCTTACAAAGGGCGAATGAACCCTTTTTCGGAGTCAACGGCCAACTAGCACCGTGTGTGTTTGTGTGTGTGTATGTGTGTGATGGGGTGGAGAGGGCTCCCGTAAGCCATGGTGAAAGCAACCTTTCTAGGAGAAGCAAATCTCTGATTTAAAAAACCATGAAGTGGGAGACCAGTACCCGCATTAAGCTGGTCTGCAGTTTAACTTGTTGCTGGCTATCTTGCTCTTGCTTGTTGCTGGATTTCAACATTTTGAACCGAGAGAGAGACTTAGCTGTCGTACAAAGCTAGGACTCTGTAACATCATCTTTGTATAGATACTCCCTCAGGCATTTGTCTATTAAAATGGTCCCGTGGCAATGGAAGTCATTTTTGGGGCTCATGGACTTTTAAGTGTCTGAGGGAGTGGCACTCGTCTGACAAGACGTTGCAATCATATATATATATATATATATATATATATATATATATATATATATATATACAATTATATAAATGCGACTTTATCTGTATGTGTGAGTTCGTTCCTTATAGACTCCAAAACGGCTGAACAGATTTTCTTTAAAATTTACAGAACTTTAGTGTATAAGTCTGGAAGTGATCTTAGTTAAGTTTTGTCTCAGAATACCTCCGACAATAACCGATAATCGAAACCGTTATTTTGATTTATCTATCATTGGTAAAGACATTTTTTCCATGTCATCGCTTAGCAACAATGATAGAACAATGGGCCGTGAAAATTCTACTGTGGGTAAGTTGATAGTGTGTTTTTTTTTTTTGCATGACGTGGTCTATAGGTTCAAACTCTGCACGTAAATTTATTATTTTTTTTTTATTAACTGCAAATAATTTTATAAGACTTGAAAATTTACTGTTTTTTTGTTGTTTCTTTTTGCATAATGTGGTCTGTAGGTTCCAACCCCACACATAAATTTCTGAATTTTTTTTTTTTCGTTGACTGGAAAGAAGTTTATTTATAAGATTGGAAAATTTATGTGTGTGCGTATATTTTTAAAATACATATTATAATTGCAATATAAAACTGGAATATTACGATACTTGAATTAAACTGAGTTAAAATGAAAAAAATGTTTTAATTTCACTCAAATCACTTAAAATAATAAAACTTCAAATAAAACTTTCTTTTTTTTAACTAAGTTTACTTTAAACTAAGTGTTTGGTGTGAAATGATTATTTTCTTTAATCTAAAAATTCACACCCACAACTTAACATGTTTTTATATTCTAAAAAAATGTTCTTAAATTTAACACCCCCACCCCCGGGCTGCCTACTGTTGTTTTGACCCCCCCCTGCCCCCGCTACTTTCACATTTTTTTTTTTAACACTTCTTTCCACCCGGGCTGAACTGCTGTTTTGACCCCCCCACCACTATCACTTCACACACGGGCAACACAGTGTACCCCGCTAGTATAATATAAAATAAAATAAAATCTTGTGATTGAAAATTTATTCAAATTTTCTAAAACACATTATAAACCTGTACGAAAGGAGTACAAAATTATAATTATCTGACAAGGAGTACAAATAAACAAGAAAATCCTTATTCCATGAAGTTTCAAAGAATGCAATTCTTCTCATCAGAGAGAAGTTTGCAAAATATACAATAAATTTTACAGGTTAATGCATCACAAAAAACAAACAATATGAAATTCATCATACTTGAATCAAAAAAGTTATATAACAGTTAGTGGCAGTTTATAGGGATTCAATGATATATATATATATATATATATATATATACAGTATGTCACAAAAGTGAGTATATCCCTCACATTTCTCAGAGTTAATTTATTTTCCCCTTAAAATTACTCAAAATATAACCACTAAAAGCTAAATCCCTAGCAACAACAGTGAGTACACCCCTTACGAAAAGTTGTCAATATTAACATACAACATGTCAACGCTCAATATTTTGTGTAACCACCATCATTATACAAAACCTCACCTTTACCCTCAGCCTCTTCAGTAAAACAGTGGTTGTCTTGGATGTGTGTTTTTTGGGTCATTGTCATGCTGGAACGCTGCTCTGCGGCCCAGTTTCTGGAGGGAGGGGATCATGCTCTGCTGCAATGTTTGACATGTTTCCCTCAATAAAATGTAACTCTCCAATACCTGCAGCACTCATGCAGCCCCAGACCATGACATTCCCACCACCATGCTTGGCACACTTATCTTTGTACTCCTCAAATTGGTGTGCATGGCTGTCACCCCAAGAGGAAGCCTCTTCTGAAGGCAATACACAAGAAAGCCCATAAACAATTTGCTGAAGACATGTCAACAAAGCCCATAGATTACTAGAACCATGTCCTATGGTCTCATGAGACGAAATTTAATTTGTTTGGTTCTGATGGCTTTAAGCATGTGTGGTGGCGACTAGGTGAGGAGTACAGAGATAGGTGTGTCATGCCTACAGTCAAGCATGGTCGTCGGAATGTCATGATCTGGGGTTGCATGAGTGTTGCAGGTATTGCAGTTACATTTCATTTAAGGAAACATGAACTCCAAAATGTAATGTCAAACACCTGTTGAACTCTTCCATTTGCTTGCTTTCCAGCTGACTACAATATGGTTGTCTTCAAGTCCAACGTAAACAAGTTCTTGATGAACCATCCCCTTAAGTAATCCAATTTACCAAATTTCCATTACTAAAGATTACTACAAAATCGTCCCATTGACTACCATGCACTCATTAACTCTCATCCTTGAGTAGCGTCCGGGCCTTGATAAGAGGTGACTTCTTTGTAAAAAAAAAAAAAAAAAAAAAAAAAAAATACTTGCCTATCAAGTGCAGTTAAACATGTCAGATTTTAATGTAGGAAAATTCAGCTCCCCAAAATGTGTCACCATTCTAAATTGAGGCAAATATAAAATTTGCGTCAGTCTAGAACGATTTCTCTTTCACTTACTGAAAGCAGAAAAGATATTACACTTTCTTCCTAGCTAAAAGGTTAAGGTAGAATGTGTCTGTTGATGAATTGTTATTCCATGATAAGGAGTTATGTCCCCTTTAGTAATTGATAGTTTAGAGAAGATGGCTTGTTGCTATAGGTGGCGCTGTTTGGCAAGATGTGTCTGACAAGTGAGAGACTTATTTGCATATGAACGATATGGTAATTTGCAGCTTGTTTTGTTATTGGCCAATCATAATTGTGTTGAATGAGGCCACAAATCTATATAAGACTGACATGGTCTTTTTACTGAGTTTTGAGGATGTTGAAAGGTTGTTGGCATTAATGGCTTAAAAAAAAAAAAAAAAAAAAAAAACACCTTTAACTGGCCATGTTTTTGAAGATTGCAATTCTACAACTTCCAAAACACTATAACCATGACAAATAACAATCCAACAGTTTACCATTCAAACTCCTTGCCTTCCAATTCACAGGAAATCTGTTTTGGAACAGATACACCGAGGCCATTGTAAAAGCTTTAAAGGCTTCTGCTGTTGGCATTAGTGGCAAAAAAAAAAAAAAAAAAAAAAAAAAAAAGCCATGCTTTTAAAGATTATTTGAAGATTGCAATTTCCATAACGAATAACAACCCAAGAGTTCACCGTTTTGGAACAGATACACCGAGGCCATTGTAAAAGCTTCAAAGGCTTCTGCTGTGCTAAAAATCACTCGCCAGAGAGCATCCTGTATATTTACAAAGCCACTATTACTCTATGCATGGAGTAGTGTTGCCACATCTGGCTCGCTGTTAGCCAGCCTCAAGTCAAGCAGGTCTTGCACTATTAATCAAGCTCCAACTGGTCTCCTTGCTGCAATGTTGATACTTGCGACTATTTTACAACTACTAAACTCTCACCTTGTACCCCCCCTCGATGGACGTGCTTCAGACAACTCAACAAGCAGCAAAATCCCATCCCTTCACTGGAGATTTCTACATTCTGGAAAGCCTTTTACTCTACTTCGGCTAATGAAAAAGAACTAAAGCTACTTGAATATACTCTCTGAACCAAGCGCAAGATTACTTGATTGCAATTGTACTTAAAGGGATGGTTTGAATCCCCTGAAATAGCTAGTGAATGTCTCGCATCGGTTAGGATGTCCCATCTCCGGCAAAAACTAAACTGAAAGAGGTAAGAATTTCTGAATGTTTTATACCTGAACATGCGTTGCTGATGTTAACCCAACGTGTCCCACTTGATTTCAGCAGACCCCCTCTTTTATTTCGCCAGAAAACCAGGACCTTATAAAAATGTTTAACAATAAGTCTGGGGTGACAATACAAAATATAAAATATACTGAAACTTAGTATTTTGAAAATACTAAAAAATGGTTACTTGTTCTATCCTACCTTATGCCAAGTAACTTTTCAACTGTTTTATATGCGAAATGAATAACTACTCTGGAGAAATCGTCATTCATTTTTGTGAATGATAGGAAGTCCTCCCACCAATTTAAGTAGACTACAACGCTCTTATATTCAGCATAAAGTTATTTCCCACTTTTGAAAGGGATAAATTTTTACTTTAACTGCAACTCAACACTTGCCAGTACTTGTGCACTTTTGCCAGTGCTGAAATAACATTTTGAAAGCTCTTAACATGGAAGAGGGTGTTCTGTAACTCTGTCCTTCCACCTAACAATTTAATAAAATATCGTGAAGCTTGAATTTTAACCTGTAAAAACTTAAAATAGCTTGGCAAAAGTGTACAAGCACCCACTTGCCTTCAAAATGACTTAGTTTTCCAGATCTGAAGAAAAATAACATCACATTCAAATTTGTGGCAGATAAGTTTTAAGACATTTTATTCCAATGTATTAATGATTTGGAGCGTCAGTTGCCATTATCATGGTGTCTTGTAACACATCAGTATTTGTTCAGTTGGGTGGGGGAACATGGCCGCTAATGAATCAATGGAATACATTGAATAAGTCTTGAATATCTAGAAAGCTACTTGTCTGCTACAAACTTAAATGTGATATTCATCTTCAGCATACCTGAGAACATTTAAGTCAACTTAAAGGTTAATGTTGAGTTGCAGTTAAAATAAAAAGGTACTAGTGCAGTTATTGATCCGTGCTTAAATGTTTAAAAAGCCATTCTTAACATGGGGGAGGGATGGGTGTTTTGTACCTATTCTATACTTTAACCTTACAATTGAATAAAAAATATATCAACTTTAAACTTGGAAATATTTTAATAGCGTGGATCAGTAAGTGCATTAGAACAAAAAAAAATACTAAAATGTTTAACAATGACTTTTACTTTATTTTTTTTTTTTTTTTTTTTTTTTTTTAGAACCATGAACTTGTTACTCGTGTGCTTTAGAACTTAGCGATCATTTTTATATTCACTTATATAAAGTGAACCTTTGCTTTAAAGGGGTAAACTTTGTAAATTTAAAATACTTTGAAATCTGCACATGTTGTTACTTGATATACACATAGTAAGTCTTAACAATTTAAAACGAAAAATACAGCATTTATGTTAAGAACTTTGTTTTTGGAATAGTTTTGAGTCCTTTTCACGTTTTGGTTGTAACCTTCGACCTTCATGTTAACTTGGAATTTGCACGAATCTTCAACGGAACCCTTTTCCTGCATGAGGGTAACATGCTCTCCTTCCAGTTGGTTATGACTGGATAGAGGTCCTAAGTAATCACAATTGTATTTTTGGCTACCCACACGGGACTGAACCTTTCAGTCTTCTGAAGAATATTGCTTACAACTGAAATCAAAGTACTCTAACCACAGCACTACGGATCCAAAAACATAACTGATCATCTCTAACATAAAAGTACTGTTTGCTGAAATAAATGCAAGAATTGTTTGTCTGTGACAAGCACAGAAGTTCGGCTTGTCACATGTGAAGTTACATAAACTAGGAAAAGGAATCCGAAAATTAGCTGCTTTTACAGTATTTGAACCAACCTAAAACTTAATGTAATTTTGGTATTTTAACTGCAATTCGGCATTCACTGTAAACTTAACTTTTCTAGGTTTTTGGGTATGCTGAAAACGAATATCCCACTTAAATTTGAAGCAGAAGATTAATTTTCTGGCCATTAAGACAGTTATCAATGTAATTGTTTTCACTGGTCGTTTTTCTTCACAAACAAGTACTAATGTGCATGTTACAAAACGCCATTTCCTCCCCATGTTAAGAATGGTGATCACCTCCAATTTTTACTCTGGAATAAAATGTCTAGAAAACTGTCTGCCCCAAATCTAAATATTGAATCGTTTTCAGCAGACACAATAACCTATACGTCAATAGGTGAGTTGCTGTTAAACTACCATAGTTTTCATCTCAAATACTCCTAAGGATAACTAGGAGTATCCCAATTAAGTTGTACACAATTTAATTGGCGCATGGTGTTATGCTCAATTACCAGATTTTTCAAACTTGTTTGAAAACTTAATTTTTTATCTTATTTTGTAATTTTTTGATATGTTCGTTATTGCGACATAAGTAGATACCATTGGTTTTACTTTATACTGTGGAGAATTTCCACTGTAAAGTAGCAAAACAAGTTTGCTACCTATGGCATAGGTAAAAAATAACACTTCGATGGTCGGGTAAAGTTATGATAATACTTCCTGTCATAAAATGCTGGACTGATTAAAAAAAAAAAAAGAAAAACACCCACGTGCTCTTCTGCACAATCACTTTATAATCTCAATCAAACAAAGCGAACGTAACTATCAACATCAACTGCAGCACTCAAATATTTCTCCTTGGCTCTTGCTATTCTCGAGGGTGCCGGTAAGTGATATCATCAACCAACTTTATGTAGAGCGATATTTTTCCGAATACTCATATTTCGAATTTCATTCGATAATTTGAAAAATCAAATATCGAAACATCGAAGCAGTTTATATTGAAACTTTGGTACTTGTACAGTTTAATCGAGACATTAAAAAATGAAAATATCGAAAAGGTTATATTGTACGTATCCGTTATGGAATGAAGTTCTAAAAAAATTTCATAAAGTTTTAATTTTGTTTTTCGCTGTAAAAAAAAAAAAAAAAAAAAAAAAGATACCGAGCAAAAGTTTCGATTTTTAGGAAGAAAAGCTAGAATTAAAGATGGGGGGGGGAGAGTTTTGGTGCTTTAAATTGAATTATCTTCCCCGTGGCGTGTTCTAAAAATTCAAACAATTTAAAATATTCAAAGATGTATATCTTCAACGTGACGTATTTTTCTGCTGTAAAAAAAAAAAAAAAAAAAAAAAAAAAAAAAACCTACTTTACCAAATTAAGTGAATTTTTTTTTTCGGAAATCTTCAGTTCAAAACGGATACGTACAATTTTCAATATTCAATATTTTCATTTTTTTTAATGTCTTTATTAAACTGTACAAGTGCCGAATCTTGTAACCTTTTACATTTCAAGCCTTCCAACCTGTGATATTAACTGTGCTTATGCAAGTTAGTAAAGTTTTAAAAGCTAAAATAGACATGTATCTAAGTTATGGAAGGATTTCCCCATTAAAAAATCGGGTAAAACTATACAAACACCGTGACAGCGAATTACCCCTACCCCTAACCTTACCCCTAACCCTAACGCTGTCACGGTGTTTGTATAATACCAAAAATCGGGGCCTAAACGCCCCCTCCTGCCGTAAAACTAATTCCTTTTCACGTTTTCTCTTAGGATTATCGTCTATAACTTTCATATTGGCAGGAAAATTAACTTTATTTCGTGACTTAACGTGAATCGCTTAAATTGTAACGTTTCATTCA
The DNA here is from genome assembly GCF_053919585.1 of Euprymna scolopes. Lineage (NCBI taxonomy): Eukaryota > Metazoa > Mollusca > Cephalopoda > Sepiida > Sepiolidae > Euprymna > Euprymna scolopes. The sequence continues at coordinate 6,968,009 of NC_136518.1, read as the reverse complement.
GGTCCGCCAAAAAATTTGATCAAATTTGTCTTTAACTTTTCATAAACCAACTAGCACATACTTGTACATTATATTTGACTCTTAATCTTTGCTACCCCCCCCTCCCTCCACTTGGAAGGCATTTTGTACAAATGCCGAACATGGATAAGAAAATTGGGGTTTGTATTACTGTACACATAGATTCGAAAAAGTTGTCAAATATCTAACATGTTATCAAAGGCAAGATAAGTTACTTTTCTACCTAAATGTATATATTTTTTTTTATTCAATGTAACATATTTATTTAGCTCGAAAAACAGTGTTTACCGATGTATTGGAAAATTCAAGATGGCGTCTCCACACCCTCTTTAACACGGTAAGTTTGGGAAAAGGTGTTATAAATAAAAAACTATACAACATACTATTAAAAACCCGCCGAATATGTCAACCTATGTCACGGTAACATTGTTAGAGTTTCTAACAGTATTTTAACCGGTTTTTTATTACACCTTTTTCCAAACTTACCGTGTTAAAGAGAGAATCGGCCGCCATCTTGAATTTTCCAATACATCGGTAAACACTGTATGCTTTTCGAGCTGAATAAACATGTTAAATTGAATAAAAAAAACACCAAAATTATATCCAGTTTGGTAGAAAAGTAACTTCTCTTGCCTTTGATAACATTTATTTGTTATATATTTTTTTACAACTTTTTCGAATCTGTGTACAGTAATACAAACCCGAAAATTGCAATACTTTCGTAATCAGTTTTCACCGGAAATGGCGAATGTTCAAAGAATACGCTGACAAAATGGTTCACATTGAAGATGTTTCTATATTTTGCTGATTCATTCGGACATAAACACCAAACATTGGTATTTGTGCATTTGTTACCGCGCTGAAATGACGTTATTTACAAAGCCATTCTTAACATGGGGAGGATGTTTTGTGACTGCTTTTACCTAACAATTAATAAGCAAAAGGTACTTCTGTAGTATTCGGGCGAGCGCCATTGTTAGGGAGCGATAACTCCAATTTTTTCTTGGTTAAATATTTTTTTCGGTGCTTCTACACTTTATCGCCGAAACTGGAGACGCCATTTTATTTCGAGCACCTGTCGATTAGAATCAGGGAGAAATCGGTCTTTTAAACTATGGCCGAAGTTAGAAATAAATAAAAACATGAAGATAAACTTCAGGAAAGAACTATGAAAAGTAAAGTGAAAGAACTAGGCACCGCCAAAAATGGCCGAAAAATCAAGTTGTTGTTGTTTTTTAAAACGAAATTACATTTATTAAAATCCATTATTTCTGAGTAACTTTTTTTTTCCAGAAAGATAAAACCCTGAATTTTATCATATAGAAAACAGAATAATGTAAAACTTTTTCTATTGTTTTTAATTCAATTTTAAATGTTAAATTTTCCCAAAAAGTTAACAATTGACATTTTTTGTCTTGCACAAAAAACGTACTTAAATATTTAAAAAAAAGGGTTTTTGAAATAATTAATTTATTTATTGTCTAACTAAGATTTAGGATGATTTTCTAAGAAAATATGCAAAAATATTATAAGTACCTGAATTTCAAATAATTCCACTTATTCATATAGGTAACCAAATATTTCGCGTTGACGTAGAGTTCAGATCGACTCTGTTTACGTTTTCTTTGGATGATAAGAAAACTATGGAAGACCAAACAGGCCAAAAAAAACTTATTTTTCAGTGACGAAAATTTCAATGTATTATTAAGCTGAGGCTGGCCAGTACCAGATGGGTGACCATTTGTATGCGTTTGGTTTTTAATGTGTATGTGTGTGGGGGGCAGGCTCCCAAAAATGGGGGGGGGCAATTTAAAGCTGAATAAAAAAAAATTATTTCAGCGCGTTTGGTCCACCGTAGTCGAAAGGCGGCAAACGTTTTCAAACGGGATCGAAAAAAATGATGCTATTTTTAACACAAAGGGCACAATATTTATCGAATTTTTTTTTTTGGTATCGATTATTCAAAGCATGCCCTGTTTAATAATGGTCATGCATTATTCGGCTCGCTAAAAAAAATTGTTAATTTATTTATCAAAAATTTTAAAATAGCTTTTTTCGTATAAATATTAAAAAAATTTTTTTTTTTTGTTTTGCTTAACTTAAATTAATTATTTTACTTAACATATTCACCGAATTTCACACTTCAAAACTCAAAAGCGGGATAATTAAACACAATCGAAGTTCTGATATTCAGACGTCAAAATAAGGTATGCAAACAATTTTTTTTTTTTTTTTTTTTTTAATCTATAATTCTGTCCCTTACAACAACACAATATGTTGATTTCAGTTTCAGATGATTATTTTAAGCATATTTGTTCCCACTTCAAAACAAGGGGGGGTTTTGTAAGCAAAAAAATATATATATATAAATATCGTTTATGAAAAATAAGTACACTGTTATAAAGTTCATTCTTCTCCTAATAATCGCTGAAAATTTCGTATTGATCGGATAATTACCTGATTTTTGGTAGATTTTTAAAAAGACGGTCCGTCAAAAAGTACTGACCTGCCCCCCCAGTTTTGGCGGTGCCTAGATATCCATAATTGTTTATTTGGGAAATGTTTCGATTTAATGAAAACAGGAAAGTTTTTCATTTAATTTTAGGTTAATTCTTTCAGGGAGCAATCGTTCTCCAGTTTAATTTTATTTCATGTTTCGTACATAGTTTAAAATACTGATTTCTCCCTTGAATTTTAACAGCAGGTGCGTGAAAGAAAATGGCGTGTCCAGTTTCGGCGATAAAGGGTAGACGTACCATTTTTTTTTTTTTTTTTTTTTTCGAACAGAAATATTTGGAAACCATAACATTGTATAAAAATCTATCAATATTAATTGTAAAAACATTTAAGTCTGCGTAAAAAAAAAAAATTAATCCAATTTTGTAATAAAAGCAACATTGGATTTTTTTTTTTTTTTTTATAAACTAAAATTGTTATTCAAACATTTTAATCAAACTTCGAATTGCAACTTTGAAGGGTCAACAACTTGGCACTTTTTACAATTTGTCACTGCAGAGGGACAACTCATTTACTAAGATTCATTGTTTCTAATTTAGGACGCGATATTTTTTAACCAAAACCTTAAAAGAAAGCGGCGACGAATTTTTTAATGTAACAAAGTTGACAACATAATACAAAATGTAGTCTTCACGCGAAAAAATTAACGAACCAACGATATTTTTATTAGATGAAAACTTAAAGTTCGGCAACTTTTTTCTTAATTAAAAATTAAATGTTAGTAATGTTTTGGGTTTGCATTCGAAAAATGTATCAAAAAAAAAAACAAATGTTATCAAAGGCAAGGTAAGTTACTTTTCTACCTAACTGGATATGTTTTAGTGTTTTTATTCAATGTAACATGTTTATTCAGCTCGAAAAATAGTGTTTACCGATGTATTGGAAAATTTAAAATGGCCGCCGACTCTTAGACACGGTAAGTTTGGAAAAAGGAATTAAAAATAACAATACTGTTAAAAGCCAACTGAATATGTCCGCCTGTCACGGTAACATGTTAAGCGGGGTTTTAACCGTATTTTGTCTAATTTTATTTTTAATTCCTTTTCCCAAACTTACCGTGTCAAAGAGTCGGCCGGCCGCCAGTTTAAGTTTTCCAATACATCGGTAAACACTATTTTTCGAGCTGAATAAACATGTTACATTGAATAAAAACACTAAAAACATCCAGTTTGGTAGAAAGGTAACTTTCTTTTGATAACATTTGTTATATATTTGTTGTTTTTTTACAACTTTTTCGAATTTGTGTACAGTAATACAAACCTAGTTTGGGTTTGTATTACACATAGATTCGAAAAAGTTGTCAAAAAACAAATATAACAAATGTTATCAAAAGCAAGATAAGTTACTTTTCTACCAAACTGGATATATTTTTCGTGGTTTTATTCTGCAACCTCTTTTCCACAATAGACATTTGCAAGCCTTTCTCTGCTCATTAGCTATTTTCATGGCAAATGCTCAACTGAACTCCAATCTATAGCTTCTCCTTGCCAAACTTAACTTTCACAAAACACTTGACTAGCTACAGCTATCAACAATTTCCCCCACTCTGTGCCCAAAATCTAAACGCAGATTCCATGAACACGGCTTTCCCAGAACTGCCCGCCTGTGGAACACTTCTGCTGGGCTGATTTCTGGTTGAATAAAACATGGTCGCCTTCAAATCCAATGTAAACAAGTTGGAGTCGTACCCATAATCAAATTCTACCAATTTACACTGAACGATTACTACACTACCACCATATATTCATTAACCCTTAGCCTCGAATAGCATTCGAGCCTTGATAAAAGGTGACTCTCAATTAAAAACTCATAAGATTCCATTTGCATGTGGGTTCCACATTGTTTTGTTTCATGCCCCCCCCCCATATTGCAAATATTCAAGGTATTGAAGTATTTTCAGAAATCTTCTGAAAAATTTTAGGGTCTTCCTGAATTGTATTCTGTTCTAAAAGGAATTCTTAAACATTAAAATAATGCACAAGTGCTTTTTTTCCATAATGTTGATACTGAATATGCATTGAAAAATAATTTGACAAGCCCAGGAATAGTTTATATTTATGGGAATCAAGTTCTCCACGCAAGCATGCACAATAGATGATTTTAGAGCAACCATTACTATCGCCCTCTAACTCTGGCAATATTATTGTCACAAGGTGGCATAACGCCTTCACTTCTGGTTTGTATTCTCTTTTCACTGAACCTCCATACAACGCTCTTCGGTTTTGGCAATGGCCAAACCAATGTTCAAGAACTCCGGAGGTCAAAACACAAGTAACATTGTTCATAACTAAACCTTCACAATTTTTTTCTTTTTACATGGACACCACCACTTAAGGCCACGAGGCCACTCGAGGATAAGGTTTAGAGAGTACAGTAGAAATTGGACAATATAGTAATCGTTAGTAATGGAAATTCGGTAAATTTGAACTTAAATGGAGCGGTTCATGTAAAATTTGTTTACATTAGACTTGAAGCCAACCATATTGTAGTCAGCTGGAAAGCAGGAAAACTGAAGACAATTCCATAGGCGTGCAGTGCTAAGAAAGCTTTGCTCATGAAATCTACATTTAGGTTTAGGCAATGGGAAATTAATGATAGTGTTTTTTGCTAGACAGTGTTTCTTGTGAAAGTTTGGTGAGATGGAATCATAGATTGAAGCTCAGAACACTTGCCATGAAAATAACGTAATTATACCTATGATGTAAATAAATTTTAGTTTTAATTATATTTGCATATTTTGTCTTCATGGCAGCAAGACACTTCTATTAATAGAGGATGCTTTTTGCCAACTACACATCAAAAGGCAACCCTGTCCTCTACAAGATTGGTGACCGATGTGATTATGAATAAAACCATTAACACCGCCATGATAATCTACCAAACTAGCAAAATTAATATACAGTAGCGTCCAAAAGTTAAGGAACGATCGATCTTTTTTTTTTTTTTTTAATGGCTTCTAACTTTATCTATGAAAAATTTGAATTTTCCAATGTTTAATAATGGTAGTTAAAGAAAAATCTTTGATTTTTTTTATACACATTAGTCTTTTTTTTTTTTTTTTTTTTTTTTACATATAAATAAATTTAAACTACAGGCGTCCAAAAGTTAAGGAACGAGGGAAATTCATTATGAAAAAATAATCTTTTCAGTATTTAGTGAAAAGCCCCTTGTTTTCAATCACACTATGGCATCTTTTGCTACAAGACAGAACCAATCGTTCACATGTTATAGGTGAAATATTATTCCAGGATGTTTTTATACATTCCCATAAATCAAGATTTTTTTGGGGTTTTTTCTGTGATCTTATCACCAATAATTTTCCAAACATTTTCAATTGGATTCAGGTCTGGGCTCTGAGCTGGCCAATCCATAACGCAAATATTGGATCTATTTAGCTCTTCTAAAACTATTTGTGCTTTATGGCACAGTGCGTTGTCTTGAATAAAGATATCAGAATTAGAAAGATTAGGTACCACATGTTCTCTAATCAATTCTCTGTACATTCAGGCATTAACTTTTCCATGAATTCTCACAAGGGGGCCAGTTCCTTTTGAAGATATCATGCCCCATACCATTATACTGCTGCCTCCAAATTTTACTGTACTTTTAACGCACTTAGGGGACAGTCTTTCTCTTTCTCTTTTTTTTTTTTTTTTTTTTTTTTTTTTTTTTTTTTTTTCTTGACATGTGGTCTTCTGTCTGATCCGAAAAGATTAAATTTAGATTCATCAGTAAAATGAACCTTTTCCCATTTTTTCTTCCCAAAACGTTTTTCGGCGAATAACAATCTGGCCTTTTTATTAATAGAAATTAATGGCTTTTAGCATGGACTTGAAAATAATCCAACTTCGTTTAATCTTCGTGAGATTGTTTGTTGGGAAATCTTGTGTCCAGTTTCGGATGTAAAATCCCGGGATATCGAAGCCGCAGTTTTAAAGCGATCAGAATGAGATGATCGGAGGATTTTTCTATCCTCCCTTTTAGTTATTCGGGATCGGCCTGATTTTTTTCTATTCAGTCAATGGTAAACCTTTTCTATTTTCAATAATCCGAAAAACGCTTTTAGACCTTTTCAATATTTTAGCAATCTCCCTATGGACTTTTTTTCATCATAATGGTCACAAATAAGCTGTTTTCTTGTATAGATAGCCTTTTTTGAATATTCGGAGTCAAAATTTTAAAATTGTTAACGTTTGTATTAATTTTCTACGTTCCTAAACTTTTGAACGCCTGTAGTATTAAATGTATTTATATGTAAAAAAAAAAAAAAACTATTAAAATCAAATTTTTTTTAACTACCATTATTAAACATTGGAAAATTCACCAAAAATGTTCTTTTTCATAAAGTTAGAAGCCATTAAAAAAATGATCGATTGTTCCTTAACTTTTGGACGCTACTGTACACCATAATTAATCTACCAAACTAGCAAAATTTCCAAGTGTCCTGTTTTCCAACAGGAAAAAAATGGATGGCCATATGTTGCTAAATAGTGGAACCCCTACTTAGTTGCTTACAAAATTTTCAGCTTACGAAAATGTGGAATTTTTTGCATACAAAAATTTTCCAGGATACGAAAAATATAAGTAACTATTTTTCAGGCAGTAAATTCTTTTAAAATCACTTCGAAATCTTATTTGATTAAAAAATTTGTAATTTTCTGGAAATATTTGTAGAGATTTTATCTGAAAACTATTTGACTTTAATTTTTTCACTTACCTGCCCATAAATTAAAAATCGAATATAACACATTTGAAGAATATAGATTGAAGAATTTCTTAATTTATATCATACTCTCGGAAATTTTTGTAAAGGGGGTTGGGTGGAGTTTATTTTTCTTAAATCGTAAATTAACTGCATGTAAACAACCAGTTCTGTAAAGTTGAAGGATAATTAAAAACTGAAAAATTAAGTTTCAGAAAATTCAAACATTGCCTCACTGGAAAGCTAAGGTCCCACCTTTTCCTATTTTTTAATTATAATTATTGCATTACGTTCTAAGTACTTACAGGTATTAGATTATGTATCATTTGGCTCTTATTTCGTTCAGGTTTTACACTTAAAACATGAAATTTGTGTTAAATGTCTTCAAGAATACAAATTTCAAGATACAAAAATCAAGCTGGAACTAATTATCTAGAGGTTCCCTTGCATACTTTTGCATGATTTCGTCTATGATTTTTGATAAGCTTAAAAATAATCCATTAAATGTCTAATTTTTAAATTGTGGGTAACTTTCTTTTTCTAAGGAGTCATAAATTATGAAGGCCCAAACGGTTAAATAAGTCCTTGATGTAAGCGAAACTTTGATTTTTGGTCCCCCACCCCCGACAAGAGTGGACCTGTAAATTCAACCTTGTCCGTTCATCTGTTTGCAGTCTTAATAACTATCCTTTGGAATTTTAAAAATTTTGCACAGCATTAAACATGAGTAAAAGTAACAGATTTTCCGGAGGAAAACTCCGGTTGCCCCCCCCCCCTCCTGCTCCTTCCCCCAGGGGTGCCTTTCAGATTAAAATGTCTAAAAGTGACACTTTGTGCTTATTAAAAAAAAAAAAAAAAAAAAAAATTGATGCCTTGGATTTTAAAATTTTCTGAAAAGTAACTTATTTCTACAATTTTGTCCATACTTCGCAATAACATCTTGGGTGTGCCCCAGGGGCTCTTTTAGGGCTAATAAAAACACTCCATTTTAGACTATTTTACCATATTTGTAAAATTGTCTATTTAGCAATTTTGCATTGTGCTGAACTAAATTTAAATGTTAAGGCCTTAGACTTTTGGGGCTAAATTGGAAGTGCAAATGGACTTAGTCTTTTTTTTTTTTTTTTTTTTTTTTTTTTTTTTTGTTGCATGATGCAGAACTCGCATGTTAAAGCCTAAAACTGCACCGTTTGTTCATTTTCATCAGGATTTGACATTCCTTGGACTTTTGAGGCTATATGGAGGGGGGGGGAACTGAACTTAGTAATTTTTTTTATGCCTTGTTCAGTGCACTCGGGGGGGGGTACCATGCATGGTTCACTTTTTAATTCAGAAATTTAGTTTTAAGTAGGATAAACGGTAGTTTTTATGACTAACAGTTTGCCATTTTACATAGTCAGTGGGTTAATGGCAAACCTACTTTTTACTATTCATATTGAAAGTTTAAACATGAATGAATTTTAAGCACTTTTAGTGCAGCGATACTGTTCCAGTGATCACTGGAATTTGAAACCCTCGCCTCTTGCATGCAAGGCAAGCACTCTGCCAACTGAGCAAATGTCCCGCACACAAGTCTAACAGATCAAGCAAACCGCAGCGATTCTTGCTCTTACAATCATTTTCTGCCTTGGCATGAGTTTTCTCTGGAGTGCTTGTTTGTGGAACACATCATGGAGCTGCTTACTGGTTGACTAATGACCTGGTTTTAAAGCCCAACGTGAAGTTTTAAGATATGTTGGCTGAAATAACTTATCAAATTTCCATTACAGTACCCTTTTAACTCGTATCCTTCAGTGGCCTCTGGGCCTTGAGTGGTTATTATGATGTAAAAAAAAAAAAAAATGCTGGTGCTAGATTATAGCCAGTCTAAAGATACTGGTTTCCTAACTTGAAATGCACAATTTTTCAATTACTTTTTGTCAATCATGTTCTGCAAGCTTAGACAATTCTCTCCACAAAACCATGAATAAATAAATACTTGAAGATATAAAGAACTTCAAAGCATTCTTAAAATGAGCACCAAATAACCCCAAAAGGGTTGATATGCCATATTACTAAATAGTAATAATGGTTAGATGCTTAGTGATGAAGTGCATTTTATCAAGGCCAATACATGAATTTGACAAATTTCATGGATTCTAAATAGATAAAAGATTGCTTTGGTCATGAGGATAGATGTTCTTAGGGGGATGTCGTCATTGACTAGCCATGAATTGTCTGCAATGTGATCAGTGGGGATTGGTGAGTGATACTGAGTGCCTGACCCTCTGGTTTTTATTTCTCTTTGCAAAACTCAACCATGTTCAATTTCCAAGGTCATCTTAAAGATGACCAAACCAATCGCTATGAAGTATTTTCAAGTATAAAGAACATGAAGTATCAACACTTTTTCCAAGATTTGACGAATAACCAGAAAAGGGTTGATATGCCATAAAGCAACCAAACCTGCTTGGTCCAGCAGCACGTAGATGTAATTGTAGACATCCGTTTCTGTAGATGGCACAAAATATTTGCTGGATTAAAAACTGCACAATTATTCAGAACGATGTTCATGGTAACAATGTTCTCTTTGGACAGTCGGTGTGGAAATCTATCGAATTGATGGAATCTAGTTGTCAAAGAATGTAAAAAGCTTGCATGAGGAATCCGGGTATACAATGAACAGTATAACATGTCACAATCTATAAGAAACTGACTTTATTGCTAAAATAACATCCCATTTCAGTTTAGTTAAATGCAATACCAGTAAACATCAAAGATAATGGCATGTGGAGTTACTCTTGCCTCGATTTTCCTAGCTTGGTTACCTTAATACTTAAAACTTGAACAAAGCTGAAACGTCTGCACTGATCTGTAATTGCAGTATGTAACTGAATTTCCCCTTTCAGCATTAAAATGTCTTTAACTACTTGGGAAATTCTGTCGGAATTCCCCCTTTTTACAAATGAAGAAAAAAAATGAAAGATTTCTTTTACAGGAAAAATAAAAATGGTAAAGTGAACTATTCACTGGAACATTGTATGTATTCATGTTTTTGTGTGGACTTTTCAGGTTTTTCGTGTTAATTACCTGAGCAGGTATTAAGTTTTTAAAACATTTTTCTATTCATATTCTATGAAGGAATGTAATGGAGTGCATACGCAAATGCATGTCAAATGACGTCGCTGGTAAAGATTACAAAAAGGAAGAGCATGTTCGACAAGTGACATAACTAACGAAGCCATGCATGGTGAGAGAATAAAGAAATATTACATTTGTTGCAAGAATGTCCTTTTTGGTGCCCCGACAAAACGAGGGTAGACCTGTAAATTCACTCTTGACCGTTTGTCTGTCCGCATTTTTTTTTTCAATAACTACACCTTGGAAGTCTTTGAAATTTTACTCATTACACATATGAGTAAAGTAACAGCTTCCCCCCTCCCCCAAGAAAACTCCAATTGCCCCCCCCTCCTCCCGGGGGTGCCTTTTGGGTTAAAATGGCTAAAATTAACACTTGTGCTTAATAAAAAAAAAAAATTGATACCTTGGAATTTTATAACTTTTTCTGATTGTCTATATTTTGTCATAACTCCTGGGTGTGCCCCAGGGGCTCTTTTAGGGCTAATAAAAACTCAATTTTTGGGATTATTTTACTATATTTGTCAATTTTCTGTCTATTTAGCAGTTTTGCATTGTACTGAACTTCAATTTAAATGTTAAGATGGACTTTTTTTTCTTTTTTTTTTTTTGTATGATGCAGAACTTAAAAATACCTATGTTAAAGCCTAAAACTGCACCGTTCATTTTCACCAAGATTTGATGACTCTTGAGAAATTTTGAGGCTATATGGGGGAGGAGGTTTCTGAACTTAGTCATTTTTTTTTTATGCCCTGTTCAGTGCACTCACGGGACCATGCAGGCTTCACTTTATTCAGAAATTTAGTATTAAGCAGGATAAGTTTTTTTTTTTTATGACTAACAGTTTGCCATGTTAGTGTCAGTGGGTTGATAGCAAACCTACTTTTTTTTCATATTGAAAGTTTAAACATGAATTTTTAGATCTTTAAGTGCAGCGATACTGTTATGGTGATGACCAGAATTCGAAACCTGAGCCTCTTGCATGTGAGGCAATCGCTCTGCCAACTGAGTGAATGTCCCACACAAGAGTCTAACAGATCAAGCGAACTGCGGCAAAATCCGACCATTGAGTGAATCTACTTCGTCTCGACAAGGGACGCAGCCATCCAACCAGCTATAACCCAAGCTGATGTCTCACATGTAGGAATTTTCAACTCTAGGACGATGCCATCCAACATGCTAACCTAGCGAGCAGTTAGTAATAGAATTTTTCAGAATGTGAGATTATATAATTTCCACAGCTAAACGTCACAGCTCGCGTGTCTGAACACTTAAGTGTCTTCAGGACAGTTTTCAGATCCTGGTTTTGGCAGTTGTTAAATAGTTTGATCCTTCTACCGCTTCAGAAGGTATCACTGTCGATGCAATCTTTTATATCTGTAAGAGCTAAGTACGTTCTAGGGTGGCGTATTCTTGCTTTTGGAATCGTTTTCTGCCTTGACAGGGTATGAAACCCTCTGAAAATCTGGGAAGTACCTTTTCTCCTTTCTGCAACCTCACTGAGCTTTTATGGCGGATGCTTAACTAAGCTTCACCCTGTGTCTCGACCTCCATAAGTTTTTTGCAGCAAACACCCGACTAGCTACATCTAAGCAAAAATCCCACGAGTTTTCCCTGGAGTGCTTGTTTGTGGAACACATGGAGCTGCTTACTGGTTGACTAATGACCTGGTTTTAAAGCCCAACGTGAACAGATTTTTTAAGATGTTCGCTGAAATAATCAAATTTCCATTACAGTACCCTTTTAACTCTTATCCTTCAGTGGTCTCAAATTGCTAAAATAAAACTCCCATTTCAGTTTAGTTAATATAACAGTGCAATACCAGTAAACAAAAGATAATGGCATGTGGAGTTAGTCTTGTCTCGATTTTCCTAGCTTGGTTACCTAAATATTTAAAACTTTAACAAAGCTGAAATGTCAGCACCGAGTTGTAATTGCATAATGTAACTGAATTTCCCCTTTCAACATTAAAATGTCTTCAAATGTTTGTCAAAATGTTGGAATTGTTTTTTTTTTGCTTAGAAATTCCTTCCATTACATTTTTTTTTTTTAATTTTTTTAACAGAAAATAAAAATGGTAAAGTGAACTATTCACTGGAACATTTTATGTATTAATGTTTTTGTGTGGACTTTTCAGGTTTTTCGTGTTAATTACCTGAGCAGGTATTAAGTTCTCGTAAAGAATTTTTTCCTTCATATTCTATGAAGGAATGTAATGGAGTGCATATGCAAATGCATGTCAAATGACGTCACTGGTAAAGATTACAAAAAGGAAGAGCATGTTCGAGAGCATGTTCAACAAGTGACCTGACTAAGGAAATATTAAGTTTGTTACAAGAATGTCCTTTTTGGTGCCCCCAACAAAAGGAGGGTGGACCTGTAAATTCACTCTTGTCCATCCGTACTTTTCTCAATAACTACACCTTGTGAATTTTTGAAATTTCACTCATTAAGCAGGAGTAAAAGTAACTTAACAGATTTTTCAGGAAAACTCCAGTTGCTCGCCAAAATTGACACTTTTGTGCTGATAAAAAAAAAAAAAAAAAAAAAAAATTTGCCCCTGGGGCTCTTTTAGGGCTAATAACGATGCCATTTTCTGGTACTATTCTACCATATTTGTCAAATTTTCTGTGTATATCTATTTAGCAGTTTTGCATGGTGCTAAACTCAAATTTAAATGTTAAGGCCTTGGGGACTTTTGGTGCTAACTGGGGGGGGGGGAAGGCAAATGATGGACTTAGTCATTTTTTTGCATGGTATGGAACTCAAATTTACATGTTAAGGCCTAAAACTGCACAGCTTGTTCACTTTTACCAGGATTTGATGTCCCCTGAAGACTCTTGGGGCTAAATGGGGAGGAAGATGCTGAACTTAGTCATTTTTTTTTTTTTTTTTTTTTTGCCTTCCTCACTGTGCACTCACAGAATGTATGCTTCACTTGTTTGACTTTAAGTTGAATGTCAAAACCTTTTTGCACCAATCTAACGTTACAATGGAGGGGAAAGAGTTGAAGTTCTTTCCTATTTGTCTACTTTGCAACTGAAGTTAGGTGTTGGGTAACATTACATTAAGCAAGTGCAAGGAAATGGAGTTCGTTCCCTATGGACTCTTAAATGGCTCTGCTGATCTCTAAATTTCACAAGACTGTTAGATGGGTTTTATAATTATTGAAAAATCTGAAAAATGGATAATTTTGAATAGTTAACACACTTCGCACAGTAACATTACAAGTGTATTTGATAATTATTGTTGCACAAGCAGAACGGTCCAGCATATAAAATCAACAATACGTTATTTGTCGGGTGTGTTCCTTTTACATTGGAACTTTAATTTTCAAGCCATTATAAAACCTGTCATCTACAGTACAATGTAGATGACTGTATTGTGGACTCACTAAAGCTTTTTCCTGGTGCACTATGGTCGGTTCCAAACTAGAGAAGGCAATCAATAGATTTGACTGAAAAATAGATTTCAGATTTCGATGACGAAATATGGGAGGGTGAAGCGTTTGATAGTCCTCATTCGATTCCGAACCCAAAATGTTTAACCAACTGAGCTAAGGCGACGTTCACAAAATTTGTTCAGTTTTTCAACTATTTAAAGTAAATCGGGTCGCGAGGACCGTTTTTGTTGACCCCCCCCCCCCTGTCGAAAATTGTCGATTTCAGGGTGAAAAAGTTAACGTTTTTGGCCAATTTTTCGATATTTTTCGAGCAAAGGATGGAGCTTCGATGTGATACTGAGTTTGTGAATTTTCGTCGTGTCTGTCGAAAGTTTTTAGCAGACATCCAAACATACACATACATACATTTTAGCTTATATATATATATATATATATATATACTAGCGAGGGGTACCCGGCGTTGCTCGGGTGTTTGTAGGTGTGTGTGAAAAAAACCCGAAATGTGAAAAAAACAGGTGCCCGTGAAAAAAAAGCCTTGACGACGCGCAGTTGGAAAATAGTAAAGTGAAAAAAAAAACAGGTGCACGTTTTTGATTGACGTGACGGCGATAGCTATTCAGCAGTTAGCATTTTGCACGGAACAGTTTTTAATGAGGTCAATAAATCTGTTTTTAAAAACCCGTTCCCTGTTTATTAGGGGGAGCGTCTCATCTCGAAATGAAAGCTATCGTCTGATATGACGAAGTCGACATTGACCAAACGTTACTTAGCTCTCTAGAGACCACTTTCGCTTTTTTTTTTTATACCGAAAACCGAATGTAACGCGTGCTGATGCGGGGAAATGTTGACTAATTAACGTTTGAAAGTCAAAATTAAATACAGGCGAGCTCCGTGGTTAACTGAGATATTACAATTTATAGATGATATAAAAAGTTTTAAGTTGTGAACCGAGTGAGCGCTTCTCTAAAAGAAGCCTTTTGTGGACATCGAGGAAAAGCGTACGTACATTTTCGCTTTTATATATATATATATATATATATAGATATAGATTGAATCTTATGATCATTTCACCTTTTGGAACAACGTAATCACTATTTGCATTGTTTGTTTTTTTTTTCCACTTTTCATCTGTTTTCTCCATTTCAGGAACACTTTATACTAACTTTTGCATACGATTAGTTCTCATAAAATGCAGTTTCAATTTGTCAGTATCAGTAAATTTATTGCTTCGCTATAATTAGTCTACAGAATGTTATTGCTGTTATATTTAAATTTCAAAATTTATAAAATTGTTTCGGAGATGGGTGTATTTTCCCTCTATAACGGGCATGAGGGGGACAAATAAATGCAGTCATATCCAAGGAAATGGCAGAAACACTAGAGCAAGACCTCCAATCTAGTGGAATGGAGACAAAAATGGATGGTCACATACAATGCTGCCAAGGCTAAGCTTGTTTCCTTCAATAACGACAAACCTTTTCTCCCACCAATAGTAATGGCCAAGAACACACTGCCTGAAAGTACTTCCTTTTAAACTCCTTGGCCTAATATTTACAGGGAACATGAACTGAAATATATACATTGAGAGCATTGCCAAGGCTGCAAAGGTGGGCTTTCTCCATGCCAGAAAATTACTTACGCCTGAAAGTATCCTGTACCTCTACAAGGCCACCATTACTCCATGTATGGAGTATTGCTGTCACATTTGGGCTGGTGCATCTGCTACTAGTCTCTCACTCCTGGACAGGGTTCAAGAGTCGTCAACCTGATAGGTCCTGAACTGTCATCTAAGTTTCAGCCTCTGTCCCATCGAAATGTTGCATCCCTCTGCCTGTTCTACAAATACTTTAATGATGAATACTGACGAACTGCAAGCACTTGTACCTCCTCGATATGACTAACCCCAACAAACCCGACAAGCAACTAAGTCCTACCTATTTACAGTAGAGATCTCTAGGTGTCAGAAAGCCTTTTACTCCAATAGTTTCTTTCCCAGAACTGCAGGTCCTGGATATGACCTTAAACTATATCCAGTGGTGAGGCCCTAGCTTGCGGGCTTTGGAGTGTGGAGCCACCCTTTAATTACCATTGCTCCCAGGTCCACTCTGACCCGGAGTGGTAGTACCTGTTAGGGTCCCAACTATGGGTTAAATAGAAACCGACTTGAAAATATATTCTATCAAAATTTTTTTCTTAAATCTTTGGATTTGGCATTAAATAACCTGAAAAGGGTTGATATGCCGTAAAACAAAAACAACCAACCAACCAACCCAGAACTGCAAGTCTTTGGAACTCCCTTCCAGGATACTGCTTTCCCAACTGTACTGATATGCAGAAGTTATAGTGTAATGTGAATAAACCTCTTTCTACTCATCTTCTTTCATAATGCCCCCGCGATAGTAGCCCCCTACTTCAAAGTGGCACTTGCCTTGTTTGGGGTGAAGATTGAATAAAAAATAAAATGGTGACCACATTTTTAAATGTGGTTAGGCGTTTGCATGACCATCTCTTTCAAATCTGGGGGGGGGGGGACGCTTCTATAGAATATACAGGCAGTTTCCCTCTTATAGCTTTTCAGTATGGCTAGATTAGCATTTATCCCTAATCAGAAATCTAACTAGTTGACTATCAGCAATTTTACTTGCTGAGCTATGGGATCGGTGCTCAAATCTCCCAATTAAAATAAACATCGACTTTTTTAAAGTGATCAATTTGTTTTTTACTATGCAAGAAAGAGGTTAAGCTTAAATTTGTCGATATGAATTTTTGTATATGGTATAGTGTAACCTGATATAAACTCAAGTCCTTACAACTTATATCTGGGTTTCTTATGACCGGGTTACCCTGTACATTAACACTCTAATTTGAGACCAGAGAAAATCTCATTTATGTTCGGATCTCTCATATCCGGGTTACTGTACTTCAATAATAGGGATTTCCTTTTATATAAGGAGTTTGGAAACCTAAACAAGTGTTTTCGGTCTCTGTAAAAGTGTTAGACCATCTTGACACGATATGTCTACAGATGTTTTGTAAAGGGGAAAGAGTTCAAGTGTTGTGAAAATACCTGTTATATTCCAACACTTGCCAAGTATGGCTAAACTAGAGCCTATCCCAACCACAGATCCAACCATCTCATTGAGTCAGCAGTTCTGTTCGCTGAGCTATGAGATTGGTGCTTGTAAATCTTGTTTTTTCAATAAACATCGACCACTAATTTAAAGTGATCCATTTGTTTTTCAAAAGTGTCTTCTAAGTAGCAAGAGATATAATTTAATGGCGATGTCTGATCCAAGAAAAGAGCTGTTAATCTTAAATTTGTTCCTATATAATTTTTATATTTGGTTAATTTTATGGGTGGAAGTTTTTTAGTTTGCAAGCATACTAAACAGCGTTTCCAGTTTCTGTACAAGGGTTTGTTAGACCATGACATAAGGACATGTTTACAGATACCTTTCACAAAGGGGAAGCGGTTCTCCAGTCTTGTGAAAATATTACCTTAGTAATACAACATCAACAGTTGTCAAGGATTTATTAATGATTGAACATAACATTTACTGCAAAGAATTGCAAACTTGTAACACCGGTGTTCATGTCATCTTGTACAGCAGCTTTGCGACCTGTATTGCTGTACTAATTATGTCCAAGTATGAAAAAGTCTGTCATCGACATTTGACCATGAAACGGCCAACTGGATGACCTATATTTTATTGGTATACTACAAGGCCGCTCAGTGTTGTCCAGTCATAAAACACAGACCTGTACCTTCGAGTATTTTTTTTCCTTTACAGTTCACTTGTAAAATAAAAATACTAGAGTTGAGATCGAAACCAAAACCCAGACAGCAAGCCAAGTACAATAACCATTAAGCCAGCTTAATATGATCATTAAATATTTTAAAACCTTATTCTAACAAATCTGACCTTTGAACGACACACGCATGCACATTCGTGAAACAGTTGACAAATAAAATCTGATGACCCCCCCCCCACATACGAATTTTCCTAATTTTGGCCCCTTAACAGCTTTTTTTTTTTTTTTTTTAAACTGATTAGTTTTCTACATGTCTGAATACCTATACCAAATTTGAAGTGTAGATCAAAAATTAGAGTATAGGTGGAAATGTCCTCATATATTCCCACTTTTATAGATATAAGTAACCCCGTTGCAGCCAGATGGCTGCATACGAAGAGCGTGCAATAAGTGATGCCCCTGACCCACTTCCCATAGCAGTAGAGCAACAAAACTTGACACAGTTATTAGTCTCTCTACATAGGAACCACCCAGAGTTATGCATTTCTCCCATCGTTTGATGCAGCTCTGGAGACCATTTTTGGAGAACACCCCAAGTTGGTCCTCCAACCACAAAGTGACTTCAGAAATCAAGGCTGCATCATCTGGGAAACGCTTTGCTTTCAAAAACAACTTCATGGCTGGGAAGAGGTGAAAGTCAGGGTGCAACGTAAGGAGAGTAGGGAGGATGGGGAAGATTTCATAACCACACACTCGTGCTTCTGATCTGGCGACATGCAAGTTGTGGACCGGAGCGTTGTCATGTAGGAAGAGGATACCTTTGCTGATCTTGCTCCACCTCTTGATTTTGATAGCTTCCCTTAACTTCCTCAAAAGTAAAGCATAATAGGCTCCTGTAATTGTGGTACCCTTTGCCAGGAAATCTGTCATCACTACTCCGTCCTGGTCCCAGGAGACTGAGAATGACCTTGCCAGTGGATGACTGCACCCTTGCCTTCTTTGGAGGTGGTGAGTCCAAGTGCTTCCACTGCATTGACTGAGCTTTGGTCTCTGGATCATAGTGATGGACCCAGGTTTCATCCTGTGTAATTTTGAAAAACTTTGACTCCTCTTCTTGGCACATCTCCAAATTCATCCTCAAGCACTTGACGCGTTCTCGCAGACACCTTATGCAAATGGTCATGAGTTTCCACAGACCCTGTACTAATCTTGACATCTTGGGCTATTTGGCGAATAGTAATGCGCTGATCTTCCAAAATGGCAGCCTCAACTTGACGGACAGATGCCTCATCAATAGCAGAAGGGGGGGGCGACCAGGTGTGGGAGCTGTTTCCACAGACTTCCGGCCATGTTTGAATTCACGGTGCCAGGATTTTACAAGGTCATATGATGGGGCATTATCACCATAAGTTTCTTTCATTTCATCAAGTCTCCTGTGGTGTGCGTCCTTTCAAATACAAAAACCGGATCACTGCTCGACATTCAACAGGCTCCATTTTACACCTGACTCAGTTCAAACACCTGTAAAACAGAAACCACAATTGGTTCAGAGCTGTAATTTGCCACATAACCCGTAGAGATATAAATCATTGCACATGCAAAATTTCAACTAGATCAGACAACTGGAAGTGGGTCAGGGGCTTTACTTATTGCACGCCCCAAGCAAGTACAGTGCATTTACACAATTTTTATTTACATGAAAGAAACAGTGGAAACAGCAAGGAAGTGTTCAACACTAAAGTATATATCAAAAAATTTATTCATAAAAAAAATCGTATGCATATAAATATGAACTTCAGGTTCAAATATAAACAAATAGTCGACATTCTAAGTTGTTCAACTCTCCTATCGTCATAAAAGCAGTTCGTTCACATCAACATTACGCAATTAATATTTTCAAACAATGAACTATGCACGCAGCAGAAATAAATATGGTAGATACAGTAATAAAAATGAACCAACCTCTTTCATTCAAGGAACAAAATTCAGAATAACAATTAAGTTTGCTTCGATGTCCATGTTATTTTCTCTCCCCTTCATTTCTGGCGCTACCCCTCCATTAAACCTACTTACTGTCATTAACCACTCCCTTTAGCTCGTTAGATAAGTCTGCCTCCTCCTTACCTCCCTTTATTTCTTTATACGACTCTTAGCCACAAAAAGAGGAAATAAAGTCTGTTAAAGGTGGTCATGTGCTTCTGGCGCTCTCAATCTCTCCTTTATTGTGCTGCTTCAAGCTGACTCCCTTCGTATCTGTGCTTACGTAAATGTTTTTCTCCTGACAAAGGAAAGAAAGATAAACTCTGCTCGTGTGTACGCGTTTTATTTTTTGATTTTTCAAATATCGTCAAAACATCCGCTTGGTCATAAGCTCCATTTTGGTACCCAACTTGTGTGGGTGGGTTGCCTGTAGGCTGAGATAAACTGCAACGCACACATGCAGTAAAATTTATAAGATGTTTCTTGTATCCGTTTTGTTTTAGCCTGTACCCCTGTCTCCTTTCAAGACGGTTGACTGTAGTAGAAAATTTAAAGTTTTGTGAAGATCAAATGGACTTGCAATGAATCTGGGCAATATTCTACAGTAATTAAAAATTACTATAGAATAAATGAAATCTTGTTTTCCTATAGTATTCAAAATCATGAAGGTATATTAAAAATGCTTTAGACGAAGATATAAAATTCGAGGTACCTTTTTGACTGCCCTATCTTAGTGTGAACGTCAGGGAATAACTTAAAATATACAGTTGTCATTAGCCAAAGGGAGGAAAAAATGAACTAGATAATGGTGTGGTAGTTATGTCCCCTTATAACTGAAGTGGAAGAGTTATTGCTCTTGTAATTGAGTCATATCTGAACCCCTATCCATAACTGGTAAGACAATAGTAAAATAAAAACAGTAAATATTAATATTACAAAGAAAATGAAAGGGATACTTTTCCCTACAAGTAAACTCTAACCAAATATTCAAAATCTTATAATATTCGCTGCCCAAATAAGATCTGTCTAAACCACATTAGCTTTTACAAGGAATGGTGCACCTTCTAAGTGATGTTACCTCAAGTAATAACACAAGTCTGGATACTCCACCAGACTAGATAAATTCTTGTCCTGGAATCCACTAAGACCAATAGACTCAAACAAAAGACCTACTACAGATGAAAATTGTAAATTGGGGAGAGGAAAATAATGTTCTCAGTTTCTTTACTCGGTGCTGGAGAGAGAGAAAGAACTTTAATAGAACATTCAAATATGTATCTGAGTTCAAGTGTTAGCACCAGGTAGTGGGTCCCTTGATTTCTGAACTTCGACTGCCCTATGCTAGCATTACAATCTTCGAAGAAAAATCGATGACTTGCAAATTGGTGAGTACCTAGATGTGATTAATTTTCAATCAATAATTTGTGAAAACCTACAAACATATGCAGAAGAGGATGGTCCACATAGTCAGCCTTGTATTGAAATTAAAATTTATACAGCAAAAATTTTTCTAGTGTGGGGAAAGCAGTTCTAGTGCTAAAATCACACGGGGGGGGGGGAGTTGTATCTTAGAAAAACTGACTACAACAGATGTGATGTCATAGGTTTATAAGAGTAGTTGTTGATGGGCAGAAATTGGAAGCTCACAGTATTAATGCTGGAGTCCCTCAAGGGTCCATCCTGGGTCCAACTCTCTTCCTGATCTACATTAACGATCTCAAAACATCTTAGATCGTTTTTAGACATTTATTCATTTTTTTATTTTTTTTAGTGATCACCACTTATCAAGGCCCGGAAGCTACTCAGGGATAAGGGTTATTGCAAGTACATTACGTTAGTGTGGAGATGGCAATGCATCAAAGGCTGTAAATGACTAAGTTCTCAGATTCTCTCATCTGATCTTGAGCATGTGGTACAATGGGGAATAACTTCATTTATTTTTTTATTTTTATTTTTTTTTTTGCATCTAAAACCAAGCTTCTATCTTTGCATTATCAATGCTCTGATCCCCATCTGGCATCAATTGAAATGAATAACTCGTCTTGGCGAGGCTCCATGTTTTGACAAGCTCCTTGGCTTGACCTTTACTCCTGATCTGAAATGGAATACATATAGTCTGTTGCCAAGGTCGCTGGAAAAATAGTGGGGTCCTATCGATCCAGTAGATCTCACTGCTGATGCAATTCTCTATAAAAGCCAAGTATGTCCAAGGATGGAGTACTGTTGCCACATCTGAGCAGGAGCTGCTAGAAGCAGCTTATCCTGCCTTGAAGTTCAAAGTAGACTTTGTAGCTTAGTGGGGATGCCCTTTTCTCATCCTTGCGACCTCTTTCCCAGAGACGTGAGCTTGTCTCTGCTTTATCATTATTTCCATGGCAAATGCTCATCTGAGCTCCAATGTATGGTTCCCCTTGCCAAACTTTCACGAAAAACACTCATTTAGCTGAACCCACTATCAATTTTCTCCACTTTATCTGTGCCTGAACCAAAACGTAGATTCCATGAACAGAGATTCTTAGAACTCCACGCCTGTGGAACTCTTCCGTTTGCCGGTTTTCCATCTGACTACAATTTAGCTATCTTCAAGTCCAACATATTTAAATTCTTGAACCAAATTTCCTCTACTAACGATTACTATATTAGCCCACTGACTGCTGTACAATCAGTAACCCTTATCCTCGACTGGCCTCTGGGCCTTGATATGTAGTGCCCCCTATATTAAAAAATTCTTGATGGAACCAATAAGAGTTTTAAATAGACCAAACCCCTAGATGAACCAAAGAAAATATTGGTATTAAATTTTGCAAATTTTAGACAATTTTGGAAGTTGTCCTTGGAAACCATTTATCGATAAGAATATCATACCTTTAGTTCAGCCGCCAATTTACTTGCTATGCAAAACCTGAGGGTGAGGTGATTAAACTGATTTTCCTGTTCATGGGAAAAAATGAATTGCAACTAATATCCGGGCCGTAAAAGTTTCATTGTGTTAGTGACGTAATTTCCTGTTTCTACCAAAACCTTCGAAAGAGGGGGGGGGCAAAGAGCCATTCGCTTCCTTGATAGTGAACTGTAGTGCTGTAGTCACTGGTTTTATAGGACTTTCAAGTGACAAAGATATCGCCTATATAGGATCTAGATAGCCAAGTGAAAAATATTTTCCTTAAAACCTAGGAAAATATTTGCTAGGATAGCATCTAAAGGACTGCCCGTCACCACTTCCATTAACCTGTTGATGCATTTCATTGATGAAGCTGAAACTGAGTTACAGAAAATGTTTTCCAAGAAAAAGCAGAAAGGTTAACGTTCTAGACTAAAGCATATAAACACCTATTTAGTTTCATTGTGGAGTACATTTATGAAACGGTTTACAAAAAAATCCATTTATATTTTTTTTTTCCTTTTGAAACTGATTTTCAATTCAAATTATGAATCATTTTACTCAATATCAAAATAACTCTAGGATATCCATACTTTATATCTACATTAAAGCGAGCATTGGTTTTTCTTTTAATAGTGTTAATACATTTACTAATTCATTAAACTCTGCTCTTTAGACTCTAGGTCTAATTCCCCCTGAATTATATATATTAAAGTGGATTATTTGGATTAATTGAATTGTTTTTATTTTTAATGTTCTTCAGATATGTCATGTTGTGTGAGGTAGAGGTTTAAAGTATTTACAATTATATAATTATATAATTCCCCAAAAATATATGTAACACACACACACTAGATTATTTGGATTAATTGAACTAGTGTTTTATTTTTAATGTTATTTGCACAACCTTCAGGTGTATGTCATGTTATGTGTGTGAGGTAGAGGTTTAAAGTATAGACACAAACTATTGATTTTGTTTTTCCTTTTGAAACTGATTTTCAATTAAAAAAATTATGAATCATTTTACTCAATATTAAAATAGCTCTAGGATATCCATAACTATCGCGCTTATTTTATATCTCCACTACAGCGAGCACTTTTGTTTTAATAGTATTAATACATTTACTAATTCATTAAACTCTGCTCTTTAGACTCTAGGTCTAATTCCCCCCCCCTCCCCCGAATTATGTATGTGATGGCAGCAAATTCACTTTCGAACCTTGCCATCACTCGATATAGCACAACAAAGAAAAGGTATATAAAAACACAAAAACATTCAGTGATCGGCTACACAAATGTGGCTTTTAAGCCCTGCTAAACTCTGGCATTTCTTAGCACACATTGTACAGACATGTGCGCCACTAACAGCATGTTCTTGCTGTTTTCTATGCAGGATCAAATGCAGTTTCAAACCGCCTGTCGATTTGTACATTCGCCCATAGTGTACACAGGTCAATTCTGGCAACTCGAGACTGCTTTGTGGCCCGCTGCGCCGATGAGTAGACTAGTGACTTATCAGCCCAGCTCTGCTAAGACATTCTTCCTCACGCTCCAGACCAATTTGGCTCCCCCTCCCATCCACGGCTCCTTTCACTCTCCCTTTCTGAATATCGTGCTTCAGCCGCTCATACTGGGTTCGAGCCACCTCAAACTTGCCTACACCTCCCTGCAAGGTCCTTCTCCGCAATCCAAAGCAAGACTCTCCCAGGTTCTTTCATCAATCCCACATTTTTTTAAGGTGGTTCTTAAACAATCCTTAAATCTCAATTTAGGCTTTCGAGCCAGACGTCTTCCCTCGGCAAGCAAGTTGTTTGGGTAGTTGACTAACATCCTCACATGTCCACTCCATCTCAGTCTATGCTTAATAACGTGAGCCTCAATGCTAAGGCATTGGGTTCGATCAAATACCTCCACATCACTGACATCTGCCAACCCACACCTAAGATTCGCCGTAGGCACATCTGGTGAAACCGCTTGAGACGTCTCAAATGCTCCCTATAGAGAAGAGAGAGAATGCATGCGGCATAAACCTTAGTTGGCAGCAAAATCCCATGACGTCTCCACAGATGCCCGTCCAACTTTCCGAGGGCATCACTTGCCCTGCTGATCCGTAACGATACCTCATCATCCTGGGTACCAGACATACTCAGTGTGCTATCCAAGTATACAAACTTAGAGACAACTGCTATCCTTGACCCACAGATATAAACTGATGGCTCATAGTATGGCATGCCTGGAGCAGGCTGATACATTAAGACAGTTTTTTTTTTCAGATTGATGGTCAGGCCCAATGCGCTGGGGTAACCGCAAAAGTGTCCAAGATGCTGCAGATCAGTCATCCGCATAGAGCAAGTTATAAATCGTGTTGGTGAGTACCTTTGTACTTGCATTGAAGCGCCTAATATTGAACCCCCCCCCCAATGCCATCCAAAAGACCATGGTGAAATACAACGCAAAGAGTGTGGGTGCTGGAATGTCTCCCTGCTTAACACCATTTTCTACTGATAGGATCAGCCAGCTTTCCCCCAACATATCGTGGAAGAGCTTTAAGATGGTTATAAACTTCTCAGGACAGCCAAGCCTTATATATATATATATATATATATATATATATATATATTTACATTTACACATATAGTGGATTATTTGGGTTAATTGAACTCGTGTTTTTATTAATGTTCTTCAGGTGTATGTCATGTTATGTGTGAGGTAGAGGTTTAAAGTATAGACAATCAAACTATTGATTTTGTTTTTCCTTTTGAAACTGATTTTCAATTCAAAAATTATGAATAGTTTTACTCAATATTAAAATAGCTCTAGGATATCCCTACCTATCGAGCTTATATATCTACATTACAGCGAGCACTTTTCTTTTAATAGTATTAATACATTTACTAATACATTAAAGTAAACTCTGCTCTTCAGACTCTACGTCTAATTTCCCCAAAATTAATGTTTGACAGTACAAAACTTCGATTGCTTTGAAGAAAATAGCTGGCAAAACCCGAGGGGCCCCTTTCATTAACACATTGATCTAAAGAAAAAATAAAGTATCTCACAAGAGCAGACTTAATGGGGTGTGCGTGTAATTTTTTACCAAGGAGAGAAAAAGGAAGGACAGGTGGGAATACGAATAATATTTATAATTATATAAAATAATATAAAAATTCAGAAACGTCAATTATATAAAATGTATAATATAATATAAAATATTTACAACTAGCATTTCAGCTCGACGTTGCTCGGGTGTTTGTATGTGTATGTTGAGCCAAAAAAAAGTGGTAGTTGGAAGGCAGACTCGAACCTGTACTGCAAAGGAGGAAAAGAACTGGGTAAAACCTAACGTTTATGCTATCACGACCACCGCCAAACCGGAAGCGACATTTTTTAAAAGTAAGGCTAGACAATCTAAAGGAGAGGATAACTTTGAAAAATATCGGTGAAAAAAATGACCCCCCCCTCCCTGTAAAGTGCCTAGTTGAAGGGAAAGATATTAATGTTTTTAGCCAATTTTTCGATATTTGTCGTATGAAACGTTGAACTTTAAAACGACACTGATCTTGGTAAAATCCGTCGCCTCTATTGAAAGTTTAAGGCAGACATGCAAACAGACATACATACATACATTTATATATTGGTAACTAAAACTTTTCAACCCAAACTGATGAAAAAGCTTGCCCTATCTCTGAATACCCTTTATGTAAAATTTCAAATATTTAGACCAGAAATTGTCTGAGTAATTTGGAAAACAGCAGAGGTCAATTTTTTTAAAACTTTGACCCCTATTATGACCCCTTAAAATTTGTTTTGGACTCCAAGTTAAGTTAGATCCATGTCCATGGAACCTATATCTAAAATTTCAAGTTCATAGACCCAAAATTGTCGAAGGAGTTTGGTAGTGTTCTCAAAGGTCAAATCGTTGAACTTTGACTCCTTAATCGCCAAATTTCTAGCCAAAAGCCGATCACATCTATTTTCCCAAATCTCAGTACCCTGTATATCAAATTTCGAGTCTGTAGACTAAAAATTGAGTTATTGCGTGGGGAAATGTAGACACAGTTTCACTTAGATATAGATTATATAAAATAGATATAAAAATTCAGAAACGTCAATTATATAAAATATGTATAAGTGGGAGCAAAGAGGAGTTAAAATATATCTAAACAAGTCTAATGACCTAGCGAATTCTGTCGACAGGTCTGCACAAGAGATGGAGACTCAAAAATCCGCGAGTGATTTCGAGTCAGTCCAGTGCAAAATTCTAAAACCCTCCATTTTCTACACATTGGCACACGCTGGATTTTCATGGAGGTGTTAGCCAATGGAAGATTCCAAGGTGGAAGAAAGGGGGGGTAAGAGCAACAAGGTTTGTCCAATCTTATATTTGCTGGAACATGTTGGTTGATTCGAGTCCGCAAATTAAAGGTTTGATACACTAACAATTGAATTCGTAAACTTTGTGAGGTAAACCATCCCTAATAACTAGAGAAAATGCAGATTTTACACAAAACAGCAACGGATGGGAAGCAAATTGAGATTTGTCTATTCAAACACTGACCAGTCTTTCAATCCAAGAGGGCATTAAGTAGACAAGATAACCTTGAGGGACCAAAGGCTGCAGGAGAATTGTATTTAACTTTATTTTTAATAATATAATCAATTAAATTCTGGATAACTGTTTCGAATGAAGATGAAAATAATCTTGGTTTTCAATTCGTGTTCTAGTTTACCAGAACAAATTCTAAGTGCTCTATACACTAACGTCTGAATACTTCCAATATTCCTGGAAGTAGGCACAAATGAACACCAGTTCATATATAGGCCGGTAAATGTTGGCTTATGGTAGACTATAAGAAAACTCTTACTGCGTTCAACTAAAACGTCCAAGAAAGGCGGGCAACTATTCTCGTTCTCCATAGGAAATAACGTATGGAGAGAATTAAGTTTGAAAATTTTTTTGCCTCATTTTCAGAGGCAAAAGCTGCAAAGATGTTGATGTATCTGAAATATATTGATGGCTTAAATACATCATTAAACAATACCAACTCATGAAATCCCACAAATGTCAGTTAGTGCAAGACTAAGGACTTCTCATCTGACCCCCGTCGATCTGACTATACATAATGTTGAAGCTAAATTCTGCTGGATTAGTACAGATCATGAATTCAAAATGTTCCTGGGGAAAGGTGGTGGGCTTAAGTTACTGTAAAGAATCGGCACTATCAAGTTTCATGTAGCGGGACATTTGTAAATAGACTAGAAACATTGAATGAGAAGTTATTTTCAACACCGGGTTGCAGCTCGCGTAAATGTTCAAACCTAAATGAGTCGAATGCAATTTTTAGTGTAGAGCCTGGACCGGTTCTATAATTGTCAATAGCCATTGGACTAGTGTTGGGCAGACGCCGTCATAGACAAGATAGGTCTAAGTGGGATACCTTAGGTGTTTTAGGAAGGCCGTAGAGTCTAGGTCTCTGAACCAGGCCTTATTTTATCATCTCTTTAGTAAAATAACCTTATAGAAGTATAAATGGTGCTTCTAGATCTTCATTTTTATAAGCATTATCGCAGGTTTCAACAGGACTAATATGACTAAACTTATCCGGATTTAAAATCAATATTTTCTGGACATAATCAGCATGATTAAAGATAACCCGATGCCAACACCCTCGTTTGGCAGATATATCTTTTATTGGATTTCAGTCACTCGAATCAATAGTTGAATTAGAGTAAAGCCAGATCTTTCTGGCTGGCCTTTACAGTCGTTACATGTTCAGGTGAAAGAGGATCGTGGTGTTAAGGTTGATAAAATAAAACCTCAAAAGCTGCAAGTGTTTTATTTATACAAGTCTGGAACGCAAAAATTCAACCCCTTAGACAACACTGCAGTCTCAACTTTTGAAAGAGCAAGATTAACTAAAAATATTGTCTTCAGCACCAGAATCATACCTGAATCTAGCGCGAACAAACAAGTCAAGTTGCTTATTTAATTTGAGAAATTCGTTGTCTGGAGAATATCTCCCGGTTTGCCAAATACTTAGAAAACCGAAAGAAATCAAAAGTCAAAAAGCTATTTATTGACCAGTGAGACGGATTTGAAATTAATATAAGAATCAAATTGTCTATGTAATTTATTTCATCCTGGATAAACACCTATTCGATCTTAAGACTTGGTGTAACCTTGGAAGAGAATTCTTTTACTAATATAAAATCAAGTGCCGCTTTCTTCGAGGCATGGACAAAGAAATGAAATAGTTTTATGGATCATATTTTGCTTTTAAAACGAAAGTTTATTCATTTCTTTAATTTGGTCATAAAGTATTTAAATAGCTGTTTGACGGTACAAAACTTGGATTGCTTTGACAAAAATAGCCGGCAAAACCGAGGGGCCCTTTTCATCACTCCTAATCCCCTCTGTTTCTGTTCCGTCTTGAACGACAAAGGATACCTGGTAGTCGTAAAGAGAGCCTGTTTCCTCCGTTTGACTATAGGTGGCATTAGTCTGTCCACCCAGTTACGGAAGCACAATGTATATAATGGCACCCTTGAAATAAAAATGTTTTTGTTATATTTTAATTTTAAACAGGTTTTTTTTTTTTTTTCTTGCAAGCATAAACTAAATATTTTTGAAATATTTTTCTTTTTGAAAAGTTTTCTTATGTACTTATTGTACCGTGCTATTTTTTTAAATATTAGTTTCAAGTAAGATTCAGGTTTTACAATATCCTTTTTCAATATATATATATATATATATATATATACTCGTGGGAAAGGTAAAATAAGTGCAGAAAAATTAAGAAAAAAGGGGGGGGTCCATAAAGAAAAGAAGAAAACGTGGATTTTTTTTATAAGAGCGTAAAAATACTCGTGGAAAAACGGTTGTACCCATAAATATGTTTAAAAGAAAAATATAACAAAAACATTTAGTTTATGCTTGCAAAAAAAAAGTAAAAAAAAACGTAAATGTTTGAAAAAAAAAAAAGTTTGCAAGAAAAACAAAAAAAAAAAACGTTTAAAAATATAAACATTTGTTTTTATTTCAAGGATGCCATTATATACATTTTGTGCTTCCATAATTGGGTAGACACAGTAACGCCACCTATAGTCAAACTGATGAAACGGGCTCTCTTCACAATTACCGGATGCCCCTTAGGGGCAGTAGCACGTGTAATTGTGAGGCAAGGGTTGTGCAATCCCAGCCACACCTTTCCTGAATCGACACTGTTTGAATCCAGTGGCAAGAAGACCAGGATGACTGGAAACAATGCTGAGATAAGCGGAGAGCACATGCAGCACTTGGAAGTCCCAAATGGTCACCCATTTCGTGCTGACCAGGTTCAATGTTGCTTAACTTCGGTGATCCCGTGGGAACCGGTGTCAAACATGATTATGCCGTATATCAGGAGTCAATCATTGATCTATAGAAAAAAAAAATCTCTCGAGCAGACTTAATGGGTGTGCGTGTAATTTTCACCGAGGGAGAGAAAAAGGAAGGACGGGTGGGAATAAAAATGAAAATTTCAGGAAAGGTAAGTTTTACCTTCCTAATAAAATATAAAGAACAAACTTTGAAATATTTATTGGTGGTAGCAGGAACTGGCAGGTCGGACTGCGAAAAAAGATGAAGGAATAGTGTTTTTTGAGGTCATCTGTCAGTCGGTATTGTTGTCGTCCCCAGCTAATAGCAGTTGTTTTCAGTGGAGGCCGTCAATGCTAAAGCAAGATGTCCGGTGGACAGAGGACAAAAGAGAATGGGTGTTTAACTGAAGGTCTGATTCTGATTGACTGACATTCCCTCAGGACTTTTTAGGGAGCAGCTGAATCAATGCGCTCTGTTAGCTGATAGGTCAGCCTTGGGCCAAAGAACTCGGGGGGGGGGGCATTGATTCACCAGAGAAAATAGTTCTCTGTAACTGCTACAAAATATTTACAGCTGGAAAGATGGTGGGATCCTTCTACCGCTCCAGAAGATATCTCACTACTGATGCAATTCTCTATCTATATAAAAGCCAAGTACGTCCAAGGATGGAATACTGCTGCCATATCTGGGCAGGAGCTGCTAAAAACAGCCTATCCTGCCTTGACAGACTACAAAATAGACTTCGTGGCTTTTCTCTACCCTGCAACCTCTCTCCCACAGAAGAGACGTTGCGAACCTATCCTTGTTTTATCGTTATTTCCATGGCAGGTGCTCGTCTGAACTCCAATCTCTGGTCCCCCCTCGCCAATCTTTCACGAAAAACACCCGTCTAGCTGAATCCACTGTGAAAACTTTCCCCCACTCTTTATCTGTGCCTAAATCAAAACGTGGATTCCATGAACAAAGTTTCTTTCTTAGTCCAATGTTAACAAATTCCTAATAAACCGCCCCAGTTAAGTAAACACTTCATCAAATCTCCACACTAACGTAATGTACTTGCAATAACCTTTATCCCTGAGTGGCTTCCAGGCCTTGATATGTGGTGATCACTGTAAAAAAAAAAAAAAAGTTCTATAAAATATGTACAAGGGGGTGTTACTTGTTGCCTTTGCATCCATGGGGGGGGGAGGTTACTATTGCCTTCGCGTCTAGTAACTTACCCCCCCCCCCCCGGATGGGAAGTTTTGCCACCTTCGTCCAGGGGAGATCACTCTTATTGCCTCTTATCAAGAACAGGTAACTCTTATACCTATAGTGTCATGCTGTTAATACTCAGCACGTCCTCGGATGATTTAGAGGTTTTTGAAAATCAGTGTATGCTTGTGATAATATACAGAAAATTCCCCCCCCCTCAAAAAAAAAAGCACCGTCTATATGGTAATTTGAAGTTTTAAGACCTGACAAGTGCAAGATATTTTAACATAATTGTTCCTATTTACTATGCCTCCCCACGGGACAGTTAGACACCAG
This sequence comes from Euprymna scolopes, assembly GCF_053919585.1. Classification (NCBI taxonomy): domain Eukaryota; kingdom Metazoa; phylum Mollusca; class Cephalopoda; order Sepiida; family Sepiolidae; genus Euprymna; species Euprymna scolopes. Next base: position 6,936,748 of record NC_136518.1, on the reverse strand, counting down.
GGTCGTTTTTTAACGTGGAGAAAAGGAAAAAAAAAATTCTCAGTAGTGAAGGATTTCTCCTTCACTGATAGAGAACAAGAAATTGAAGTGCAGCATCTGAAGAACAGATACTACACTTTGATCTTGTCCTGAAGGCCAATAATTGTTCATTTGAAAGCTAAATTCTCAAATAGTAAATGTTTATAAAAAATCTTGGATTTGTCTAGTCTTTAAAAAAAAATTTTAAACTTAAATTACCATATAAACGATGCTTTTTTTTTTTTTTTTTTTTTTAAACAGTGGACTTCCTATATATTACATACAAGTCCCTATCTACTTGTCTTCTCATGAGGGCAAATTTAGTATGTATGGGAGCCTTATTTTTCCTTATTCATAGGTGTAAGAATATTCCCCACCGAATTTAAATATTATTTTTAAACAAGTTTATTTTGGATTTTTGACAGGCCTATAGTCTCCTAGTTAATATCGCTGATCTGTCTCCAGCCTTTAAGATCGTTTATAATTCTTAGGTTGTAGGTGCAAATATTAAAGCATTGTCACTTTTTCAATCCTGTTTTCTCATATTAAGGCTGCTTGCAGATTTTCTGAAAATTATATACGCATGCTGGAATAAAAGCGTATGCAAGTCCGTTTTAAGTATTAAAATTGCGCATATGAAGTCATGAACACAGGAATACAATATATGCCGAACCGTTCCGTTTTATAATCAAGATATAAAAAAAACTAGCCTGGGTGCTCGGTGTTGCCCTGGTGTTTGAGGGTGTTGAGCAAAAAAGTGGTAGGCAGGCAGGTTCGAACCCATAACACGAAGGAAGAGAATGTGAAAAAAAAAAGTGGCATCTTTGCCGTTGCACCAATCGTCAAACCGGAAGTGGCGAAGGTTTAAATTATGGCCAGTCAAAGAGGGGATGACTTTCGAAAATATCGGCGAAAAATAAAACGACCCCCACCTCTTAATAGAGAAGTGCACAGTTGAGGGTGAATGAATTGTTTTAGCAAATTTTTGAGTTTCAAAATGATACCGATCTCATGAATATCCGTCGCCAATTGAAAGCTTTAGGTATGCGTACGTTTGAACAGATGGTGACCTGAATAAAATTACTGGGTCATAAAATGATTCTCAATCTAGACTTTCAGCAAAATACCACGTTTATTCTATGGCTTAAACTACTTAGAATAACCCCAATGTTTACATTTTGAAATTTAATCAGAAAAATATTGAATGGATAAGTTTAATTTGAAAATCAAACAAAAAGCCATTGAAAGCCACAGATAAGATGAAAATATTTGTTAAACCTTTGTTATAAATTTGCAGGTATGAAACTCTTCGTTAACGATCTTTGTTTTCGGATGATGGGAATGGGCCAACTTATACAAAACCAAAAAAGGATGAAATAAAGACAGTAAGGCCTTCTCAAACTGAAGTTCTTTGGCAGCCATGAATTCGCTGAGTGCAACCTCCATTCAAAGGCATAAGCCTGCACGCCGAAAATGTAGATATCGGTTTTCCAATTTTCAATTTGGTCAGAATGACTCCAGATGAGGATGTGTGCTCAATGAGGTCGGTGTTCTTCAAACCCAAATATAGAGGATATTTTATTTATATTCAGCCTTCTCGCAAGGGCAAATTTATGCAAGTGTATGGGGGAGGAGAAATTAACTCTTTTGGGTTATTCACCATCGTAGGGGTACCCCCCCCCACACTTCGTGTTCTCTTGTTTAAGCTAATGACTACATAGAGCTCCCAAAGACAGTGCCACAACATTGTCTTGTCTGTATGAAGTTTTGATTATAGCTATTAAACCTGCAATGTTGTAGGTTTTTATCTTCAGCTCGGCGTTTGCATGTGAAGTCAGGTTTGATTCTGAACACAGGAATGACACTTTTTGTGGTTCCATACCTGATATCACTTATGCAAAATCAAAGATTCAGATGCCCATTGGTCTTGATTTTGAGCAGATCAAGGCTATAGATGGGGGGGGGAACAGATCAAGATGGGAGAAAACGGTCAGCAGTTTTCTAGAGGGGGTAGTTGAGGCTACTAGAATAGAAAGCTGTATCACGATGAGGTATCAAAGACAGCCAGAGGATGACGGATCCTGGTGCAAACTCCTGGATTTTCACTGGGGGGCCCTGTTATCCAGATTGCAACTCCTAATAGCATTTGATGCCAAATAGGGAACAACTTAGTACCCACTCTTTCCAAGTAGTGGGAGTGGGGTGGGGATAAATATGTACAGCAACAAAACTGAGTACATTTCAGAAAAATATCAAATCACCTACAGCTAAAAAATGCCTGGCATGATGGATTCGGGCATCAAGATCCTATTGATATCGATAGGCTCCGTTGATAAATGACTAGAAGTAATCGTAAGCTTTGGTGCAGAATGATTTGGGAACACGAGGAATTGGTCACGTTGAGTGACTCTGCCAATGACCAGTGTTTCAGATTTCATAGTAGCAACACAACCATGGTTAGGAAGTATTGCTAGACTTCAGGTAGCCAACATCCATATAGATGCAGTTATTTGTTAGTCTGCATGATTTTACTTTGAAAACGAGTTCAGTCAGGGTTATGAGTATTGCAACTGTGTACAGAGGTAGAATCTGCCTGAAAACGGGAGAGGGCATGTATAAGCCATAGGTAGTGATCCATGTCTGGCAATGGGATCATGGTGACTAAGAGGCTTGCTCAAATATGCTGATCAGTGTGGCGTTGAAGTGATGTCTCTGTATGAGTAACTAGTTATTCATCTTTCAACATATTCTTTATCACGCAGACTTGGTCAGATTAGTCTGATCCACCCTCTTCTGGTGCACGTTTAGATACTGGATATTCCTAACATTAGGGTCCTGCACAAAAACTTCTGGCTTGCCCTTGATTAGCAACTGCCGAAATTGATTACATAAAATGGCAAACTGAATCTAAGGACAGCTACAGCCACCATAAACATTCATGGAATTGTCCTGCTCTTTTAATCCTAATCTCATTTTTGGTTCTAGTCACCAATTCAGGTGTTCCCAAATCGTTCTGCTTCAAAGCTTATTAAAGTCTATCAATAGGATCTTGATGCCCGAATCCATTTATTAGTTGTAGGTCATTTGATATTTTTCTGAAATGTACTGTTGATGGACATATTTATCCCCCACCCTCTCCCACTACTTGAAAGGATTGAGTACTAAGTTGCTCCCTAAACATTCAATTGATTCTTTTTAAAAATCAAAACCTTTTCCTCCCCAAATGTTGATTGAGGGTAAGATGTTGAACTAGGATTACCACTGTTCAAGGAGTAGTGTTCAAGGATTACCACTGTTCAAGGAGTAGTGTTCAAGGATTACCACTGTTCAAGGAGTAGTGTTCAAGGATTACCACTGTTCAAGGAGTAGTGTTCAAGGATTACCACTGTTCAAGGAGTAGTGTTCAAGGATTACCACTGTTCAAGGAGTAGTGTTCAAGGATTACCACTGTTCAAGGAGTAGTGTTCAAGGATTACCACTGTTCAAGGAGTAGTGTTCAAGGATTACCACTGTTCAAGGAGTAGTGTTCAAGGATTACCACTGTTCAAGGAGTAGTGTTCAAGGATTACCACTGTTCAAGGAGTAGTGTTCAAGGATTACCACTGTTCAAGGAGTAGTGTTCAAGGATTACCACTGTTCAAGGAGTAGTGTTCAAGGATTACCACTGTTCAAGGAGTAGTGTTCAAGGATTACCACTGTTCAAGGAGTAGTGTTCAAGGATTACCACTGTTCAAGGAGTAGTGTTCAAGGATTACCACTGTTCAAGGAGTAGTGTTCAAGGATTACCACTGTTCAAGGAGTAGTGTTCAAGGATTACCACTGTTCAAGGAGCCATGATGGTACACTTTTTGTAAAATTAAATATATTCTAGGAATACAAAATAATCCTATTAATAGAATGCTTGATGACTTCATTTAGCATTAAATAGACGATTGATATGCCGTAAACAAAACCGTGCTTTTGGTACCCCCATACATGACGTCAGCTTCTGACATAACGTCCTAGCATATCTATTAAAGGACAGAATATTAAAGGACAGGATACGAATTTATATATAGAAATATGACTTTTGGTGGTACAAAGCTTTATAAACTAGCTAGTTTATATTGAGATACAATCACATAAAAATCGAGGAAGACCTTAAAAACGTTTTAAGAATAAATTGACAAAAACTGAAGTGTACATGAACTTTGCCTAGAGAGAAAAAAAGTGAAAACGAATAAAAAAAAAAAACTATTAAAATCTAAACTCGAGACTTGTAGACACATCTTGTTTCTCTCTACCTCCCAGATGCAAACTTCCCCTAAAACTGTTAAACATTGGAATTTCTAACAGACACCGGCTTCTGGCTTGTTTTGTCTAGGGAGATGATCTTTGAACCTTCACACTAGGTTAATCCGCATTCGCCGCCAGGCTGTCCTAACATATCTAACTCATCTGAAATTTATGCTAGTTAACATAATCTTTACCTAGTGGTGTAGAATCCGATACATAACATAAGGAATAACCAAGATTGAAAGATCACAAATACAGGAACTGCCTACTGACTTAAAAAGACAAGGCTGCGGGTAGAAAAAAATCATCAGGAAGAGTTCCAAAATCTCCGAGCTTTTTGGGAAGATAAGCTGTATTACAATAAGGTATCAAACTAGCAAATTGATGGCGACCACTAGACAAACGAGCTGGAACAAAGGAAGTGGGGATCAGTTCCGAAGAATGCATGCTATAATATTTATAAAAGACTACCAACATCACGTCTGTGAGGTTGCTGAGAAGATTAAGGTCAATCAAATTATACATTTCTGCACTTTATCAAGAACCCTCAAATGGGACAGGTTCTCCAGCTCAAATGACAGTACTCATACATGCTCTAATAGATGGAGAATTACCTCAGGTGTGGTAAAGTGTCTAGAACAATAGAAATAATCTTATAAGCAAAAGCAAAAGGAGTAATGAATCTCAAGATTCACTTAATTTAGAAATACGTTGTCGGGTAGTGTTCAAGGCATTCATTGAACCGTCCACGAGAACGCGTGCGGTGATCTGCATGAGCATCCTGCACCTAGCCTCACTTGGCAACTTTAACTCTGAAGTGGGGCACAGTTGAGTGTTACTCTCTCTTTCTATGAGAATTCATTATACCGGAAGATCTTTCGGTGCTGGATAAGCCACATTGTCGACAGCTTGACATTGGTCCTGCATGACTTATCGAATGTCACTCAAATTGAGTATAAAGTATTTTCCGGGACTTTAGCTCCCTAGATTTAATAAGCAATCAAGGTTTGATATGCCTCTAAATTATATATATAATTTCAATGTTTTTAGGGATACAAAATTTAAATATTGCAATTAGGAAGGGAAGATTTATGATTCATGATTAAAAGTAAATATATATATATATATATATATTATGCCTTTTAATATTCTCTCCAAAAAGGAACAGAAGAGGAAAGAAAGAAATGGAGAGCCAGCTGACTGGTTTCAACCCTAGCTTCTAAAAGCTGTATCGAGGGAATATTTTAAAAAGAATGAAAAAGCATTAAAATTGTTTTTATTCAATTTACGGGGAGAAAAAAGTGGGAAAACAATTAAAATAAAACCGTGTTATGATCGAATACCCTAGAGATTAATCATGTTCCAACCCAGGAGGCATTCCCTTTGCTTGCAAAGGGAAGGTTTTAAGTCAAACATGAAGTCTCCAAGATCTTAAGGTGATATAGTGTTTGACAATAGAAAAAGTCCGTGCTAAAGTTCGCTGCACAAGACGGGTTTTTAAGTAAATGATCAGTAATTGAAGACCCGTATGTGTTAGTAATAACGTCCGTTGCCCGGTAGGTTCCATTCCTAATTTGACTAGGTACATGTTGGATTCTACCATCTAATCTTAATGTCGTTCAACCCAAGTAGTTGGCACCGCAACCACATTCAAAATTGTAAATAACGTTACTATTATGGGGGTGGGGGGTAGAACGGCTCTTCAAAAAGATGGTAATAAAATTCTTGTAGATAAACAACATTCACATTGGCAGCAAAATAACATCCATGAATTGCTGAACTAATTTGTTTGGCAAATTTCTCACTTACTGTACCCAACCAAGGCAAACGAAGATAAATTGGACATTTGGCCACTATATTCTCTTGAATTCGAGAATTCAGCCAATTTCCTTTGACTAACTAACCTGATCACATCTAGTGGATACTCATTTTTGGATAAAGTATCCGTAATTGTTTCCAATTCCTCATCTAATTTTAATTTGGAACAAATCATTCATAAGGGCACGATATGTTAGGGTCCAAATTAGATTTATCTTACGTTGTTTAGGGCAAAATGAATCCCAACGAGTGTACAATCCTGTAAATGTTGGTTTACGGTATATAGATGTATGGTAACTAGATGGTGTTTTTGTTACCAATACATCAAGGAAAGCTATGGATGAATTGCACTCTCCCTCGTAGATGTACTTTAACGCGGGATGCATTTCATTTAGGAGAAAAAGGTGTTTGCTTCCATTTGGTTATTAAATAAGCAATGTGTCAATATGTCGGAAATACACTAATGGTTTTATGGGTCCAGATAGTAAGCGCTCTTCATAGAAACCCACAAAAATATTTGCCATAGTCGGTCCAAGTACTGAGCCCATGGCCACACCATCTTTTTGCCGATACATAATATTGTTGAAACTAAATTCCACAGATGTCGTGGCAAATTTCATAAGTTCAATAAAAATGTTTCCAGGCATAGGAGGAGGTGATATCCGGCCCCGGTATAAAAAAATTGCACAGATATCTATAGTTTCCAAAACAGGAACACAAGTAAAAAGATTGCTAATGTCATAAGAGCACATAAATCTATTAACAATCTTAGACTTTAATAAAGTCAGCAAAATAAAATGAATCTTTAAGACAAGTTTTACTATAATGCTGTAAAACAGGTTGTAAAATGTCAAAGATCCATTTTGAGACCTTGTTATGACCCTACCATGGAGAGAATGGGCCTTAATGGGATATCCGCTTTGTGTTTTAGGGGGACCATCTAACCTTGGTCGGATAGATCCAGAGGGTCTTATCTCACTAGCTACGTTCGTTGGAAGTACACCGTTTTTGACCCACTTGACCCGTTTCTTTTGAAATTTGGTTTCTAAGGAGGTGGTTGAATCATGAGTTGCAACAGGGCCCAATTTTTCAAATTTGTCTTTGTCATCTAGTATTATCGACATTTTGTCAACGTACTCATGATGATTTAGTATAACCACCTCTGACCCTTTATCTGGTCTAGTAATGACTAATTCATGTCGTAGGGTTTTAATAACTGCCAAATGCTTTTTGCTCTATTTAAACTCAGAATGCGACACTGGTGTACTGGCGTAACTGAGCAAGGTCATTCAATTTTGCCTTGAGCTCCCTAGTTTTGGTTTCAGACTGGTGCAAGTCGCTCTGCTTGGGCATTGAGGATTTAAAATTCTGAAAATACCTCTTCCCGTTTAACACCGGGCAAAGGAATACAAAAATCTAACCCATGATCAAGTACCATTAGTTCTGAAGGTGACAAGTCATGGGAAGATAAATAAAGAACGTTACTTCCAATCTTCGATTTTGTGCCCAGGTTGCAAAATCACTTTATTTTAAATAAAATAAACGAAAGACAGATTATTATTGACAAAAGAATGTAAATTCCCTCGATACAGCTTTGAAGTGCGGGTCGAAACCGGTTAGCTGGCTCCCCATTTCTTTCCTCTCCTGTACCCTTTTTCCCCCTTTTTGGAGAGATTAAAGGAATATATATATATATATATATACACACACACACACAAATTTACTTTTAATCATGAATAGTCTTCCCTTCCTAATTGCAGTGTATGTGTTTCCTGTTTTAGGCGTTGAATTGGAAATTAAATAGAAACACAAATAATTTAAAAGCCATCAACATAACGAATATTAAATAAACAATTTAAAGGAATGTTTATCAATATATTTCAGCAAAACTCATCCGTATTTTTTTTCTTATGCCGGATTGTGGTACTGTTAGGCAGAACAAGTCTGTTCCACTTTTTTTTTTTTTTTTTTTTTTTTTTCTCTCCAAGTCCAGGAATGCACTTGGTGTGTGCTGAAAGGAATATGATTCTGTTCCTCTTTTAAAGATGTTGGGAATTGGAAACCTTTTTAGACACCATCCAACACAAAGAATATTAAACAATTTAATGTTTATCAATATTTCGGCAAAACTCATCATTATCAAGATATTTCTCATACGCTGTTATATTTCTGTGGGAATTTTTTTCAATTACTTCAACTTGTACAAAAATCTTTAATTTATGAAGCTCAATGTAATTAGAGCATATAACAATAAGTCTATATTCCAAATTTAACGATGTTGACCATCTTGCAATTTATTCCTTTAAGTACATTGACATGCACAAATTTGTGCCATGAAAAAGGTGCCGTCAAAAATTGCATGTCAACGTACCCAAAGGAATAAATTGTAAGATGGTCAACATCGTGAAATTTGGCATATACTCGTCATATATTAAATGTCCCTATTTACTTGTCTGCTCACGAGGGTAAAGTTAGAGCTTGTTTCAAAGTGGGTTTCATTGACGAAATTGTTGGCGCATTGTGACTAAAGTTTTAATATCCCATACTCTTACCAGATTTCCTTTATAATGCATGGCATAGGCTACTGCTATCACGAAATAGTTTGCATTTGGTCAGGTCGGTAATAACGCGATACCAACCTTGTTTGATGTGTTGAACTTGATGACCTTTATAAGAGTTCATGGGAGCTTTTACTTTTCTTTTTAGAAGTTTATTCTAGGAATATAATTGTCAGGAACTGTACCTAGTGATTTGCTTTGCACTTTTCTCAAACATGCCTTAGTCATCGTGAAAACTTTTGCCGGAATCTATTTTCCTGGATGACTCTGAAAGGGGTAAAATTGACCCCAAATCGTTAATTCATTTGTCCATACTTTTCTCAATAGCCACGCCTTGGATGTTTCTGAAACTTTGCACAAACATTAGTCATGGTGAAAGTAAATTTTTTTTCGTTTGTGAAGAGGAACCTGCATGCACGGCTTGTTTAACATTAAATTATCCATAAATGGTTAATATGCCAAAAAAAAAAAACGAACCAAATTAATACCATCCATGAATGCCTTTAAACAGAATTTCATTTTAGTGATTTCATTGAATTTTTTGTTAACATGTCATATCCCACTGGTGCCAGGAAATAGTTTGTGGTCCTGGGTATGGATTTGATACTCCTAGTGTAACGGCTTCATTTGAGGGCTGTGGGGAGGGTATATGAAGTTGCCTCTTAAATACCATTGCTCCGAGGTCCATTTTGGCCCAGAGTAATAGTACCTCGTACTATGAAAAAAAAATTTCTGACCAATATATATTTTTCTTTACAAAACTTTGTTCTGCAACGTAGAAAACAAAACATGTTTTTCCTCTACAAAACAAACCAGTCTCGAAGCATGGTAACTTTTTCTGAAATTAAACGATTCAGCATTAAATAACCTGGAAATATATCATAAAAAAAAAATGAAATGGTTTGCATTTGGTCAGGTAATATGAATATACAATAAAATCAACCTTGTTAATTTGCCATATTGAATTCGTCTCTAATAAAACGCCAAGGGAAGTAACCTGTACTCGGATTAGCTTAATATATTCAGTTGCATTGCTTTAAAAAATTTCCAGAATAGCTAACAAAGCGAAAAGGGGTGAAAATGCAGTGTACAACAAATTACCAAAGGCAAGCTAAATTACTCTATCACTTGCTTTTGTGCTTTAATTTATTTTAGTGTTTTTACCTAAAATGTAAAGCATATCCCTTCAGAAAGACTGGTCTTATAGCTGTAGTCTAGATTCAAGTGCTCAAATAGAAAATTACAAAATAAACGTCCAATGCCACCAAATCGTGTGAAAATGTCATTTTTAATTTTAGATTTTTGAGGCTTGACTACATCTTAAATGTGATCATTGTTTCTCGATTCTTGAGATTCTGTGGAACACCTTCATACGAGTATTCCATATCGCTCATCACTGCCAGCAAGGTCAAAAACCATTCTCTAAGCTTATTGGTCGTTGATGCCCAATTGCTACAAACATTGATGGGAACCAGTAAAAGGCGATACCTTCAGTATGCAAACCATGAGACCTGCAAGAAATAAAATCAGTAGCACCACGGTGCGACAATAGGCAGTCGGCAAGCTAGATGAGGGGAAAGTCTCTAACTGACCAAGAGTGCATTTTGAATTGCCAGGCAGGCCAGATGCCTTGTCGTTGGTGAAAGGCCCCCCCCAAAAAAAAATCGGTACATAAGGCCAGATCAAGCAAAGCTTCCCCCTCGTCAAAGATCATCCCTAATGGATCCACTCACTAACACCCGATATAGAGCATTTCAAGACAACAGCAAGGTGTCAGAAGTTCACCTTCATCCTCAGTAGGAATTTCAATGTGCGACGACACCCATGATAGGAGCACTTACCTCGGGGCAACCAACTTGTGGGCTTTGGGGAGTGTGGAGCCACCCTTTAACTGCCATTGCTCCCAGGTCCACTCTGACCCGGAGTGGTAGTACCTGCTAGGGTCCCAACTATAGGTTAAATAGAAACCGACTTGATAACAAATATCTTCTATTAAAAAATTTTCTTCCGAATTTTTGGATTCGGCATTAAATAACCTGAAAAGGGTTGATATGCCGTAAAACAACCAACCCTTTGACAAATGCATACTTAAAGCTTTCTTCTGACTTTCCAGAAGTCCATGGCTTCTCAGTTTTTGCACATTCCATCTAGGTAATGGAGTAGAAGTAAGTGTAGAGGATCTTCACATTTGGCATACCTATACTGCCCTCGGAAGGCTGGAGATAATGCGACAAGAGGAAGAATTGAAAGGTGATATCAAAAGATCAGGTATGTGCAAAACTCACTTCTGCTTCCCCTTTAACAGACTACTTTTGGAACGTACTTTCAAAACCTCCAACCAATTTTTGTCCAGCTGAGTCAGGACCAATCCAGACTGAGTATCTTGTAAGGTCCATCACTTCAGCCGAAAGGTCCCTGACGGGGGACTCTCCTCTGTGCACCAATGCTCAAACAAGATTTGTCACAGTCAATCTTGGCCCTCTGATACTCTCGCACAATCTGATTTCTGTGCTGACGACATGAATCTCAACATTGCTCATGACAAGAACTATTACATCGTCGGCATAGACGGAGTACTTTACTATGGAGGAAGCATCTAGCAGTGATGCCATGCAGAACCAGATTCGCCCTTATCTTGGAAAGGAAAGGTTTCAATATAAGCACATAGAGCATTGCTGATAGCGGACAACCTTAACGACGAGATTGAGGTAAGATGAAAGGCCTTTATCTCTTCCCATCTACTTCTACCATCACAGCAAGGTTTGCCTAAAGGAGATGAATCTACAAACGAAATTGTGGGCCAAAACCAGTTGCCAATAAAATGTTCCGCCTTCTCCCCTAGTACTGGTCCATCCGTCGAGTAACCCTACTTTTATATGAACAGATAATTATATAATATTGGGCATAATACCATTATTTGTTTTCCGTTACTTTTTCTAATTACAAAATATAAGATAGAAAATCATGAGATTCGAAGAATCACTTTGAAATTTTCTTAGATGTTTGCAACTTGAAGCATATGGAAGAGGGCGGAGACAGAAACCTTGTTTTACTAGGAAATATTCAGGAACAAAAGATGTAAATAACAATATTACAATTAAATCTTTTTGGACTATTTTCCTTCTCAACTTCACTCTTCATTTTACTGCCCCATTTTTAATCTTTTGGTCAACTCCTTTCCACAGTAGCCGTCGATAATGTTTATATTTTAGCATGTAATGAAAATTATTGCATGAAAAGAAAAAAACGCAGCTTAAAACAAGTTTATTCAATAGTTGTTGCCACTTTTCTATAAGTGGAAGAAAGTTGGATAATGTCAAAGTGAAAAAAAAATATAGGTTCTTTAGGATGTTGAAGGTCGGTCAACAGTAATCTTTGGGTGAAATCGATACTTGAGCATCTCCTGCTTTCAAGGTTTCTCTGCTCACCGACCACGATTCTCAAAGTGGTTGTAATTCAATGTGCCCGACAAGCTGATTGGTCAGTATGTAACCTAGCCTAGCAGGGGCATTACTCCGAAAGAGATTAAGTCTTTCTAATTACAATATTGTATTAGAACAGATACTACACTTTATGCAAACTCTTAAACTTGAACAAATCTCAAAGCTACGCCTTTAAATTCTTGCATACGAAATGTGGCACAGCAAAATGTTAATGTAAAAAAAAAAAAATGTAACAAAATGCTCATCCAACTGCATTTGGACCTTTGCTCCTCCCCCCCCCCCGAACTTGAAGAAAAAAAATTGTAAATCCGAGCACTGATATCTGATGCAATTCTTTCTCTGGTGGACTTCTGAGCTGACATTTTAATTTAAAACCTCAGAATAATGCTACTTTGTTTAGTTTTTCACTGGATGATTTCATTTTCGTCACAGGTGAGATACTGATAATTCTTCAGTGTTTGCATGCAGGATATATGAAACCATTGAAAGTGGGAATATCAATCGTTGGTGGTTGCTATCTCAATTTCAGACAACGGTTAATTACAATTGTCTGGTTTATAAAACAAAATCTACACTTTTCTAAATCAAGCAGTGCAGACTCCAGAAAAGTGTACTTAGTGGGGCAGATTGCTGAAACAATCCTCCACTTGGTTTTTGTATCAATAAGTGAAAGATTCTTATGCAATATTGAGATAACCTGCCTCACTAAGTTGGATATTGCGTAACCCTTGCATCAAAAGTACATGCTCCTGCTTTAAATAAGGGAGCTTGTTAGAAATCCCACTTTGATAGCAGTTGACTTGGTAGTGGCGACGGTGCTCCAAGACTACTCAAATTGAACATCTAATTAGCACAACTGGCCTGTAATCTAGAGATGCAGATAATTCTGCTGGTCAGGATTCTGGTGTTAATCGTTGCTGGTATCTTTAACTTTTGGTAGAGATGTGATGGTAACAGATGTTTGCCTGTATATCCACCAATAATAGCATTTTCTTTTATCCCCCGCCCCCAGTGTTAGAATTTTTTTTTTAGTTTATAGAAAATCTTTTGTAGCAGAACCTGTCCTTCTTTTGGGCGAAGGTAATTAGAAACTTGAAAGTTACTGCATTTAAAAACCTATTTCATAATTACAAATATAATAGTACTTATATAAGTTTGAAGTTTGGTAGTTTCCAAAACGGTTATTCTGGAGAACATTCTTTTTTGAAGAAAATTAGGTAACAGGTGAGCAGCGTTTTCATTCCATTCATTGTTTATTTTTAACTCTGTTCGTTCTTTTGGTAAATTCTTTTTGAGCTTAAGGTTTTTTAGTGTTTATATATCAATAGTGGTAATTTGCATAAAGTCACTTATGCAAATTGCCCTGAAAAGTCTGAATATTTTCAACACTAATTCGATAGTTAAATGATCGAACTTACATGGGGGGGGGGTCCATTTTTAGTTGGAAGCGAAAGAGGAAAGTCCATGTTAAATTAACTACCCAGCTGTAATATGGGACATCAAATTGCAATTATAACACGAGCACTATGAACAGTTCTAAAAATGTAGGAAAAATAAATTGAACTTGAAAAGCAACATACAGGATGTTGCTTCACGAGGGAAGATACGAGAAATACCCCCCCAAAAAAAAAATTATCGCACGCGGCAATACAACCTGAACATAACTCTAGGCGATCTCATTTTGGTCATAGATGGGCCTGACTGATACTGACACACACAAGCGCTTTCACGCATACTCATCAGGCAGGATATATGAAACCCTTGAAGAAAACTGAATTATAGTTTCCTGAATCAACTATAAACAAAGGTTAATAATGGGAACGCTGGATAAAAAATTGAGGTCAAAAACTGACCAAACCATAGTCAAATAGAATGTATAAGCCTTTGGCATAATAGTTAGCATTTGATAATGAACCAGGAGACACGGGTTCAATCCCAAGCAGAGCCATACCAATGACTTCTAAGTGTTTTATGTTACTTGCTGAACATTTAACGTAAGATGACCAAGGGTAAGTGGACTAATGTTGGGAATAGTGGCTCCCTCTTTACTTTGTAGTAGCTACTATGGAGCCTTCGGGTCGCCTTAAACTATGGTATACCACTTTAAGCAGCAGAAATATGAAGGAAATGCAGGTAAAAGACAAATGTATAAACATTTGCCATGGATAGGCTAGGAGGCCAGGGTTCATACCATTTGTTTTTTAAATTCTTTTTACATGTAGTGTAATTAAAGCAGACCTTTATAAAGTGAGGATCAAGTGTAAGTGGAGTAATCTTGAGAATGTATTGACGCCTTCTACACCTCCATGTAGCTGCTGATAAAAAGGGATTTTAGGATCACCCTTGGCTTTAAGTCGATTGCTTATCTTAGCTTTATCAAGACTTTATTCAACGGAATCTATATATATAAAAGCCAACCGTCTGTGTATGTATGTATGTTTGTTTGTAACGCTAAAACCTTTGAAAGACGGAACCAAACTTGACAAATTTGGTATCATATCGAAGCCCCATCACCCGGATGACAAATATCGAAATTTTACATCAAACGGACCACTAGAAGTTGGTCAACTGATCAGTTATCTTCGAGGGGGGCCCCCCCAAAAAACCTGTCATTATCTATATATATAAAAGACAAATGTTTGTAACGCTAAAACTTAAGATGAAAGATTCCTCTCCCCTAAGAATAAAACATATGTTCAATATCTGCTTTTGTTTTTTCATTGTTTATACGGTCCCGAGCAACGCCGGGTAGCCCTGCTAGTTGTACATAAAACTAAGGCAAGAGGCTAAAAGAATATATACAAAAATAAAGGGATCATTTAAAGATGATCACGCGAGTAGAAATTATAAGTTTAAATAAAACTAAAATGCATGGGTAGAAAAGGACAAGATAACGGCTGTGAGTTTTTAACGTTTATTTTTAGTGATGAAAGAATACTGGTTTCTGTTATATTTAATTTATTTTTAAATTAGTGGACACGGTGAATAGACTTCAATGAAGCATTTCACTCTTGGCGATTATCAAGTTTTCCTTTCAGTTGTTACAGCGTTATTGGCAATCCCTCTTGCACGACTCTCATAAAAAATCTTAGTTTTATTTGCCAACCTCTATATCGGTGACGTCTATGGTTTACATATTAACCTTTTTTTAACCTTGCACAAGTCTTCCTGAATAGTGAATAGGTTCATTTCCGAAATTGTCACCTCTACCTGTACTTAATTTAACCTTTACGATTAGCTAATATTCACTATCCGATATATAGTAATCTAGTATGTAATTGTTAATTTAAGGGGAGACGGGTTTAATCCTTTAGTCGTACCAGGCACTAAAAAATGGTACTTTATTTTTACTTGCTCAACAATCAGTATTATAAGGCGAGTATCAAGAGTAAGGAGTACTATTAAGGAATGACGTCCTCCCCTTCATCTCTATACAGTAGCTAATGAAAACGAAGCCTTTGAATCGACCTCAACTATGGTTGAGTTTTTTAAGCACCACTAGAAACATGAATGAAACTGATAACCAAAGGAATTGAAACTAGATCAGGAGGGGGAGGGCACCAGTATCAGTTTGTGGCAGAAAATATTTTTTTTAAAATCTAATAAGAGCACAAGACCTTAAATTTCCTCAGTGTCAATTGTAAATAGCAACGATTCCAGGCAAATGGTTTAATAAAATGAAGGTGGGAGGGGGTTCAAATTTGACATGCACAAGAAAGATGGGGAAATTGTTTAGAGGCAAAGATCACGTGTCAGGATGTTACTATTTTAAAAACTGTAAATGTTAGTGTAATGTAATGAAGACGCAAGAAAGCCGCCTTTTTTTCCCCAAGGTTTTATTTAACTGAATTTTACGACAAATGCGGTAAGAGGCCAGGAATACATAATTTAAAGAATTTAGAATAAGAAAAATAAAGAAAAGCAAACTTTTACATCACGTGAGAGGAGATATGCAAATAGGCACTTTTAATAAGTTATAAGAACATAACACTCTCCGCCACTTGAAACAGATTAGCTGGTTTTATAAATCCAGCCACTGGACTGGTTGAGTCCTGCTAGACCGGTAGATGCAGCTCACCACTGGAAGAGCCAGGAGTTTCAAACTTTAAGATATGAATCTTGGGATTTACAGGAAAAGAAAATAATGGAAAAATTTTTTTTTTTTAAATGTCGACAAAATTAAAGGTTTCGGAGAAACACAAAAGCGAGGAATAAAAACGAAATTGAATATATGAGAAGAATAAAGGAAAGAAAAAAAAATGTCGGCAAAATTAAAGAATGGCTAAGATTTACATAAATATTAAAGAATAAAAACGAACATGATAAACAGAAATGAAGGAAAAAATATTAGCAAAAGAACAATCGACCACAAGTAAGCCAATCAGATACTTTTTTAAATAAGGCATAGTAGCAGTCGTTAGAAGCTCTGACTGTCGTTTGGGCGATCGGGTTTCGATGCTGGCTTGAGGTAGTTGCTTGTCTAGCTGCACTGATGAGCTGTGAAGCAGTACTGTATGTCCCTCTCTTTCCCTTTGCCTAAAATGAATAAATATTTTTAGAAAAAAAAAACGTTTATGAAGGCAAATTCGATTTCTTCTTAGATTAGTTCTTGAAGACCGTCATACGACCTACACTTGCTGTCAGAACAGCATAAACTAGATACTTTTAAGAAATGGCTCGTTTTAGTTGGAAATACAAATCTCATGTATCGTACGTTGAGGTAATTGCGGCAACTAAGTTAAAAGTGCTCTTTTGGCAACCACACATACAAGGAGTACTTTTTTAGTTGGCACAATTACCCCCGGATTTGGCTACATTATTTTCTAAACAAGATTTAAGAAAGGGATAAAATGTTTAAGGCAAGAAATTCTTTTTTTAAACCAGAAAGCCAGTTGAGGGTATGAATCTGATCGGGCGTACCTTTTTTCGAAAATGTTTGTGGTACAGAATCTACATGACAGAAATTCTTTTGGACTTTAGACGTTTTTCACCATCCTCATCAGGGAGCAAATGATAACATTTGGATTTTTTTTTTTAATGAGAAAGACTTTTTACAATTACCATAAAATATAGGTACACAGAAGAATGAAGGGGGGGGAATAAAATAAAATGGATTAACGTATGTATACATAAGGTAAAGGCAGGTAAGCAATAATTCCAACCATTCCTCCTTTTGAAGTCACAGGCAGATCCAAATATTGAGGTGCACCTTGGCTATAACATATCACAAGCATAATATCTGGGTAGAATAGAATAACACAGCAGGTAAAAAGCAAAAACTTAAAGAATAGTTCAATCGTTGTGTAAATTTGACAATTTGTCGACCCCCCCCCTCCCTCTAAAAAAAAAATATAAATAAACTGAATTCCCCAAATTAGTGGAGAAGCTGCAACCTTGAGTTGATGAAAATTCTGCAGGAAAAAAGTTACCAGGCTAAAGCCACTTGAGGAATTCCCATCCGACACTCCACAAACAAATGCATTTGAAAGATAAAAGCCTCGTGACGCTTACAGAAAGCCCCACAACAAAACTTTATTTTTGGCCTTCTTGCCCTATGCCCTGGGCGAGAGGTCTGTTGAGAGCGGGCAAATCGCTCTCAATGGGTGTTTTGCCTTACAAGCGAGGGCGTCTTGCCTCTTCATATGCAGCACATCTAAATTTTTCGTCTTAAACTTCATAATAAAGGATAAAAGAAACAAAATGTTGCAGAAAATTTAAGTTAGATTTGACTAAAAGTAATTCCAACATAAGTCTACTTTGAATTTGCATTCTATGCTGAAATTTAAAATCTGAACACTTGTAGCCTTATATACAGTACCAAAGGTTAAAAAATTGTAACTTGCCGAGTTACTTACTCGGCTACGATAAACAGTCCAGTGAAAAAAAAAAGTAGGCATAGGTCTCTTAACTGTCATTGGAATCACAATTTGGACAGATGAATTGAGCCGTTCCTGTTGTGCACGCATCATGGGCCCAGTGGAGACAAATCTGGCACTGGACCCATACATCTCGGGGTCTGCTGTTGCGATAGGGCGCACAACATATCAGACATGGCCATTCCTCTTCTTCCTGAATTTTTTTCAGGTTTATGATGCTTCCTCTTTGATTTGCCTTGGCTTGCCTTTTCTTGTCACGTCTTTTAGACGGTCTGTTTTGAGCGCCTTTCTTCCAGCCTGGCTTTGAAGGAAGAAGTCAACACTGTCGCAGATTCTGCCTTCCTTGATCTCGGTCTCTTAGACTGGATCTTTGGGAGTTGAGAAAATCTGTGGATCAGTTCTGCAATCTTTCTGGCGGTTGAGGTCTTGGGGTCTGTCCTCTGCTCTTGTGGGACAAATGAAGATGAGGGGTCAGGGTGTGTCTGCCGCTCTGGGATTGGATAATCAATGGGCGTGGTGAGAATGAAAACGCCTCAGGGATCTCAGCTTGTGATGTAGGGCCTTGAGGCTCATCATTCCACCTGTCCACCACACAATCGAAGTAGCCAAAATTCTGGCCAATGTTCCTGAACTGGACAACCAGTCTGGGAAGGGTATCTTCTCTGTAGGTTTGGATCTGTTTGCACCCAAAACCATAATTTCCTCCGGGACCTTGCTTGTCGCTATGAGTTCACTCACCAGGTAGGGATTTTGAGTCGGCCATGATGACAATGCGTTCATCCATGGAACCAAAGCGGATCCAGTGGGATGAATCTGCATTGATTGGTTCAACATCAAGATTTTTGTATTTGTCGTAATTGTCCCACATGAAAGATGACCTGTGCCCGGATACCGTCTGACTTGCCAGTCTCTACGGCATACAGAACTGTGCTCAAGTTTGCCGTGCTTATTCCTTTGGGCAGTTTGAAGCCTTCTGTCCAGTCCTATCACTGGACTTCTAAACAGGCACCGGCCGTCTCCTGATGTTGTAATGACCTCAACGTCTGCCTGATGAGCTGGAGTCTCTACATTGGCAGCCTGTTGGTCAAGGGTGTGGTCAGTTGGCTGGTTTCTGACTCTTGGAGGGTCACCATTTGCGTCTTGCTGAGAGGGCGAACGATGGCATTTTGCATTTTAAAAGTTGAATTAAAAATGAGGTGAAAATGAGGACATGTTTTCAATTACTATAAAATATGTACAGGGAGAAGAGAAAGGAAATATATAGAAAACTCTTAAAATAATACGAGTGTATGAATATATGGGAAAGAGAAAAAAACATTTGTATATTTCACTTAGAAAAATACACGAGGGAGTAGAAACTTTATATATATATATATATATATATATAAGTAGGTTGTCGTTTGCTTGAAGCATTGTTGAAGAAAATTATAAGGTAAAATTAAAGCCAAGAACAATGCGAGATTTTTTTTTTTTTTTTTTTTTTTTTTATAGAGTAAAACTCTAAACAGTAATTTTTTTTTCCTGTTGTATCCAATGGTGTTATAGATCTCAATATATTTCAGACTTATTAGTCCTTTTTCAATATATTTCAGACTTATTAGTCCTTTTTTTATACCCATCAGTCTCGGCCAGACAAAGTTTGCACTCATGAAGAACACTCTTCCGCTGTCTTCTCTTGAAAAAGGACTAATAAGTCTGAAATATATTGATCTATAACACCATTGGATACAACAGGAAAAAAAAAAAAATTACTGTTTAGAGTTTTACTCTATATAAAAAAAAAAAAAAATCTCGCATTGTTCTTGGCTTTAATTTTACCTTATAATATATATATATATATATATATCTCGGAAAATATGGGAAAAATGTTATGCGATGTGTCGAAAGATACCAGAGCAAAAAAAATAAAATAAAAAGGGAAAAAAACAGATTTGATATTCCCGAAGCGCTTTTCAACCGACTCTCTTCAGGGGAATCGTCGGTAAATTGGTTAATTACTCAAAACCATGAATTGGTAAATAAAATATTGTAATTGTAAAGTGGTCGGACAAAAAAAAAAAATAGTTCACGGACGACCAAGAGTCATTAAATAACTGCAGTGAATGTTTTAACTGCCTTTGTCTGCAGAGAGGGACGTCGAGAATTGATGACAATGGCCTCTAGTACGTCGAGGTGGAAACGATGTCGTGCTCTATGTAAAATGGAAAAACTGTTATCAGAGTAGAGATCACGACACATTCTCTTGTCCAACAAGTGGTCACCTATAGCAGACTCTTGCGCCTGTGAACTTCTAGAAGACGGGACCGGTTCGTGTCTACGGATACAGCCTGGAACATGCTGAGCCACTCTGACCGATAATCGCTGTATCATCTTGCCAACATAGTCAGCGTCGTGGGGCATTTTTTTTTTTTTTTTTTTTTTTTTTTTTTTCTAAACCTTATAAAAAAGAGACTATAATGTAAAAAGAAACAGGATCAACTAAAAGTAAGAAAAGTATCTTGCAAAGGAAGATCGACTAAAAGGGGGAGAAAGAAAAGAAAAGGGGGAACGGTGAAGAAACTTGAAGTACTTTTCGCCGACTGTCTTCAGAAGTAAATGTTGGAATGAAGTAATGTTGGCATGAAGTAATGTTGGCATGAAGTAATTTCTATGAGGGGGGGGGGACGCGTAGAAATTAACCTGGTGGCGCCTGTTTAAAAACGTTCAACGAACGTATATGGTCCATTTGTTTGCAAAGAACAGGTCTGCAACAGTTTATTGTAAGAGCCTCCAAGAATCAGATGTTGAACAGACCTAGCCCTGTGCAAAATAGACACACTCCGGTGTGTACTCACTCGCACATTTATTTGAACTGGTCAGGTGATCACCGATCGTGGTAGCAGAAACACGTGATCATGCAGAGGAGTCTAACCTACCCTGTCGTATATATAAAGGGACATGTTGGGAAATTCTGACCTCCAATCTGTGGCTCGTTCTGCTCACGTAGTCAGCTCCACACTGACACTTAAATTTATAGACGACACGACTCCTTTGAATGGTGGGCAAAACATCTTATTTATATATATATATATATATTATCAAACTTTTAATCAAACAAATGGTTAAAACCATTGCCAAAAGGGAAAATATGATGGAAAAAATGAAATCTGCTTCATTTGAAACGTTAACCCTGATCTAATTATTTTTTAAAAACATTTTCACTTGGTCAATAAGACCACTGATAATTTATCTAACAAAAGGCAATTATAAATTACTAAAAAG
Organism: Euprymna scolopes; assembly: GCF_053919585.1. NCBI lineage: Eukaryota > Metazoa > Mollusca > Cephalopoda > Sepiida > Sepiolidae > Euprymna > Euprymna scolopes. Next base: position 6,915,499 of record NC_136518.1, on the reverse strand, counting down.
GATCTCGGTATTTATAGCCTCCATTATTACGAATTACTTCAAAAATTCTCTTCGGCATGCTTGGGACTAAGTTTTTTTTTTTTTTTTTTTTTTTTTTTCCAGTTGTGAAGGAATTTTATCCCATGTACTGAAAACTGAATCAGAAACTTCCTTTATTGAATCGTACTGGGTTCCATCCTTGAACACTTTTGCCATCCATCCCCAAAGATTTTCAATGGGATTGAGGTCCGGAGAACATGCTGGATGATCTAACAATTCTATATTTGAAGAAAAGTATTCTCGTGCTTGTCAAAGTGTGTATCACAGCGTTGTCTTGCTGGAAAATCCAATTTCTTCCACACAGACGTGGACCTTCAGTCTTGAAGTACATTTCAATGTTTGAAAATACTTCTATGATGTTTGCCGGCCTTTCACTACTTGCAACTTTAGGGTCACAGCTGACGAGAAAGCACCCCCAGATCATTAAAGACCCTCCTCCACTATGCCGAGTTGAAAGTCTTTGGAAAAATTTTTATCATGCCAATAGTGTTGAAATCCATCTGGACCATCTAGATAAAACTTTTTCTCATCAGAGAAAATTACATTTTCCCACTTCTCTTCATCCCAAGTCTGGTATTTGGCGGCATATTTAAGTCGGTTAGTTTTGTGCTGTTTAAGATGTGGTTTCTGCAGTCGCTTTAAATGATTGAAACCCTTCCTTTTCAGATGCCTTCTGATGGTTTTAGGACTACATTCTGCTGCTGTTTGGCTTTTCAATCGACTTGAACTCATACTGGAGTTTTTTAAACTTCTTCTGATATGGCAATCCAGTGATCGGGTTATTTTTTTGGTCGACCTGAACTCTTTGTGCCCATATTGATCTGGATTTCTTAAAACTTGACCGTTTTGCTACGATTCACTTCGTTTGCAATGGATCTATGGGAGAGTCCACCCCTATTAAGCTCAAAGATCCTTCCTCTCAAACTCTGATAATGGTTTCCCTTTTGCAAGTTATAATTTAGTAACTTGTTTTTTTTTTGTTTTTTTTATCCACTAACAAGTTGCTTTTAGTAACGTAGAAAGCTTTTCGTATTCATTTTTGCTGATGAGATTCTGTTCAAAGAAAAAAAAAAACTTTGTCAATTTTAATTAAAATGAACATCGTGTTCAAAACAATCGTACAAGTTGATTCGGTTTCAGTTCCCTTTTGAAACTGATAATTCACAATTAATCTTTATACTAAAGATTAATGTAGCTCTAGAAGCTATTGAGCTTATATCTACAGTACTATGAGCAATGTTCTTTTAAAAGTATTAATACATTAAAATAAACTCTGCTCTTTAGACTCCAGGTATAATCTCCTCTTATATATAAGTAAATTCTTGGTACAGCAAAATGGAAAGAGAAATTTCAGAGGAAACCTAATTTAATTTAAATCAAAAATCAAAAAGATCAAAGAAACGAGGAAATTTTAACAATTCCACCTGCCCGGTTTTTTAAGGCCTTATCGTCTGACCCTCTAAGAGGAAACGTCAGAATGATAAATTAAAAGCTAAGAATCGAATGAGGAAAGAGGGAAATTGGTTTCAGTTGGAAAACCAGTGAGGAAAAAAAAAAAAAAAAAAAATATATATATATATATATATATAAAAATTCTCACTGTTCAGGTAGTTTTAAATCAGTAAATATTTCCAACTGATGTTTCAAAATCTTTTGTCTACACAGGCTAGGTCGAGTTATTAATGACTAACGCCTCAATGATATTGAGATGATAGTTCGACCTAGCACTGTATAAAACAGAAAACCAACCATCGGAATATTGGTCAGAACACCTATTTATACTAATCAGGTGATTACCGATGGCGGACTGATGAGCTTGGGAGTGCCCGGATGTTCTCGAAACCTGGTGTAATCGAATATCCCGAGGGATGTGTTGGGATATTCTCATTTCCAATCTTTGGGATGTCTTGTCAACATAGTCAGCTCCACACTGACAAACAAATTTATAAACAAAATTCTTTTGAATGGTTGGCAAAACATCTTTATGAAAAGAGAAAAAGGTTCGAGTTGTGTAAACTACTCTAAGCATAGTAGCTGGAAAACAATGTTGAGTAGCAGAAGAAATCCTTTCAACAATATGAAGGCCAACAGGACCTAACCATGGTAATTTTAAATAAATAGGACGTGATGGACCAATACGTTTAACACTATTAAATGAAGCAATTTTACGTTCAATAGTAGTTTTTATATTTATGGGATATCCATTTCTGAGAAAAATATTTGTGATTTCACCAAGTTCCGCATCAAGACGGTTTGGTGAACAAATCATGAGTGCACGATGTGTAAGAGCGCTAATGAGGTTTATTTTTCTGGACTGAGGGGCAAAGGAAACCAATTAAGATAGAGCCCTGTAAAGGTAGGTTTTCTGTATACAGAGGTCTCAAACGTAGAACCAACTTTAGAAACGCGAACATTGAGGAATGGAAGAGAGCCACAATCCTCGACCTCCATAGTAAATTGTAACGATGGATGCAAGTTACAAAGAAGAGGAAGAAACTGCTCAGCTTCACTACGTGAGAGAAAGCATGCAAAAGTGTCATCAACGTAGCGTGTATAGAATGTTGGTGTAGTAATTTTGGAAAATAATTTGTTTTCCAAAAATCCAACGAAAATGTTGGCTAGCGAAGGACCAAGAGGGCTACCCATAGATATCCCATCAATTTGCCGCTACATAATGTTGTTGAAACTGAAGGAAACTGATTTAGTGGCAAGTTCCATCAGTTCAACGAAAATTCGTTCAGGAAATTGTTGAGATTTTGAGGGGCCACGATATAGTCAGCACAAATACCAATGGTTTCATCCAAAGGTATATTAGTAAAGACTATTAATGTCAAAGGAAGCCAAGAACTCGGTATTCTTAAAGATAATTTGTGTATATGAGACACAAATTGAAAAGAATCAGGGATACAATGGACCGAATAAAAAGAAAGCACAGGTTTAAGATCAACTAACCATTTCCCAAGTTCGTGTTGTGCAGAACCCAACATAGATAAAATGGGTCGCAGAGGAATGTTAGGTTTATGAACCTTGGGTAAACCGTACATTCTAGGCCTTTGAGAGCCAATGAGTCGGATTCTATCGTAAATCTCCTTAGAAATAAACCCGCTTTTATAAAGTTGAAATCTTTTCTGGATTTTTATTTCCATTCGAAAAGTGTCATCATGACTTAAATCACCCAACTGGAGAAATTTATTTTTATCGTCCAAAATTTGTAACCTTTTGGAGATATAATCCGTTTTGTTAAGTATAACAACGCCCGATCCTTTATCTGGGCGAGAAAGATAAATGTCGGAATTAGACCTAATTTTGCCGCTTCAAAATGATTTTTCTGCCAAACAAAATCGCTAGATTTAGTGTTTATGGCAGAAAACCTCCGACCTAATTCGCCCAACTGAATTTTAACACTAGTTAATTCATCAGTGGAGATAGGCGAATGTTGTTTTAATGGAGTATATAATAATTCAATTTCACTAAATATTGAAATTTTATTAACATAAAGGGGAGGAATGCAAAATTGTAAGCCAGCAGATAAAACAAATTCTTCCGTATTGGACAAAACATAAGAAGAATAATTAAATATATGTTTATCTGAATTTGTTCTAATCCCAAACTTAGTAATTAAATTTTTTAAATATTTATCATAAGAAGTACATTTATTGAAGGTAAAATTGTCGCCATTGGATAAAAACTTGGAAAAACGGAGTTTATCAAAGATAGTTCTTTCAAACCATGGCCCAAAGTAAAAGGTGTTTACTACGTAACGAATTATATGTATCGGAGTTAAATAGGATTTCGTCTTGTAAGAATACACGTTGAACTGCCAAGGTATTTCTACATTTAATTTTAGAAATACGATGACAGATATAACCGTGAGCTACATGATTTAGGCGGCAAGATTTAAGAAATTCCATCCTACACTTCAAAACGATTAACTTATTTTTAATACGTATAACTTTGTTTAACGTTTTGATAAATTGTGAGCTGTACCGACCTCGAAAATATGTAAGTAAATTCTTGGTACAGCAAAATGGAAGGAGAAATTTCAGAGGAAATTTAATTTAAATCAAAAAGATCAAAGAAACAAAAAAAACGGGCAGGTGGAATTGTTAAAATTTCCTTAAGGCCTTATCGTCTGACCCTCTAAGAGGAAACGTCAGAATGATGAATTAAAAGCTAAGAATCGAATGAGGAAAGAGGGAAATTGGTTTCAGTTGGGAAACCAGTGAGAAAAAAAAAAAAATATATAATTCTCACTGGTCAGGTGGTTATATTTTTTTATTTTATTTTTTTCTCACTGGTTTTCCAACTGAAACCAATTTCCCTCTTTCCTCATTCGATTCTTAGCTTTTAATTTATCATTCTGACGTTTCCTCTTAGAGGGTCAGACGATAAGGCCTTAAGGAAAAATTTTAACAATTCCACCTGCCCAATTTTTTTTTTTTTGTTTCTTTGATATTTTTGATTTAAATTATATATATAGTCACATTAACATGTGCAACGTTGAATGAGGTATTTTATCCCATCGATTGCCTGTTGCCAAAATGTACTTGGCTTATGCCGTGATGTCTCTGTGGCAGGTGTTTATCTTTTTATTCTTTGTAGCTGGAATGATGGAAATAACTACAATATTTGCTCTGATTTAACTTTGTATAGATCCAAAGCCTAAAAAAAAAAAAATTTGACACTCAAGTCGAGTAATTTAGTTTCTCATGTACTTCCTTCCTGCACACATTCATTTTAAAATCTAACTCCGAATGGATGAAATTAAATACTGGTGGGGTATCCAGCCTTGCTCGGGATCCTAGGTTAGAAAATAGAATAAGCGAAAAACAAGTGCCTCTAAGATCTATTTAGAACTTCCTTGTTCCCCTCCTACTGCATCTCTTATTCATGCAAAAACCTTTTCAATTTTTGCCCCCCCCCTCCCAACAAAAGGAGGGATTGGTTCTAGTAATTCACTCCTGTTCGTCTGTTCACTTTTCTTAATAACTATGCCTTGGATTTTTTTTTTTTTTTTTTTCAAATTTCGAACAAACTTTAGTTATGGAGAAAGTATTTTTTTTTTTTTTTTTTTTTTTTTTGCCAGAACAGATTTTCCATTTATAATTGCCCTCAAATTGTTCATTCATTTGTTCGCACATTTCTCAATAAGCACTGCTTTAATTTATTGAAATGCTGAACTTAGTCATTCTTATGTCTCGTGCACTCAGGGGGACCATGCATGTTTCACTTTTTTTGTGACCTTTAATTCGGCAGAAACACGGTACATTGCTATTACTCCATCAGGAGTCCCTATAAATTAGGGACCAGATTTATTCATGTGCCAACTTTAGCAACTGTCAATATAGTAGAAAGGTATCAGTCAATTGTTTGATCTAGTTTTAGTGTCGTTCTTAAAACATTTGCCAATGACTCATTGCTAAAGCTTCAATTGTAGTTGAAATATCTCAATCATTTTTTTTTTCTTTTTTTTTTTTTTTTGCTGGTGGACATTTTTTATCAGAAACAAGAATGATTCACTGAATCCTTAGCTACCATGGTCCAGATTTTTAGGGGAATTCTAAGTGGGTACTTGTGCGGGGATGTTCATATTTAAATTCGTACATGCTACTACAGTTGGAAGAAACTCCAAAGGTAAGCAGTTTGAGGAAAGAAGCTATCGGAATACAAAACTTCCCAGCCTCTGGAAATCTCTAGTGTGCTGCTTGTGGGGTTGGTTAAAGGGGTTCATCCAAGCTTATTCCATGCAAGTACTGTCGGATTTTAACCGACTAAAGTGGGAAGGGGGGGGGGCGTTTCTGCAACTCGACGTGTTCAACATGAACTCAACATACAAGGAAAAAAAAAAATGAAACTCTTACCTTGCGTGGTGAATCCTACACGGCTTTTCTCGGTTAACTGGAGTTGCAACAAATTGCCTCGTTGCTTAAAACGACAGATTGTCCTTGTAAAAGTAAATACGAAACGTATAACTGGTCTAAACAAAAAGACCAACAACGCATATCGACGATAGGGGTGTTTTTATAACCCACTAGTCGATTCTATGCTAATCTTGTCACATCCAACCCACGTGAGTGGACAACAAACAAGCACTATAAAATCGGTAAAACAAGCACAGGAATGCAACATTGCGGTGATGGGACAGTGGCTGGAGCATGAGATAGTGAGACCTATTAGGTTAGCTTTCTTGGGTGCTGTAAAATAGGGAGAAATGTAGGGGACTAGGATATATAAATACCCCAATCCCGTTACAAAATAATAATGAAACGAATGGGAATTGAAGGAAACAAAGACACAATTAATGGATAAGATAAATGTCGTTTATTTGCTGTTGAAAGAAATGAACATTTTAGTTATAACATGTCCGCGCGCGTGGGAAGAGAAATAAATGTTGTATGAAAATTGAGAATGGTAGTCCAGCGTGTAGACAAAGGAGAGGATATCAGAGTTGTCATCAGTTAGTAGTCAGCGACGCGAAGGTGTTCTTAGTGGCCAGTAGTAGGTGGAAAGAGAAAGGGTGAGAAAGCCTTTAGCTCGTGCTCCATACATAGTAGGAAGTGGGCGTGAGGTGCGCGTGCGCGCGCCGAAACGGCGCGCGGCTTGTTCGCCCAACCTCTCTAGTTGAGAGTTGGTTCCAAAGAGAGAGAAACAGCTTATCACCTTGTTTTTATACTCGTTTCCAGAGTGTATTTTGCGCATGTGTATTTCCTTAGAAAGCGGAAGTGACGTCGTCCATGTGCGTGATCGTGTTCGCGTGTGTGAGTACATGTGTGTACGTAAGTGTGTGTGTGTATATATACGTGAATTTGAGTGTATGTACGCGAACGTGAATAAGTGTACATGTGTGGACGTGGGCGCGTATGTTTGTGTGCGCGTATGTATATGACAGCTTGAAATATGAATGTGTGTTTTGTGTGAGACTTGAAAAAGGCTCGTACAGAAATACCAATGATATTGAATAAAGAATATCCAATTTATATAATCCACATGCATCATGAACGTTTTCGATTCTTTGTCGAATGTTCAAATAACAGAAGCAAAAAATTTCAAAACACTGTATGCACATGTGAAGCCGATTAGACCTGAAAAGAACAAACTCCTCAGGTCTAGGAAAAACCTTTAAATTCCAGGATACCAGAATTAGCCTCAAATAAAATTGTATCATGTTAAGCAATTTAAAATATTGTTACTGGTTTAGTGCGTAATGTTATTAAGTTGTTTGTTTTTTCTTTTTAAACACTTCATTAGAATTGAAAAAATATAATTAAGAATTTAACAATGTTTGCTAAATATGCACATACGAGGTGCCTTCAGTAAGTTTTCAGACTTTTTGTACAGGCATTTACAATTGTTGTAGACTGGAAAATTCAGTATGTTGTTGCTATACATGTTAAGAGATGACTGGCCAATTTTTTATTTCAGGTTCAAATAAACAGCTGCAGCAGGAATCGGAGTACACCCTACTAAAGCCTGATTGTCATAACTGCTAAATTAAAAAAAAAAATGCAATCTGGATGTGAGGACACTTCAGAAGAAAGATATGCAATAAAATTCAGTTTTAAACTTGAAAAGAAATGCCAGAAACGTATGGATTGCTTTAAAACTACTTTTGGGACTTTCATGAATTTAGCATCAGTTTGAGTGGCATAAGATTCAAGGAAGGCAGATAGTCTGCAGGATGAGGTGTGGGAGGAGTAAAAAAGCCGGAACACCAGAATTGATTGGCCAAATAATTTCATGGATAAGAACTGTTCATAGACAAGTGCAGTTTGATGTTCACAAAGAACTGAAGATACAAAAAATTTGTGCAAAGTTTGTCCTAAGGATGCTCAGATGACAAAGATGTTGCCATGACAGCAAGATGGTTGAGCTGATCAATTCAGATCCTGCAGCCCATACCTTGCTCCATGTGATTTTTGGTTAGTTCCTAAGCTCATGGAATACCTTAAAGGTTGTCTTTGAGTCAATTGAAATGGAAGAGGTTGTGATGAGGGCCATCGACATGCTCATGCAAGAGGATTTTCTATGGGGGGCTTCCAGTTGTTGTTGTTGGAATTGTACAAGTGCATTGCAGCTGAAGGAGATCACTTTGAAGGAGACTAAAGTTCAATGTGTGTACTACCAATGCGAAGAGTCTGGAAACTTATTGAAGGTACCTCATACACTTGTATTAATTATTCCGCAAAGAGCTTCCAGTTCATTGTCACCTTTGCATAAATTAAACTAAATATAGCATGCATTCGTAATATTTGAGCCTACCAGCTATGACTACTATTTGATATCTTCTGTTTTACTGTGGCTGCTGCCCTTGACTGTTTTGAGCGATTCAAATTCATAATGATCTGTTAAAGTTTAGAAACGAATTCTATACATTAATTCTTTTACCCTCCACTCTGCCCTTTTTTTTTTTTTTACAGGGAGGGGGGGTCACTTTTTCCGTCATCCACTCTTTGATTGACTAGCCTTAATTTCAACCTTACTCACTTCCGGTTTGGAGCAATCCATACGTTTCTGGCATTTCTTTTCAAGTTTAAAACTGAATTTTATTGCATATCTTTCTTCTGAAGTGTCCTCACTTCCAGATTGCATTTTTTTTTTAATTTAGCAGTTATGACAATCAGGCTTTAGTAGGGTGTACTCCGATTCCTGCTGCAGCTGTTTATTTGAACCTGAAATAAAAAATTGGCCAGTCATCTCTTAACAACGTTAACGTTACTTTTTCACATTCTTTTCCTCCTTCGTAATACGGGTTCGAGCCTGCCTGCCTACTACCACATTTCTTTTTTTTGCTGACCATGCACATCCAAACACCTGGGCAACGCCGGGCACCCAGGTTAGTACTATGTATAGGACACTTTAGCTTTTTATGCAGTTCAACTGTTAATATCTAACGTCTGCAAATTTTAATGATATAATCGTTTCAACACTTATATATATTGGAATTGTGGAATCTGAAAAATTGAAACATTTGGGGTATCTGAATCGGTATCGTAATCGAAACAATTTGTGCCTATTTTCCAATGCCAAAAACGATTCTTTTAATTGTCTTAATTTGATCGTTTAAAGCAAATACTTCCACTGCTGGTAGTAGAATAAACATGAAAAAAAAAAAAAATCTCAAGAAGTATGGCATGGTTTGCTTGAAGCATTTAAAGGATAACTTCAAGTCCAATGTAAACAAATCTTGTCAAGCCGCTCTATTAAGTAATGGAATTCTACCCGATTTCCACCAACAATCGCTACACTGTTATCTTAGTGACCAACATACCTTACTTGACCCTTATCCTCAAGTGGCTTTTTGACCTTGGTAAGTGGTGACTTGTAAAAAAAAAAAAAAATTATCAGCAATTTGTGCAGGATTCTGAGCCAAGAGTTTTTAAATGCTGGTGTAACAGTGCATATGGCGGCTCTATGCAAATATCAAGTCATGAGCAAAATGACGTCACAGTAAAGAAAGACTAGAAATATGGTGTGGTTTGCTTGAAGCATTAAAGAATAAAAGGTATTTTTGAAGGATTAAAATGCAGAAATGCTCAGTCGTATTGAGCAGATCAGATAAATCAATTTTTAAAAAATTTTTTTTATTTTATTTTTATACTGTGGATGGTACTTATTCCAAAGATCCTTTTGGGTTATTACCTTCTATGCAATTATATATATAACAAAGAATTAGAAATTGAAGACTTACCGGGATAATTCAAAGCTCAACAACTGAATTGGAGCATATTAGAAGGGACAAAGCGAAAATATATGGATATTTTGAATTAAATTATTCATTGTTTGACAAAGTTTTTCCAAGATGCCTTTCGCCATTCTCATTAGGGGGATTGAAAAAAAAAAATCAAGAAAAAAAAGGAAGTAAAAAAAAAAAAAAAAAAAAAAAATTATGAAAATGAATAGGACATTTATAATTACCACGAAATTATGAAAAATGTACAAGAAAAGGTATACACAATTATGATTATCCTTTTATAAGTCACCCAGGTCTTATGTATTTAATAACTTTTTCTGCCAGCAGAGAAGGCCTTAGTCATACGATGGAGACCGAATCAAAATTTCAAATGATTACTCGATCAAACTTGGAACAAAATTGAGAAAAATGGTTTTTATACACCAGATCACATTCTGGATTATTTAATAAATGCTGGCCTATCGCAGAATCTAAATTGTGGGTAGTTAAAAAAAAATTTTATTTGTTTTTTGCATTTGTTTATATTACGGAACCTGAAGACACATGTCGGATTCTTGTTTCAAAGTGAACACTGGTTCACCCCACATTGACAGCATCACACTGGCATTAAAAATTATAATTGCTAAGTCTTGTGAGGCAAACTTTTTTTTTTTTTTTTTTTTTTTGCCTTTTTTAAAAAGGCAGGTTTCGTATTAAATTATACCGGGTAGAACAGATGGAAAACGATTGATAGTCTAAGAGGAACACCTTTTTCTTCAACCCATGGCAATTTAACAGGCCATTTAAGTTAGTTTTAATTAAGTCCTCTTGATTTCTTGGAATATAGGGCTGCGACAACCCTCCAATGGACCCGATTCTGGCTGGTCCTCTTCAGTTTGGCTCCTGTCATTCCGGTAGCACTAGTCTCGGCCTCAATGCTTTGGTTTCCCGGAGGCTTTCATCTTGTGTCATGAACTCTACTGAAGAGGGCCCTTGTCAGAGCAAGAAGTCCACAGAATTGGGTTGTTGGCCTCATTCTAACCCCAACCTGGAGGACTGGTGAGTGCTCTTAGTCTGATCTCTACCCTTTAATCTGTCTAGCTTGGGTGACTCTACCAGATTTATCTCCTGCCAGCATAGTTATTCAGGTCCTAGAGACTTGCAAGCCCCCTAACCATGCCAAGGTTGCACTCGCTAAGGGGGCATTTAGAAGGGCCAAAGGTTCTTTTAAAATTAATCTTGAATTAATACATTTATCAATGACATGCAGGATGGCCGTTATCGACTAGAATTTCTGAAATTGTAATTTCAGCATTTAGTCGACATGGAGAACGAATAGCTATGTACGAATGTTTGGATCAGCGTCAACTTGGTAGTTTTGGGCATAAATGGACACCATTTAGTGCATAAGCCTGTGAAAGTTGGTTTTCTGTATATAAAAGTAGAGAACCCACCTCTAGAACATCAAGGAATGCGAGAGACTTATCCTCTTCAACCTCATGGAAGACAGTGACGCAAGGAATCGAGATAAAATCAAATTTTAAAGGGTTTTGACGGGAAAGCTGCAAAAGCATCAACATAACCAATTTACAAAATTTCCACTGTTTACTATGCTATAATCACATTGACTAATGTATACCCATTAACCCTTATCCTCGAGCCTTGATAAGTGGTGATTCCTGTGTATATAAAAAATTTTTTTAAAGCTTTGATTCATAAAATCCATCAAAAATGTTGATAAAAGGATGCTTTCCCTACAATAACATGGTATTCGGTGGGGGGGGGGAGCAAATAAGATTTTCAGTATAGCTAATCCATACTGGCTTTTACACGGAATCATGCGCCTTCTCAGATGTTAGCCTTCTCAGATGTTAGCCTTCTCAGATGTTAGCCTTCTCAGATGTTAGCCTTCTCAGATGTTAGCCTTCTCAGATGTTAGCCCTATAAATCAACCAGACCAAATGAATTCTTGTCCTAGAATCTAGCAAGACCAAGAGACCACAAGAAATAGCATTTAAATGGTCGATTGGAGAGAGGAAAATTGTTCTAAATTTCTTTACTAGTGATTGAGAGATAAAAGAACTTTAATGGAATATTCGAAGATCTATGTATGCTGTTATCTCCTAAGGGGTCCTTGATTTGAGGACTTCAATTGACATAAAATGAAATGGGGGGTGAGGTGGGGAAGGAGTTAAAGAATTTAAAAATGGCGAATTTAACCTAAATTAAAAGGCTAGCTTACAGGTTTCGAACCTCAGTTAAATTGAGGTTAGGAAAGTATTTAAAAAATGGAAAATTGAAGATGTGGCTGGGGGGGGGCGTAACAAGGAAAGAATCAAATAGAAATCACATTAGGTTGTGAAAGACTTATAAACCACAACGTTTACTGGTTTTAAAATTTTCGATCCGTATAAGTCAATAATTTTTTTTTTTTTTTTTTTTTTTTATAAGCAACATATTAAACGGGCATATTTTTCTGTTATTGAAGATATATATTTATATAAAGGATTGACTTTCCTAAAACTGCCACTATTACATGCATAAATTGACTTCCATTCTGGTTGCCACTCTCGGGCCATATTTATCTATTTTTGTAGGTTCTAAATAATTTGTTTTTATTTCTCATCGTCACTCTTACAGAATTGGAATTGTGCTGGCTAAACACATGTAGAAATTAATTGCATTTAATATGGTCTATGACAAAAGTAAACTAAATATAGCCCACATTACATTTTATTTCGGTTCGAATCTCGGTTATGAAAAGTTTTTTTCGAAAATTATTATATTGAATTTAACATGGTAGTCGCCATTTATCAAGGCCTGGAAGCCACTCGGGGATAAGGATTATTGCGTATACAGTAATCAATGGGATCATATTGTAATCGTTAGTAATGGAGACTTGATAAAGTCTTAAGGGGACGGTTTATCAGGAATTTGTTTATGTTGAACTTGAAGGCATCAAAGTTGCAGTCGGGTGGGGAAACAGGCAAACAATAGTTCCACAGGCATGCACTTCTAAGAAATTAGCTTTGTTCATGGAATCTACGTTTTGATTTAGGCACAGATAAAGAATAAATGTTGCTTGGATAATCGGACTTCCATCCGGATTTCCACCTAGAGATCTCTGCAACAGTTTGGAACTTTCCTCATGCTGACTTAATCCTAAATTGAAAGAGTGGTCATCCATACCTAAGCATGCCTACCCACAATTACTACGTTTATAACAACACAAACATCTTCAGAACAATGATTGTTATTTATAGACATCAAAGTTGGATCTGAAGATATTGGCTTCTTGACCTAAATCAACTAATCTGTCATCTTTCAGGACATTTCTACACAACTTCTCCAGTTTTCTCGATCTCGAATGACAATTTGCAGGTCCCGAACACTTTCCAATCCTGTGTCCTGTAGCAGGTTGTCAATGTAGGTCATTCTTCTTCTACAACGGTTTGGATGTCCATCTGTTGATATCCAGCTTGCTGGCTTCCTCTTCACTGTGTCTCATGCAGTGACCAGCTACTCTCATCCTCCCCTGCTTCACTTTCAGTGATACTGGTGGTAGGTCATAAAGTTGTTGGTTTGTTGCGACTCTTTTGAACCCTGTCCAAGAGTGAGACTAGTAGCAGATGCACCAGCCCAAATGTGACAACAATACTCCATATATGGTCGAATGGTGGCCTTTTAGAGGTACAGGATACTGTTTACAGTAATCATGACAATAACTATATAGTTAAACATTTAAATTTATCATCTCATCTTTCATCTCCATCGTCTTTCAGGAAGCTTCATCACCGAATCCACACGACTTCAGTTTCCTCGATAGTTTGTAGGTCCCTTTCCAATCCTGTGTCCTGTAGCAGGTGTTTAATGTAGGTTATTCTTCTACCATGGTTTTGGTGTCCATCTGTAGGTATCCAGAGAACTAGCTTGCTGGCTTCAGCTTCGCTGTGTCTCCTGCAGTGACCGGCTGCTCTCATCCTTCTCTGCTGCACTTTCAGCAATAATGGTGGCTGTTGGTTTGCTGCATAGCTTATGAGGTACTGACTTAAAATGCACCAAATATTGATATTTTTTTCTTTCCCTTTCCCTGCAAAATTCTATCATGCTCTGTAAAGTCAAACCATTTTCTGTTGTAAAACTAAACCAAATCAAAAGCCTGCAGACCTTGTATGCTCATCTTTGTGGTTAGTGTCAGCAAGGTGTTGTCTCGCACTCTCTAGGCTAGATGGACTATGGCAGTAGCTGCTTTGCCTATCCTTATGTTGAGTTCTGCATCCAGAGACAAGTTGCTGGTGATAGTGGAGCCGAGGTCTGAACTTGTCTACCACCTTCAGGGTGTGGTCGCTGATAGTAATTTTAGGGGTAGTGTTAGCATCTTGGTTCCTTATGTTAGTTTTCTTCAGATGGATGGTGAGAGCAAAGCAGATCAGTCGTTTCCTCATCTTCACTCTGAGATGGGCAAGATTGAACAGGTTGCCATCGCTCCTAGTGCGGAGAAAGATGCCATTGTTTGACTCCTGGAATCCATAGTACAGGAGCAAAAATGCTAATCCGCATCCTTGCTACACGCCACTCTTGATTGGGAAGAGGACTAAAGATCCATTGTCCTGGACGGTGCCCATATTGCCATTGTGGAATATCACCTTAAGGAGTTTGGAGTGCAGGGGGGGGACATCTAATTCTGAGGAGGGTGAAAAGATCTGATCGACTGACCAAATGAAATACCTTGGACAGGTCGATGAAGGTAAGATAAATGGGATTTCTATGTTCATAGCTCTTTTCTTGCAGCTGGCTAATTGAGAACATTGATCGTTTAACCCGAAACCCACATTGTGACTCTGGGTAAACATTGTCAGATGGCAGTTGAAGCAATGCTGAGGGGGGGGGTGTATTCCGTGATAGTTGTTAGTCGCTACAGTTGCGTTCTTGTAGAGCATGACAATCTTTGGATCCATGATATTTTGAGGTGCCCCCTTCCAAAACTAGCAGGACTTCATAGAGGTGATCCAGGAGTGAGTTCTCTCTTCCTGCTTTCAAAATCTCTAGGATCCCATCACTGCCTGGAGCCTTTCCACGGGAGGGAGTCAATGGCCTTCATCAGCAAGTTGAGATCGTCCGTGATGGTAGCAGTGTTGTGATCTTGATAGCTGTGTCACTGACGTTTTCCCTTGAATATAGCTCTTGGTAGTGCTCAACCCATCTCTCCATTTGTTTACTGTGATCTTTGATCTCTCCAGATGGGTGTAAACTTGTAGATGCTGGGATCAAAGGCTTTCTTCATGGTCTGCAGTTTTGCTGTCTTTGCATAATCTCAGCCAATGATGATGATGCTTTTAAATAATATGCAAATCACTTCCTTTCAGATAGAAGTATAAAACTAGAGCCAAGAATGCGACTAGGTTTCTCGGTCAAAGAAACTGACCCTCCTTTGGTCACGGGTTTTCTCATTTTAAGTTATTTTCTTGCATTTTAAAGTATTTTTTTGTTAAAAATGAACGTAGTGTAAAACCTGTTGAGTTAGTACAAAAACAAAAATGGTCTCATTCGAGCCTCGATAATTGCTCAAAGATTGAAAATTAAAGTACTAATAGAAATACATTCCCGGTCACCAATTGTGCAAAAATATAATGTACCAGTGTTTAATTTTCGAATTTTGAGCTGTTATCGAGGCATGATTGTCTCCAAATGTGACTACCATTTTTTCCTCTTTTTTGCTGTGGAAGTTATTTAAAAAGATTTTTTTAGTGCCTACCCTACTCCCAGGTGTTTTTTGTGGAGAAATATGAATATTTTCGAGTCTTGATTGTGGTAAAATCGACTGTTGGATCCTTGACATTGCTCTGAATCTAGAGTGTATTCTCTCATTGGCTAGTATAATTCAGGAGCGGTAACATGCCTAGGCAGCTACTTGTTCTGATATTTGTCAAGTGAATTTTGTTGCCAGGAAGTTTAATATCAGTCAATGAATGATGGTGGTAAGGCAAGCCGGTCATCTGAGGCTATTACTCGTTTTGGGAACCTGTGTTTAACCACGCTAATTTTTGTAAATCTCGCAAACTTCATGTGATGTCTTAGAAACTTACAAGACAAGAGTTGCTGTGGCATGAGTCACCAACACCTATTTCGTATACTTGTACTAGTGCTGGTAGAACATGTTTTTTGCCGCTAAATTCTTATTGCGGACAATCTGTGAGATGTAATTGGTGCTAAAATATCCCTATCATGCTAAACTAACTGAAATAGTTGTTTTATGAGAATGTTTTTTCATATCAATTGCAATTTCAGTTTTTGAATATTTCGTGTTTCAAAATAATAGAACAAGGCAGGTAAGTAAACAGTTTTTTTATTAATACAAATAAAATTAATCAATATTTAGTAGCAGCACCTTTTGCTTTGATAACAGCATCAATTCGCCGGGGCATGGAATCAACTAGCTTCTCGCAATCCTGTGTAGACACTGAATCCCGTGTGTTCTGGATTTCAATCTTCATGGCTGCAAAGGTAGTAGGTTTTGCTTTGCGGAACTTCCTCTTTATCTGGTCTCACAAGGCTTCAATAACGTTCAAATCTGGCGAGTACGCTGGCCATTCAAGAACATGGGATCGATCGTTATCAGAGCCAAGAAGACGTGGTCTTGGCAGTGTGCCGGTGCCAAGTCATGTTGAAAAATGTCTGTAGCCTCCCTGTCAAACACTGGCACTAAATTAGCGTCCAGAATAGCTTGGTACACTTTTACGTTTACAGTTCCTTTGATGAAGCATAAATTACCAACACCTTTAGCACTCGTACAGCCCCAAATGATGCAAGACTGGGAACTTCAGACTTCTTAGCGCATTCTTGGTTATACCGTTCTGTGGTTCTTCACCAAACATGTAGCCCTTGGTCGCCGAAGGAGATACAAAATCGAGACTCATCTGAAAAGGTCACACGCTGCCATTTGTCTGCAGTCCAGGTTTGACGAGCAGTTGCTCATCGCAGCCTCTTCAACATCTGCTTCTTGTTTAGGAGTGGTTTGGTGGCAGCGATACAATTTCGTTATTCCTGTTGCTGGAGCCTTCGGTAGGTAGTGCTTCTCGAAACCTCGGTACCAGAAGCCCGTTTCCACGCTTCAGTGATGTGACTTGTTGATTGGAATCGACTTTTCTTGGGCACCTTGTCCAGTGCTCGGTCTTGTCTTTCGGTGGTGCTTTTTCTTTCATCCCATTTCTTGTGATTGCTGTTGGAAACACCTTTAGCACATTTCTGGAGCACTTTGGTCACCACCGATCTTGAACATCCGAGCTCGATTGCGATTTCCGCGTGCGCCTTTCCTTCTGCCCACAAATCAAAGATACGCTGCTTCTCAGGCAAAGATATGTCTTTAGAGCGACCCATACTTATACAGTATTATTAAATCGCTTTCAAAATATTTTTAAACAATATTTGCGAAATTTTTTGAGTTTAAGATTACTCAACAAAATGTTCTATTAAATTGAAACGTTGACTTTTCTAATGTGACAATACTCATTGTCTGCCATATTCACCTCCTAAAATGATTAAAAATAGTTGCAATTGTTCTTTAAATATATCTCGCCTGTACAATAAACCTGTTTGATAGACTTGTCAAAAAGCGGAAGGATTTTTTAAATTTTTAATTTTGAAAATTTTATTACCAATGTAGTGGTCATCACTGACATCATAGTCCCAACCAATGTTTTTAAAATGATTTTTGAATTCCTGCCAAACGAGGCAAGTTTGTTAAATAAGACCTTATTTACTGGAATAATTTGGTACGAGTAGTACAGTGGTATTAGTTTTAAGTTCTTCGTCTTAATCCAGAGTTGACTTAGAAACTTAAAATTTAAGTTAAATATTTATTGGAATAACCAATTAACGTCTGTCAGCTGTCGAATGTAATCCACATTAAAAAAAAAAAAAAAAAAAAAAATCTAGTTGGGAGACCTACTGTTGCCTGGAGAATTTAAAATATGAGCAACTTTTTCTTGAAATTACCACATGCTGAAATGTTGGCAATTATTGAAATACTAGCCTGGGTGCCCGGCGTTGCCTAGGTGTTGCAGGTGTGTTGAGCAAAAAGAAACGTAAGTAGGCAGGCTTGAATCTGTGACGTGAAGGTGGAAAAGAAAGTGGAGGTGTGTAAGGATGTTGGTTACGAAAAGGAAAATTGAGTGCAAAAAGTGGTGGTGGCAGGCAGGCTTGAACCCATACCACAAAGGAAAAGTGAAAATGTTACACCCATCACCAAACCGGAAGTGATGTAAGCTTAAATTAAAGCTAGACAATCGTTGAAGTGATGACTTCCGAAAATATCAGCGAAAAAAGTGACCCCTCCCTGTAGAAAAGTACCCAGTTGAAGGTGAAGGAATTTGTTTTTAGCCAATATTTTCGATATTTGTCATCCAAAGGGTCGAGCTTTAAAACGATACTGATCACGTGAAAATCCGTCGCATCTGTAGAAAGTTTTAAAGACCTGCAAACATACATACTTACATTTAAACAGACAGGTGAGATTTATATTATAGATTAACCTACTAGATTTTTTGCCTGGGGTAAAAGTTATGGCCTGTTAAATTAAATCTTTATCTAGGAAACAAAGAAATATTTTGGTTTTAAATGGCACATCAAACTGCCATGAAAGGTAATTTATCGTGGTTTCTTGTGCAAGTTATTTTCAGTATTGGGTCTTAGCTTTCTTGCGTAGGAATGTTTTTTTTTATTTTTAAATAGGAAAAATGTATTTGAATATTAGTAAAGGTTACTTTGGCATATAGGAAGTTGCCAAGACCCATTACAAGTCTGCTCAACAAATTTATCTTGTCACATTGCTATAATTTTGAATGCTTTGATGAGCAATTTTTTATTGCTCATGTAGTGGTTATCATTGATCTTGTACTCAATGTCTTGAGTACCATACTGAACAGGAATATAAAATGAGCAAGCAATTTTTAGGGCTTGTTTTATTGCCCCCTTCCCAGTTCAAGGCAAGCATGTAATCAAGCCACTGACAATTATGCAAATGACCAAGCCAGGAGGCGAGTATGACATCACAGAAATGACATTGGGATGGAGGGGTGGAGAAAAAGAAAACATGTGACATGAACTTTAAACAAGATTTTCGGACAGTCATATAGTGGAACGAATTACATAACAGCTGGTTATAAATGCAGACCAAGCAACTAATTGACGATATTGTTACTGGCTTGGAAAGTATGTGTTAGGTGGCTTAGTGTGGAAACGACTGGTAATAAATGCCTTCTTTCAACTGAAATTCGTGTAAAATTTCTTTTTGTTCATGAAAGCCTCACCTGCTTTGTCACCTCTGGAGAACACAACACGATCGCTCATTCGTATGCAATTGAACAGCCATCACCCAGTGGTCACCGTTGTGCAGAGCTTTAGGTAGCAATATTCTTTACCTGTCTCCATTAGTCACTTGTCAGTGTAACATCACACGTTAACATGTATACACCTGAGACCCACATGTTGTGGACTGTCGCAAAGGAGACAAGAGGAAACTCCTCTTTCAGGTTAAAAAAAAAATAGCCTTTCTCATTCTCCTGGCATGCATGACTTGTTGCAGCTCTAACGTCACCCATATTGTTACCATGATTGCACTCCTTCTGTCCTCTTAAACATGCTCTTATGTCTGCATTTCCCCACCCCCACCCCAGTGACGTCTGTTCGTGCGTCAGTTCGTCCGTCAGATTGCCAGATAACCGTCTATTAGTTTATCCTGAAATTTTGCCCCAAATTCTATTTCATTAAATAGATGTGCACAGTAAAAGTTTTTTCAAAAATTCCCGTTGCGTCTCCAGGGGCTCAAGAGGTAAAAAAATGGTCAAAATGACCTTTTTTACCTCATAGCGTTTAATCTATCCATTAGATTTTCCTGAAACTTTGCCAAAATGTGGAGGCCATTGTTAATATAAATTCAGTATGGGTGACACTGGCAAAATTCTGGTTTGTATCCCTCTGGGACTTTTAGTGTTAAAAAAAACATGCCTTTTTGGAGCTCTTTTTTCATATTACTCAAAAACTTGATATGTATGTCTATATAGTAGTTTTCAATGGTGCTGAATTCAAATATACATGTCTTAAAGCGTGAAACTGCATCGTTTGTCCATTTTCACTGGGATTCGGCGTTCTCAGGAGCTAAAAAGGGGTCACAAATACCTCAAAATAGCAAAAAATGACACTTTTTACCCGATAACTTTTGCCCCATCCATTAGATTTTTCTGAAACTTTACTATTTTTTGTGGCGTCATGTCACATGCAACACCAGAGGGGGACCACGCATGCGTAGCTTATTTTTTTCCTACCATGACGTCATTAGCATATGACCATGTACGTCCGATGTTAGAAATGGTCTTCTTGCAGATATTAATAAAATAATTTTAGTGGTGAAGACTTGTGTAGCACTATTCACACTCAAAACTGGATTTCATTTCTTTGCGTGCTGATATTTCAGTTATTTTATGGACCTAACTGATAAGTTCCCATAGTGACCCTAGATGGAATCTAAAATGTAAAGGTTTGCCACAGACAGCATAAACACGTTTTGAGTTTTCCTTTAATGACTGAGGATGCATTGCTCCTTGGTGTTTAACCGTGCCCCCAAACACCTTGGTATTTCCATGCCCTTAAACGTTACGGCATAATCGGGTTGACACACCGGTTCCTGCTGGATCACCGAAGTTAAGCAACGTTGAACCTAGTCAGTACTAAATGGATGACCATTTGGGACTTCCAGCTGTATGTGCTCTCCACTTATTTCGGCATTGTTTCCAGTTGTCTAGCACTTCTTGCTACTGGACTCTAATTGCAGATTCAAGAGAGGTGTGGTTGGTGATTGTGCAACCCCTGCCTCACAATTAAACATGCAGCTGTCCCTTTCGAGACTGGAGGCATCGATTCCCCCCTCCCTTCCGCTGATGCTTTATGTGAGTTTACTCCATATCCTTAAATATATCCGAACCTCATGATCGTCTACCTATATAGCGGAGAATTCTGACTTTTTTTTTTTTTTTTTTTTTTTTTTTATAGCATGTTTGTTACTTGCAAATAGACTTACTTTTTTGGTTTAGAACGGTTTTCATTGGTTGAAAAATACTGAGGGGTGTGGTTGGGAATTGTACAACTCTCACCTCACAATTACACGTGCAGCTGTCTCTCGGGGGGGGGGGGGGTATTTGTCTTTTGAGACTGAACAGAGGCACGGATTAAACGTAAAGACATTCAAACCTTGCCAAATGCAGTCCATTCATGTTGAATGCATTTGTTCAATAGGAATACTCACAATCAAATGAAGTACTCCTGCCTCAGCTTATTAATGCTGTGCTCTCATTGGAGTACTTCCTATTGATGAGATAGGCTGTATTTACAGGACTATTAGGGTTTAAGTTGATTGAAATAATTTTGTGATTTCAATTTTAATGTACAGTTCACCTGCCCCTCCCCCCAAATGACCTTGATATTTTTGCCTACTCCCTCCCCCTACACAGGGATTAGACCTAGTAATTCACTCCTGTCTATTTGGTCTATTTACTAGGTCTCAACCACGCCTTGGATTTTTTGGGAATTTTGCACAAACATTAGTCATGGTGAAAGTAAATTTTCAACTCATGGAGTTGGGGGGGGGTTGTGTGCTCTGTTTGTTAACATTTTTTTTATTAGTGCATTAAACTTTCTTCCACAAAATTGGATTCTGTACTGCTATTTGTGAATTATAAAGCGAATCAGAATTGTATCATTTGTTCAACTGTGTTCTAGGGTTGATAGTTTTAATTGGAACTGCCAAATACCGTTAAATGTACATGCAGAAAAATTTTTTCAGCTTGCCATGTTCTTGCCACATGCAAAAACTATCCGGTTTTGTTTCTAATTCATGTCGGTGGCAGTTTATAATAGACACACGCCACCCTTAAATGTTGGCTTCTATGACCATTGTCACAAAGGTTATGATTGGATTAATAAAGGACATGGTTTTGTCAATTGAATTTTCACTCCCTTTTATGTCTGCGTGCTGTTATTGACGGTCGCTGATAAACAGCTTTAAAAGGCTGCCACTGAAGAAGCAGTTCAAAGGTTTATTCAATAAAATTTATCTCCAAATCCATTAAAATCTCAACTAGTTAGGGTTAGTGTTGGGTTTAAATTTAACATTACGTTAGCATTGGGGAGGGGGGCAAGCATGACGTCACGGGTTCTTATATATAATCAATGATTATCGATAAAACGAAAACTAAACAAGGAAACGTGAAGAATAAAAAGGAAACTGCTGCTGCTAATTTTTCTCTCCTAAAAAGTCTAACGTTATAAAACGTTATACCCTGTTCTGGTGTTCCCAAAATCAACGGTTACAATAAGAGCCCAAACCCTTTCCAAAATAACTCCATTAGGATTAAATAGCCCCAAATCTTTGAATTTGGCATTAAATAACCTGAAAAGGGTTGATATGCCGTAAAACAGCCAAACCAAAATTTGGAAATCAATTTGGCTTGTAACTATTATCCAGACTAGTATCTTCATCTTGGACGTTATTCTTGCAATGTTTCGACCATTGGTACCTCTGATCTTCAGAGGAGTTGTCAAATTCTCCAATATTTGAACTTATTTTATTTTATTTTTTTTTTTTAGGTGATCACCACTTATCAAGGCCCGGAAGCCACTCGGGTATAAGGGTTATTGCATATATAGTACGTTAGTGTGGGGATTTAATAAAGTATCAACTTAAGGGGGCGGTTAATCAGGAATTTGTTTACGTTGGACTTGAAGACATCCAGGTTGTAGTCAGGTGGGAAGCAGGCAGACGGAACAGTTCCACAGGCGTGCAGTTCTAAGAAAGCTTTGTTCATGGAATCTGCGTTTTGATTTGGGCACAGATAAAGAGTGGGGAAAATTTTGCACAGTGGTTTCAGCTAGACGGGTGTTTTTCGTAAAAGATTTGCGAGGGGGGGGACTAGCGATTGGTTGGAGCTCTGACTGTTTATTCACATCTGCCATTTTAACCGTGCATGGGTAGGACATCTAAATGTGAACTAAATTTTAATATACCAGCAAGGCTACCCGGTATTGCTCAAACTTATGAAAGCAATAGATGTTGGTGTGTGACCTTTTAATATTAAAACCTTTCAATCCCTTTTCTTCCGTTTTCTACATTTCTCTTGCATCATGGTATAATCATCTTGACACGTCGGTCCCCGTTAGATCAACGAAGTTAGACGTTGAACTAGGTCAGTACTTAAATGGGTAACTATTTGGTAATACCAGGTGCACTGTTATCTAAATTTTATTTAGTAACCCGCAAGACTACCCGGTGTTGCTCAAGCTTAAAATAGACGTTAGCATGTAACCTCTACCTCTCAGTCTTTCCTTTTTAGGGTTTGTAATGCTTTTAGGGAACACCCTAATAAAATAATTCGATACAAGTTTCTGAAATGACAAACGCAACAATTTCATAAAAGGTCACAAAAGGTTTATTGAGGAGAATGTGGTATTTTCCTTGTAGAAAGCTGGACTCCGGCACCTGGTATTATCGCGGTAGTTATTCCAGTGGAATCGTCGATACCGTAGAGATAACACCGAGGTGGAGAGAGAAGAAAAGGAGGTCCGTTCCGTTTGGTGTCTCTCTGCGTAAGTTGTTGTTCTTATTCAAAATGGATGCTGGCCGATTTTCTTTGGGGATAGGAAGTATCGATGCGCCGTACCCCTGACTGGTCCAGATGTGGCAGAATTGCACAGGGGAGAGGCATTGATTCGAGGAAGAAAAAAAAAAGT
The DNA here is from genome assembly GCF_053919585.1 of Euprymna scolopes. Lineage (NCBI taxonomy): Eukaryota > Metazoa > Mollusca > Cephalopoda > Sepiida > Sepiolidae > Euprymna > Euprymna scolopes. The sequence goes on along the minus strand of NC_136518.1, from coordinate 6,892,011 downwards.
CCCATTTGTTTCTGCTACACCTTTTCACATCTCTCACACCACGGCATATATGACGGTATCAAGACCGTCTTAAAAGACAAGATGGCCGGTGGGCAAAAATAATTTAATCTGCTGACGTCATCACGGGTAGTCCATTAGTTGCTTCTTGACACCGGTAAACACCGGTTGACTCGTGGATATCTCCATTCAGCAAAGTAAGTTTTAACGTGCTCCCCCCTGTATTTAACACGATGTAACTATAATTTAATTCAATATTATCATCCTAAGTTTTTTACCATTCAAAAGAAGCTTCAAGTAAATTGCTAATATTAAAAAAAATTCATTTTGATTTAAAAAATATTGTTCATTTGATTAAAAAATAGTTTAATTTTAATATTTCAAATGTTTTGCTTGTGTTCTGCTTCAAATATTCATAATCTTACATGCATAATTTTCATTTAATTATATTAAATAAACTTCAAGTTTACTACAAATCAAATCGTGTTCCTTCACTTTTTAAAATGTAATTTATAAGTAATTAAAGAACGCATTCTAATCTTTAAAATCTATAATACAACGAAATATTCAATTGCTTATAATACTTAAACAAACAACTTGTGTTTTATTATTTTATTATTTTTTTATTAATATTAGATGAGTTTCAGTATAAATCATCGTGTTCTTTCTTTATTTCAATCCAATTTTGAAGTTTTGTAACGCTGTCTGTAAAAATTACTGTTCATTATTGACAGTCTAAGAGTTCCACATATCTTGCTTGTTGGGACCTCGGCGATGACGTCATTTTTTCGGCTGGCCGGCCATCTTTATAAAGAAGGCCACGACGGTATCCCATTGACACATCGGTTCCAATTAGATCACCAAAAGTAGGCGGTGTTGAGTCAGTACTAAAACAAGTTAAAAAAGCATTTCATCCAAGGCATGAAAATTGTTAAACAAAATGTTTTTACTATAGGCTTTTAAAAATAAAGGTAGAAGATTCAATTTGAAATTTATTTATCTTCAAAGTGCACTTTTTATAAATTTTACAAAGGTATAAAAATTTTATTTAAATTGAGTCACAAAATTACCTTGGATTTATTTTATGTAATATACGTTCTGTTATAATTAAAAAAAAATCATTGAAAATTTTATATCTATATAATTAATTGCTAGATGAAAGATAATGTTTTGAAATTGCAACAGAATGTACATTACATAAAATAAATCCAAGGTAATTTTATTTTTAAGCCTATAGTAAAAACATTTAGTAATTTTCATGCATTGGATGAAATACTTTTCTAACTTGTATCTTTAAGATTATTTTAAAACTATCCTCTCTATTTCAGTTTGTATTTCTCCTCACACAATTCATTTTTGCAACCCCTTTTTTGTAGTACAGGTCTGAATGAGAAAATCTGAATTTTTTTAACAAAAACTTTAAAATAACTTTGGATTAAATTTTTTTTTTAATTTTCAGAATAGAAAATCTTTAAAATTTAATAAGGAACATATTTCATATAGGTTTCATTAACAAATATTCAGTACATAACGAAAAATAGATGAAAATTTCAAAAGGCTTGTGTAACTAGGTGTCAGAAACTGTGAAAAATTGAATAATTCCACCCCCTGTCTTTCCACTCGAAAAATAACTACTTGAAAAATGTAATTCAAACCCTCCTTTTTTTTTGTAATTAAAGGAGCAAGGACCAAGGTTTCATTAAAAAAAAAATGTTTCCGAAGTTTTAAACTTCGGACTTTACAGGTAAATTTCCCCCCCCCCCCAATTTTTTTTTTTGTTTGTTTTAAATTAGAATATATTTATTGATCTTTTCTCTTCAATTTGTGATATATAAAATTTTGGCACATAAATTAATTTACTTTTTAATAGACATTTCAAAATAGGGGGGGGGGCGTGAATTTAAAGAATATTATATTCAGTTTATTGGAAAGAGCATAAAATTTCATTGATCCTGAAAATATCGTAAAAATAGAATAAATAGAAAAATTGATAGATTTTTCAAGTTTAAAAATTGAAATACTGAACTTGTAACATTCAATTTCATTACTGTTTAAAAAATAAAAAAATATTTCTATTACTACTTATACAATTTTAAGTTTATTTTGGAAGTATAATTCATAAAGAAAATAAACAAACCACTTTTTAAAAGAAGTTAAGAGTTTTTTTTTTTTTTTTAATATTTTATTCGCAGTTTCGTGTTAGGGGTGTCAAATTCCTACAAAAATTCTGATACACCTACTGTATAACTGGTTACGGTCAATAGTAGTCCTCGCCAGCAAAAGTCTGTTTTTCTATTTAAAACATTTTGTGCTCTTTCGCGTGAGGACTAATGTGACTATTTGATAATAGCAGGTGCTGTATGTACCTGGAACCTGGAGAGGATGAGCGTCACCAGGCTATTCTTGCCCAGGATACGCTACATGAAATGCAGTGCATCCACCCACCCACAACTTAGGAGGGTTAAGATTCGTCCATACTCCCACACCTCAGTCCAGCCCATTCCTGTTTTAATGTATTGAAAATGTTAATCGCCACACCTTATATATGACATAACATTGTAAATGGCTGAAAAATTGACCCCCTCCCTCTTGACGGAACCGGACTCTGTTGACTCCTCACCCCTTGAATTTTTTTTTAATATAAATTTTAGATATTCGTCTGGGGAGAGGAAACTCGTATAATATACCAATTTTGTGTTTGTTTTGTAGTTTTTACTTTTAGCGTGGCATACAAACATGCATATATAACCCTATGGGCTGGCCAATGGCATGACCGACCCCCGTATTATAAATGTCCTGGAAACGGTACCGTACTGTGACAATGGGCCAGTCAATAGGATCCGTTGGATGTCTTTTTGTCACTGAAAATGAAAAGCATACCTGGGATGTTGAGTGTGGCTGGCCCCTTCCTTCTCTCAGGATGACCTCTTCATTCTGGTGGTATTCTAGCTGAAATCTTCAGGTTGAGGTTTCTTTGACTGGAATCTTCTTCAGGCACCGTTTCGACATTTAAAGCAGAACAAAACACTGCACGGCACAACTGTAATATGAGGAATCTTGACCATTTTATTTCTATAAATATTAGAATATTTTACAATGTCTTAATAAAAAACCACTAATATTTTTTAAATTATTAGACTGAGCTAACTACCTGGATAGTCCTAACTAGTGCTGATGGAGAGGGGGTTGTACCACTCTTTTTTACAGAGGCAGAAAAATACGTACTTACTCCATAGCTGTCTGGAACAGAGGATAAGTGAAAGTGCATTGTGGTTCCCTTTTTCTTGTATATCGCCCCGCAAATCAACTCCTGGCTGTGGTGGAGTGGTGGGGGTCCAGTTAAAACTAAATTTACTCACTAGCAACTGTCCTGGATATGACCTTAAAATTATATCCGATAGTGAGGCCCCAGCTTGCAGGCTTTGGGGAGTGTGAAGCCACCCTTTAATTGCCATTGTTCCCAGGTCCACTCTGACCCAGAGTGGTAGTACCAGTTAGGGTCCTAACTATGGGTTAAATAGAAACCGACTTGAAAAAAAATTCTGTGAAAAAAAATTCTTCCGAATCACTGGATTGGACATTGAATAACCTGAAAAGGGTTGATATGCCGTGAAACAACCAACCAAACTAGCAACAAATCTATTTTTCTATAATAGATGAAAATGAAACTTCATTTTCAGATGCCTTCTGATGGTTTTAGGACTACATTCTCCTGTTTGGCTTTTCAATCGACTTGAGATCATACTGAAGTTTTTTGTTTTTTTTTTAAACTTCTGATATGGCGATCTAGTGATGGGGTTTTTATTTATTTTTAATTTTTGATCGATCTGGACTCTTTTTTTGCCCATATTGATCTGGATTTCTTTAATTTGTGATGACCGTTTTGCTACGATTCACTTCGTTTGCAATGAATCTATGGGAGAGTCCACCCCTATTAAGCTCAAAGATTCTTCCTCTCTCAAACTGATAATGGGTTCCCTTTTGCCATTTATAATTTAGTAAGATGTTTTTTATCCACTAACGTGTTGCTTTTAGTAACATAGAAAGCTTTTCGTATTCATTTTTTCAAAACTAGCCGATTTTATTAAAGTGGTCTTATTTTGACCAGGTGAAAATGTTTGTTTTTTAAGAAATAATTATTAGATCAGGGTTAAGGTTTCGAATGAAGCAGATTTCATTTTTTTCCATCATATTTTCCCTTTTGGCAATGGTTTCAACCTTTTTTTTTAATATTTTTTTTTTTTATTAAAAATTGGATAATATGCGTAAACGCTTACTTAAGTGGTCTTATGATTTTGACAAGGACTGTATAACGCGAAATGAGCACCCACTTTATGGCCACATTTATTTTTAGGGCGGGGGGGGGTCATTGTTTTGGGGTTGGTGCACGTCAAATCGATTAATGCCGGGGGGGGGGGATCAACATACACTGAACCATTTAACGTAAAATGGGCACTTTTTTTTTTTTTTTTTTTTTTTTTTTTTTTTAGTAGGTGCACGTTAAATCAATTATCAATGCCTGGTAGTCCTCACCCCACCCAAAAAAGGTGGGTGCGCAGTTTACCTGAAAAGTTGTAAAAATCATCTTGCTAAAGGCAAGACTAGTTACTATAAACTTTAAATATTTGCCTTGAATCACAAAGTGCCGAGTCCTACGTTAGAACAAGAAAACTGGTTTAAATAGACTGCCTGAATGACAGTTCCTATAAACACTCAAATTAAACATACTTGTAACCTTTGTTGTATTTTTATAACTTTTTTTATCGTTAAACTGCAAAATGCCTAATTTTTGAAAACTATTTTATGCTGCTGAGCTTTTGTTTTTTAAATGAGCTTTAGTCCTGCCCTCAGTATCGGCAAACTTTACAAAGATGGGCAAAAATTGCCAATTCTAAAGTTTTGTGAAAGACTTTCATATATTTAGGCGCCAGTTTGATTCTTGTATTAACAGGTTAGAAAAAAAATTTCAAAATGTAGAACCTTCTGACTTCAGTAGAACCTTTTTGACTAAAAAAAAAATTGAAACATTTTTATACAAGTTTCAAATTTTTAGTCACTTGCAACGTTATATCGCATCTAACCATTCCTTTCAAAGCAGCTTATTGGCTTTGCACTAACCACTGTGACGTCTGCAGAAAAATGACTAGTGACATGGTCTGAATTTAATTGATTTACAGTATTTTATATGAAAGTATTTTTAGAGCAGTCGTTCCAACCTTTATATCACTAATCCTTCAACCATAACTGAAGAGTTGAAATTGTTTCAAATTGGCGAATACCATTTTGTGCACAAAATCTTTTTCTTCCCACTGATGCGTACAAAAAATAACTGAGCAAAGCAATCTTCTCTTCCCTCCTTTTCACACCATCACAATTACATTCCATCGTTCTTGCAAAAATTTTTTATATGCAGACTTTTAATTACAACAGTATCACAATCTGCATATCTTTTGTTTGTGCTGGACGGATTCTGAATTCGAATGAGGGCGGTTCTTATGCACATTCTAGTTGATAACCTCACTAGAACCAACGGAGTGTTGTCCAGTTCCGCTACAATAACTGTTCAATTTCCTTTTAAATCTTGTAATGTCTTTAAATAGCACTTTCAGTTTAGATCCTAAACTTTAGATTCGGGTTAAATCCATGACTGGATCAAATCTATTCAGTTACTAAATGGCCACTTCATCATACTTGGCCTTTCAATGAAATCAAAAAACTAGTACAAAGAAGAAACAAAAATACAAAAGTAACAATGCTGTTCTCTCTCGCACCTCCCATGGAGTGTGAGAATCCCAGGTTGAGCAATACTCAATCTTCTGTTATGTACACTTTAATCACTTTGCCAGAATTTAAGTAGTGCATTTCATTTTTTTTTTTTTTTTTTTTTTTTTTTTTTAATACCCGGCTTTGCCCTAAGCCAGAAAAGATCTCAAATGCTAAATAGTGCTAAATTTCTTCCCCCCCCCTCCCCAAGAGAAATTCTTTGTGTGGAAAAAAAACCTTAGTACTTCAGAGTGCTACTGAAAACACAAAATTAAGGATGCTTCCAAAACACCACTATAAAACTACTTTCCCTCCCTTTATAGAGAAATCAAATTAAATCCAGAGTCGATATGTTTCAATTCGAAAAAAAATGTTGAATTCTTTTCCGGAGCTGTATTAGGGTTTAATTCTTGGTAACATTCAACGAAACAAATGGTCATTAGATCCCAAAGAATAAATCTTACTAAATTAGATATTCTTGGTTTACCGATTTAAAAAAAAAAATAAATGAATAAATAAAAATAAAAACTTCGTAGGGGTTTGGGGCATATTTTTGGTTTTATCTTAGACAACTGCCTTTTATATAAATAGATAATTAAAAAAATCCAATTTTCCAATCTGTTCATTAGAAATGATATATTTGTCATTGAAAATTTTGAATGTTTTCTCAATGAATTAACATGTATAAACACGCATGATTTCCAAGAATATGGCTTAATCAATTGTTAATCACTTTATTAAGCAAAAGGAATATTAACATAGTGAAATGAAGTGGTTCTCCAAGCTAATATTTGCTTTTATTATATACCAGAGGGCTCATTTAAGTATATACATTTTGTTTTTATGGCTGCTATTTACTTTTCGTAGCAGCTTGATCTTCCAGGGCTTGTGTGTAAATTTTTAAATTTCAATTTAAGTGCATTTGCTCCTACACCGATTGACGTTTATCTTTCAAAGAATCAATGTCGTTTTTAAACAAGTTTTTAGTTCTTGCTATTCTGTTCTCGATAGTCATTTGGAATAGTTTCGTCAAGCATGAGTATTTCCTGTAATAGTGCCTGTTGAAGTTCTTATAGAACATGAAAATAAATTACTCATTACTTAGAAAAAGACCATAGAATTAGTTTGCACTAAATATGCCTTTTATTTATATGGTGTTCAAAGTGATATTCTTTGTAATACGTATCTTATACCAGCAGCTGCACTGCGTCGGCATACACAATGCAAACAAAGTCCAGTACACTCGGCATCCAGTACACTCGGCATCACAGTATGGGAAATTCTCATATGCACGAAACAAAATGACTGAAAAAAAAAAACAGATGCCCTAACTAAGGATGAAGGAAGAAGAATGATGGTCAAAATTATTACGAACTTCCCAGGATAAGAACCTGGAATCTTCTGATCCGTCGTTGACGTTATCTATTGTGCTAAAGTCCTGCCCGTATGCCGAAAGATGTTACCGCGACTGTATAGCAGTGCTAAATTCCGTTGACATGGACAGATAACCTTTTCGACAATTGCACAAAACAGCCTAAAAAGCCCCTTATTTCGGGCTTTGTATGACTGTGTTCGTTACGAACCATATATAGGTAAGGACAATCTAGGGACTTGCACCTTTCAGAGGAAAAAAATTTTTCAATTTGGTGCATCCGTTCGAAACATATATATATATATATATATATATATACAAACATTTAGAATTTTATTGATAGTATAGATTTTTTTTTTTTACAAAAAAAATTCCTGGTTGATTATGTTGTTTATCCATGAAAACTTTAACATTTTGACAACCTATCCATTTTTTGAGAAAATGGATTTTCAGTTGCCCGAATATTTTCAATTGAGAAAATATATTTAAAGTAGAATGATCCATCTAATGTATTTGAATTGCATTTTAATCCAAACTGAACTTTTAACGCATGTGAAACGCTGATCTTATATAGATAGTAATAATTTTTTTATAGATGGTAATTTATTTTTTATTTATAGATGGTAATTTATTTTTTTATTTATAGATGGTAATTTATTTTTTTATTTATAGATGGTAATTTATTTTTTTATTTATAGATGGTAATTTATTTTTTTATTTATAGATGGTAATTTATTTTTTTATTTATAGATGGTAATTTATTTTTTTATTTATAGATGGTAATTTATTTTTTTATTTATAGATGGTAATTTATTTTTTTATTTATAGATGGTAATTTATTTTTTTATTTATAGATGGTAATTTATTTTTTTATTTATAGATGGTAATTTATTTTTTTATTTATAGATGGTAATTTATTTTTTTATTTATAGATGGTAATTTATTTTTTTATTTATAGATGGTAATTTATTTTTTTATTTATAGATGGTAATTTATTTTTTTATTTATAGATGGTAATTTATTTTTTTATTTATAGATGGTAATTTATTTTTTTATTTATAGATGGTAATTTATTTTTTTATTTATAGATGGTAATTTATTTTTTTATTTATAGATGGTAATTTATTTTTTTATTTATAGATGGTAATTTATTTTTTTATTTATAGATGGTAATTTATTTTTTTATTTATAGATGGTAATTTATTTTTTTATTTATAGATGGTAATTTATTTTTTTATTTATAGATGGTAATTTATTTTTTTATTTATAGATGGTAATTTATTTTTTTATTTATAGATGGTAATTTATTTTTTTATTTATAGATGGTAATTTATTTTTTTATTTATAGATGGTAATTTATTTTTTTATTTATAGATGGTAATTTATTTTTTTATTTATAGATGGTAATTTATTTTTTTATTTATAGATGGTAATTTATTTTTTTATTTATAGATGGTAATTTATTTTTTTATTTATAGATGGTAATTTATTTTTTTATTTATAGATGGTAATTTATTTTTTTATTTATAGATGGTAATTTATTTTTTTATTTATAGATGGTAATTTATTTTATTTATAGATGGTAATTTATTTTATTTATAGATGGTAATTTATTTTATTTATAGATGGTAATTTATTTTATTTATAGATGGTAATTTATTTTATTTATAGATGGTAATTTATTTTATTTATAGATGGTAATTTATTTTATTTATAGATGGTAATTTATTTTATTTATAGATGGTAATTTATTTTATTTATAGATGGTAATTTATTTTATTTATAGATGGTAATTTATTTTATTTATAGATGGTAATTTATTTTTTTTGTATAGATCAAATGATTAGCATGAACATTGTCGTATGCAACATTTGTAACGTTGAATAAGGATTTTCTGCAGTTTCACCAATTGCCTGTTGACATAAACAATTAGTTTTGGCAAAATGTATTTGGCTCATTATGTCGTGATGTCTTAGTGGTGACAGTGGCAGAGGTGTTTTATCATTTAATCTTTGTAGCTATAAGAACAAATAACTCCATTATTTGCTCTGGAGTCTGACTTTTTTTCTTACAGCCAGTGCATTCAGATCTTTAGTTGTCTCTGAGGTTTTCAATGAATTCAGGAAAACCTTGAAGTTACGATCTATTTGTAATGCATTGGCTCCCACCCCCGTTTGGCCCTGTCGGTGGGGCATTAGAATACGCCGACTGCCCCCCTGCAGAGGGTAAAAGTCCCTCAATGGGGGTCCTGGATATGACCTTAACATATATCCAGTGGTGAGGCCCCAACTTGTGGGCTTCGGGGAGTGTGGAGTCACCCTTTAATTACCATTGCTCCCAGGTCCACTCTGACCCGGAGTGGTAGTACCTGTTAGGGTCCCAACTATGGGTTAAATAGAAACCAACGTGATAACAACAAATATATTCTATTAAAAATATTTTTCTTCCGAATCTTTGGATTCGGCATTAAATAACCCGAAAAGGGTTGGTATGCCGTAAAACAAAAACAACCAACCAACCCACCCCTGTTATACTTTCTTTTTTACGAATGCATTTGTGTTGAAAGAGGTAAATCTTATTACGGCGATTGCCTGTTTTTGACAGAAACAGCTTAGTCTTTCACCTTTCACAAATTATTTGGCTCATTGTGTAGCGATGTCTCTGTGACAAGTGCCAGACATGTACATCTTATTCTCTTTGCAGCTGGAATAATGAAGGTAATTACAAGAACAAATAACTCCGATATTTGACTTTGTCTAGCTCTTTAGTTGCCTGAATATTTTGAATAAATTATCGGGAAAACATCGGTAAATAGTCGAATCTTTTTGTAATGTATTTGAATCCAACCTTAATCAAAGCTGAATGTTTAACGCATGGTAAATCCTGCTTGTGTTAATCTCACCAAATCGTTAGCATGATTGTTGTATGCAACACTCATGTTAAATGAGGAATTGTCAAAATTTACTTGGCTTATGTTGTGATGTCTCTCGTGGCAGGTGTTTTTAATAGTTGGAATGGAAATAGAAACATAACTCCATTAGTTGCCCAGATCTCACTATTTTCAATGAATTATCAGGAAAAGTTATAACGATTTGTTTGTAATGCCCCTCCCACTAGTTTATTCTTTACCTTTTGTGAAAATTTATGCAGACAGTTTTCATGGTAATCTGAAAATACATCAACTCTATAACTAAATATTTAGAATCTTAAATGGGAGTTGCATGGGAGTTGCATCGGAGTTGGGAGTTGCATGGGAGTTGCATGGGAGTTGGGAGTTGCATGGGAGTTGGGAGTTGCATGGGAGTTGGGAGTTGCATGGGAGTTGGGAGTTGCATGGGAGTTGGGAGTTGCATGGGAGTTGGGAGTTGCATGGGAGTTGGGAGTTGCATGGGAGTTGGGAGTTGCATGGGAGTTGGGAGTTGCATGGGAGTTGGGAGTTGCATGGGAGTTGGGAGTTGCATGGGAGTTGGGAGTTGCATGGGAGTTGGGAGTTGCATGGGAGTTGCATGGGAGTTGCATGGGAGTTGCATGGGAGTTGCATGGGAGTTGCATCGGAGTTGGGAGTTGCATCGGAGTTGCATCGGAGTTGGGAGTTGCATCGGAGTTGCATCGGAGTTGGGAGTTGCATCGGAGTTGCATCGGAGTTGGGAGTTGCATCGGAGTTGGGAGTTGCATCGGAGTTGCATCGGAGTTGGGAGTTGCATCGGAGTTGGGAGTTGCATCGGAGTTGGGAGTTGCATCGGAGTTGGGAGTTGCATCGGAGTTGGGAGTTGCATCGGAGTTGGGAGTTGCATCGGAGTTGGGAGTTGCATCGGAGTTGGGAGTTGCATCGGAGTTGGGAGTTGCATGGGAGTTGGGAGTTGCATGGGAGTTGCATCGGAGTTGGGAGTTGCATCGGAGTTGGGAGTTGCATGGGAGTTGGGAGTTGCATGGGAGTTGCATCGGAGTTGGGAGTTGCATGGGAGTTGCATCGGAGTTGGGAGTTGCATGGGAGTTGCATCGGAGTTGGGAGTTGCATGGGAGTTGCATCGGAGTTGGGAGTTGCATGGGAGTTGCATGGGAGTTGGGAGTTGCATGGGAGTTGGGAGTTGCATGGGAGTTGGGAGTTGCATGGGAGTTGCATGGGAGTTGCATCGGAGTTGGGAGTTGCATCGGAGTTGCATCGGAGTTGGGAGTTGCATCGGAGTTGCATCGGAGTTGGGAGTTGCATCGGAGTTGCATCGGAGTTGGGAGTTGCATCGGAGTTGCATCGGAGTTGGGAGTTGCATCGGAGTTGCATCGGAGTTGCATCGGAGTTGGGAGTTGCATCGGAGTTGGGAGTTGCATCGGAGTTGGGAGTTGCATCGGAGTTGGGAGTTGCATCGGAGTTGGGAGTTGCATCGGAGTTGGGAGTTGCATCGGAGTTGGGAGTTGCATCGGAGTTGGGAGTTGCATGGGAGTTGGGAGTTGCATGGGAGTTGGGAGTTGCATGGGAGTTGGGAGTTGCATGGGAGTTGCATCGGAGTTGGGAGTTGCATGGGAGTTGCATCGGAGTTGGGAGTTGCATGGGAGTTGCATCGGAGTTGGGAGTTGCATGGGAGTTGCATCGGAGTTGGGAGTTGCATGGGAGTTGCATCGGAGTTGGGAGTTGCATGGGAGTTGCATCGGAGTTGGGAGTTGCATCAGAAATATAGTAACTCTATAACTAAATATTTAGAATTTGGAGTTGGATTGTCTAACAAATTTGAACAGTCAAATTTGTTCTGTCTTTTCTGATTTAGTTTCAATAGTTCTTTTTTGACACGCGTTCTCCCAACACGCTGTCTTCCCCTTGCCGGTGGTTCCTTTCCCTTCCTCTTTTATACCTGTTAAAACTCCCTCGCCTCTAATTTGCATATCTCGCACATAAATTTGCATGACCATCATACATATAAATGTGACGTCTGCATTTTAACTTTTTTCTTAGAGGAAAAAAAAAAACACGAAACTCATGCTACTCAGCTAAGTTACGGTTTCCCCACATCCCCTCCCTCATGATCACAAACGATGCAGGGATGTAGTATCCGTCTGTCAGGTACTTCTTTGAAGAGGAATAACGTGGCCCTGACTTTCGTGCGTACGCTCGTCTGTGGGTGGCTTTCAGTAAACACCTCATCAGTTGGGTGTTTGCTAGCATCAGAATCATTCTCAAGCGGATCTGAATTAAAATAGAATAGCCAATCACTGTCCTCAGAATCACTTTCGTCACTTGACAAGTGCGTCCAGGTTACTGGTTGAAGGTCTTTAATGTGCCTAGGCACCCCGTCAACTTTCACAGTAACCCGACCAGTGTTGTATTTCGTTGTGCACCTACCACGTGGATTTTTAACCAAAACGATGTCTCCTTTTTAATACTTCCCTCCAGTCACTTCTGGTTTGGGCAGTGAGTTAGCTTCGATATCCTAGATTCGTACATGGTATCTATGTAGCACGTCCCCTGGTGTGGTGGAAGATCAAACATCATCCTTTGGGATGACGTGGTGCCAGTAGACTGCCTCCAGTATTGAACAGTTCTTTCTGGCTGCAATGGTCTTAATGGTTCTATGGCCTGGCTCTATAATACCATTTCCAGTTGTCACACTCCAAAAAGCAGAATCCCAAAATTACACGAAAATTGAAATCGCACATGTATGTCCCAACATTTTGCAATGACTGGAACTCCTTACTGGTGAAAGTAGCATTGTTGGTCAGTATTTCTGTCGGTGGGCCTCGATCAAGGAAAATACTCTCACTGTTGGATTAGTGGTCATGTCTGTCCGATGCAGTGGCCGCCAGATTGCAAATCTAGAGGGACCACAGTCGATATTAAAAAAAAAAATCTCACCATTGTGGGTTACGTCCATTGCCAGTTTGTCCCAGTTGCTCTTTACACAAATTTTTCCTTTTTTTTTCTCCAACGCATAGGTGCTGGATCTATTGATCGACATGTTTTGCATGCTTTCATAACAGATTTAGTGGTTTCCTGGCAAAATATAGTTCATTTTACTCCTAGATGTCCACTTTGATGGATATCAGCCACCTGGTTCCCATTCAGTTGTCTCACTGCTGCGCAACTTCTAATCACTGGCTCTCTTCCTTCCTGGAGTAGATCCATCCACTTGCGTGGTACTCTGGTGAGACTATCCACATGATTCTGATAGGACTTCACCAGTTTTATATTGATGGACAATTCATATTTTTCGCCAGTGATTTCAAAGTTTCCAACCATCTCCCGATGAGCATTTCACCAGCTGCATTCATGTTCACACGCACTTTCCCAGTCAAAGTGCCAGATCCATTGGTGCACGTACACCGAATCGGTAACTAAGTGTAACACTGTTGCCTTCCACTTTCGGGTGCTGTGTCAAGTTCAGCTACAGGGTGGTCAAAAAGTCAGGTAACATTTTAAAGAAAAACGATATTAGCAATACACGTATATTTAAGTACCATACATTGAAATATAAAATGAAACAAACATGAAATATGTTTATTTTGTTAATTGTCGTCCATTTCTCTCTATCAATCGCTGGAAGCGATTAACCACTGATTGTGTAACATGTGTAATCATGTCAGCTGATATCCGCGCAATCTCCTCTTCAATAAATAACTTTAAAGACGCTATTGTATCAGGCTTCTTGCCATAAACGCTATCCTTTACATAGCCCCAAAGCCAGAAATCAGGAGGGGTAAGATCCCTATATAAGATTATAATGGATCATATTGTTTTTTCTACCTTTAACATGTTACCTGACTTTTTGACCACCCTGTAGATTGATGTGTTGTCATATGATCCTATCATTTCCCAGGGAGTTACTTGGTTGAGAAATGTCCTGAGAACGCAACCAGCTCTCCAGGTGTTAGACACGTGATATCCAAACCATATCTAACAATAGGCACATGGAAACATCAACAGAAACTGGTCGATATAACTGGCTGGCATTGGTCGCTTGTCTTTGTCGTTACAGGCATCTTCACATCGTCGGCATTAATGGCATGCTGGAATCTAATGCTTATACAAAAATAGCGAACAAATGCATGTTTATAATTTAAGATTTAACAATGAGGAGCATATTTTTTTTTATAAAGACCAGTTGAAACCAGACGCATGCTATGTCATGTCCGCCAACTCCAGAATGCAAGCATCAACTGATTAAAACACTAGAACTGAATTTAATTCTTTTAATGAAGAAAGAGAAAAGGGGAGTGAAAGAGAGGGACATTCATACATAACTTTAGTGTTTTGTTTTTGTATCCATGAGTTCTTTCGGGTTTGACCTTTCAAATTCTAAAATCTTATATCGTTTTGCCTTGGTTCAGTATTATAAACAAACTCATTCTAGCAGAACATTTTCAAAATCAAACACCTGCTTAACACATCTGTACCTCACAAGTACAGACCAAGTTAGGCACAAGGTTTATTAATGTAGAAGCCCCCAGCTTCCTCAAAAGTGACGTCATTGTGCCACAACAATTCCATTCACCTCCAATGCTACTCCTGTGGCTATGCAACTTGCATGGATGGCAAGAGATTAGTCTGGGTGGATGCACTTCTCATACTTTGCTCAGTTTCTGCCAACATGTGATAGATGCATTTTTGATTGTCATCCCAGCCTTTCGTTATTGCAGTTGCTAGGTGCTTGATAAATGCGACTGCCACTCAGAGCAATCTACATATGGAAAAATGAGTTTCTCACAAAGAGAGGATACGCGTTGACAGGTCAATTCATCGGGGGATTCCTGGAATTGGACTTTCTCATTTCCATTGCAGTGTGCCATCTTTCTCCCAGACTTGCAAACCCAGAACTCTGACTCCATCTTTCAGTTGCACCGGATCTTTGGAAACCAAGCCAGTCTAAAAAATGTTGTTACACACGTGATGCAGGAACTACTTCCATTAATGAAAATATCCACATATGCTGTGGCATTTTTGATTGCATGGTCCTGATATGATCGCGTCTATTACTTTTTCATAAATGGCGCCACCTTCAGCCCGAATCCCAACCATGTGAGACAAGTGTTGGCCCTTGAAAAGAACTGTTTGAAATGGCCATAATGTTTTTGTGTGCACACTTACCTTGTGCTTCTGCTCCTGTATGATCGCCATTAACGGAATTAGGCCTTTGAGTGGGCCAAGTTCTTCTGAATTCTTGCACAGGTTTATTCAATTTACTGGAAGAGCAACCATTTGCCCATTTCCATGATGCAGTCCATTCTTAATGTGACCATAAGTCACGTTAAAGTCCGGCTCGTCGATAGATGCCAGCATATTTAAGTCTCCAAAATGTGCTTCAACTGATTCCATGAAATGAACTGTTTTCTAATGGCATTAATTCCCAGCAGTAGATCAAAACCCAACAGCTGTTTATCCACGACCAATGCCTCTGTCGACAGCAGGAACTCTGCCAACCTCTACATTTACTCTGCTGTATCCTTGGTAATTCAATGTCCTTTCATCAACTGTCAGTACTCCTGCTGACTGTCACTTCTAAAAGCGACACAGCTTTACCCACTAGCCTGTGAACACCCGGAATCAATTAACACTGTACACTCTTGCCCATCTGCACATACTTTCATGGCGGGAAGAGTCTCTGTGGTTAGTTTGTCGGGGAGGAGACTAATGCTACTGCCTCCTCCCTTTCGGCGTTTCCCTGGCACTGTGATATGACCAAGACCACTGCATCTGAAGCAACGTATCTCACAATGGACTTTGCACGCCCGACTGATCAACCTCTTTTGGGATCCTGTAAGCAGTCCATCGTCACAGTGCACATTTGATTCTGTAGGTGATCGTCTGGCAGACGTAGCAGCAGCTATTAAGCAGGGCCATTGTGGTCGATCATGATACAACTTGTTCGGGTCAAGTTGTTACGCACTCATTACTCCCGTCCTGGATGAGGCACGTAATACATGTTTAACATGCTGTGGTAGTCCAGATACGAATGCACACGTTAGCCAACATTTGGCCAATGGTTCCCCAACCAACCAGGCCAGGCGTCGCAGCTCAGCAAAAAAAAAACTCGTCCACCCTCTTAAGACGAAGTTGTCGAGTGACAAACTGGTCATATGCATTAAATGCATCAGTAGCATACGCGGTTATAAGGGATTGCTTGATCTGTTCTGCATCCGCTTTCTGCTCTTAAGTTGCCTATATATGGCCAGAGCTTCACCTTGCAATCTCGATAGCAGGACACGCTCAACATTTTTCAGCGGCAGCACCACTAAATTCTGGAATCAACCGGACATCAAACATCTTGGTTTCCATGGCCCAAAGGTGATATAAAAATTTGTTGTTCTGTCTTTTCTGATTTAGTTTCAATCGTTTTTTCGACATGTGCTCTCCCAACACGCTTTCTTCTCCCCCGCCGGTGGTTCCTTTCCCTTTTATACAGTGATGATCATATTTATTGGCACGGTAAAATAAAAGTTAAATTTTGTCTAATAAATTCTAAAAAAGGGATTAAATTAAAGAAAATAACAAAGTATATTATGTATTTTTAACTGGCCTTTCCGATGCAGCAATCGGATTTTAGAAAAAATAAATAACAAAGGAACAACAAACATAATTGCAAAAAACCCTTGTTCAAAATTATTGGCACGATTTATTTAATAATCAATTGTATAGCCTTTGGCCTTGATTACCTTCCTCAGTCGCTTTTCATAGTTTACAACCAAGTTGTTGCACTCTTCAGTAGTAATTTTAGCCCACTCTTCCTGACAATAATCCTCCAATTGAATAAGATTCTTAGGCTTCCTTTGCAGTACCCTCAATTTTAATGTTCTCCATAAATTTTTAATTGGATTAAGGTCTGGGCTTTGTGATGGCCACTCCAAAACATTAATATGATTGTCCTCAAGCCATTTCTTAGTCAGTTTAGCCGAATGCTTTGGGTCATTATCTTGCATGAACCACCAACGACGACCAAGTGAGAGCTCTTTAGCAGAGTCTTTCAGGTTTTCATCCAATATTTTAACATAATCTTCCTTTTTTATGCTACCTGTGACCTTAACAAGTCGCCCTGGTCCAGAGGCAGCAAAGGATCCCCAAAACATCAAACTGCCTCCACCGTGCTTCACTGTGGGTATGGTGTTCTTAGGCAGGAAAGCTTCGCCAGATTTTCTGTAAATATAAGACACTTTATTATGGCCAAATAACTCTATTTTCGTTTCGTCAGTCCATAGAACACATTTCCAGAATGCAACATCTTTATCAATATGACGTTTTGCAAAGGCTAGCCTTGCTTTCAGGTGCATAGGCTTCAATAAGGGAGTCTTTCTCGGACGACATGCTTTTAAACCAGCTCTCTTCAAAACTCTACCAACTGTATGTCAAGATACATTCACTCCAGAGGTGCTCTGTTCATCAACAATCTCCCCAACAGAGATCCTTGGGTTTTGTTTTACTTGTTGAACAATTTTCCGTTCATCTCTTGGGGGAAAGAATTCTTTTTCTCCCTCTACCCTCTAAACTCATAACGTGGCCTTGCGATTTGAACTTGTTTATTATGGCTCTAACAGTGGATTTGGGAAGGTTTAGCTTCTTTGAAATCTTATCATAGCCCTCCCCATTGGTATGGCATGCTACAACAAGCTTCCTGACGTCTTCGCTGTTCCTTAGTTTTAACCATGGCGATTGAAAATTATAATTTAGTCACTTATAATAGTTTAAATAAATCGCTATCTAAAAATTATCTGAAAAAAATTATTCACTGAATTAGCGTTAAACAAGCATAATATGGCTATAAAAAAAGTTCAGAAAGCACGTAAACCGGAAATTGATTGATATTATACTGATACTAAAAGAAAAACAAAGCTGTGCCAATAATTTTGAACAAGGGTTTTTTGCAATTATGTTTGTTGTTCCTTTGTTATTTATTTTTTCTAAAATCCGATTGCTGCATCGGAAAGGCCAGTTAAAAATACATAATATACTTTATTTTCTCTAATTTAATCCCTTTTTTAGAATTTATTAGAAAAAATTTAACTTTTATTTTACCGTGCCAATAAATATGATCATCACTGTACCTGTTCAACAAACTCCCTTGCCTCTAATTTGCATATCTCACACGTAATACATAAATGCGACGTCGGCATTTTAACTTTTTTTTTTTTTTTTTTTTTTTTTTGAGGAAAAACCCAAAACTCGTGCTATTCAGGTAAGTTATGGTTTCCCCACACATTGGAATCCTTCCATCACTAGTAGGTATGTGGTGTAGCTTTGCACATCTCTCCCACATCGCAGCATATATAGCATAATCATGTGTATATGGCGGTATCACATTGGTTCCAATTAGATCAAAATTAAGCGATGTTGAGTCTGGTCAGTACTAAAATAGCTGACGATTTGATAATACCAGGTGCTGTATGTGCTCAGAGCCTGGAGAGGATGAGCGCCATCAGGCTATTCTTGCCCAAGACATGCTGCATGAAATAATGCAGTGCATCCACCCACAACCTAGAAGAGTTAAGACTCCTCCATCCTCCCACACCTGTTTCCTGCCCACACCTCAGTCCAGCCCATTCCTTTGTTTTAATGTATTGAAAATGTCATTCACCACACTTCTTATATATAAGCCATAACATTGCAAATGGCTGAAAAACCGACGCCCTTCCTCTCGACGGAACCTGACTCTGTTGATTTCCCCACCCTCTGAATTTTTTTAATTCGGGGGGAGAGGAAATATACTAATACAAATATACCAATTTTATTGGTATTTGTTTTGTAGTTTTCACTTTTAACTGGGCATACAAACACCCATATAACACTAGAGGTCAGCCAATAGCGTAACCGGCCCACACATTGTTAAATGTCCTGGAACCAAGTACCGCACTGTGATAATAGGCCAGCCAATAGGATCCGTTGGTTAGACGTCTTTTTGTCAGTGAAAATTAAAAGCATACCTGGGATGTTGGGTGTGATTGGTTCCTTCATTCTGGTATTCTAGCTGAAATTTTCAGGTTAGGCTCCCTTTGACTGGAATCGTCTTCAGACACTGGTGCGACATTTAAAGCAGACAACAGGTTTGAAACACGGTTATGACGGGCACATGGTGCATCGTGGGTTACCCTACAATGCTGTACAATGTGGCCCAACCTCTTGACAGGACCGCATCATCCCCGGCAAGACCTGGCCCACCTCGGCCACCCCTTGCGTTCTGGATCTTCGTACTCAGAAGCTTACACCGGAGATGCGCACCTCTGATGTAAAGCCTGGGGAAAACCCCGTCAAGGTGTCTGAGCCAATAATGTGATGCCTTCGTACCGTTCGCTGCAGCAAGACCAGCTCTATCTGAAGATGAAACCAAAACCTCCCTCCACCTTGCAGCCGCTTTGTTCTTATCACGCACCATTGGGCTCCTTACCATGACGGGGCGATTCACCAGGTTCAGATTAGTTTGGAAAGGAGCACCGGGTAACCTTTTGTATAATTCCTGCAGTTGCCGAAGCAAACAACTTCTCATACGCAGTCCTTTGGGAGCCTGAGCCACATGCAAACGTTGTTTCTCACGTTAATATCGATCGCTCTGAGAGTATTGTGGCGCACGTTGCCCAAGACCAACGAATGCAAGAGCAGGGGCATCGCATATCCCTGCCATAGTTCAATGCGCTGCTGTGGCTTCAACGGAGCAGAATGCAACTCCCCAAGCAGTCATGTACCAGTTAGGGTATGGAAAAGGAAGTATCCCCTTCCAGTCGAAACTGACTCCAAGCAGCACAAAAGTATCAGAGATCCATAAGGCTCGTACTGGTTGAGCACCACAGACGAGCTCCGCTGAGTCCAGGTGTACGTTTTTTGCAGTCTTGTTGGACACAATGGTGAGAGACAGATTTAGCGGGGTTGATCACCATACACGGTCGCGCCAAAGCTAGCTCCACCCCCTCAAGCTTGACTCGCATACCCTCCGGAGTCGGAGCGAGGAGAGTAAGATTATCAGCATAAGCTAACAACCCTACTTCCATTGACCCCATCGGATAGGCAAGCTCGAGGATGGATAAGGGAAGGACCTCATCCATGACCATATTAAAAAGCAGAGGCGACAAAGGGTCACCCTGGCGAACACCACGGGAAGGTTACAAACCTAGTCCCCAATCACGCTGGTCGCAGCATCATAGCTGGCCCGGATGTAGTGCACCAGTGGATCTGGTGCGCTGAACCTGAGCGCTGCCTGGCAGATCGAGTAGTGGTTAATTGTTAAACACTTTGGAAACATCGATCATCACCGTACAGAGATCCCGTGTCTCCCGATGGGCACTCTTGAGGATAGCATTAATACAGGTGGTAACCTCCAGGCAGCCGTCCCTGGCCTGGAAGGCAAACTGATTTGGTAAGTCACACACCTGAGCCCATCGTTGCGCTAAAATACGGTTAAGGCAGCGCGGGAGGGTGGGCTCGCTGGCATCCGGCGACTTCGGGATAAGGGAGACTCTAGATTGAATTAAAGAGGGAGGTGCTTCGCAACACAAGATTCAAGGTGGCTGTCACTAGTTTGATCCTCTGTAAGGCCTCATCGGCTGTGAGTCCATCGATGCCTGGCGAGGAGCCGAGCATAGCCTTTAGGAACCCACAAACTCTTCCTCACAGAGAGGGGCAAGCACAGAGCACCACTTGTGCCCCTTAAACTGTGCCGGTCTGTTGTCCGGCTCGCCAGGTGCAGAAAACTTGCGCTTCCAGAAATCCACGGACCCGTCTGGAAGACGTCGTTCAGCACACGATGTTGCCTCCCATCTTCCAGAGAGGACCGCGTCGGCGCAGTCCTTCCTCTTAACTCTATACAGTTGCTGAATGGCAGCATAAGCCGCCCTGGGCAATGCCCTCTTGTCACCTTTTCAGATCATAAGTCGCGCTAAAGTCTGGCCTGTCGATAGATGCCAGCACATTTGTTTAAGCCTCCGAAATGTACTTCACCTGATTCCATGAAATGAACTGTTTTCTGATGGCATTAATTCCCAGCACTAGATCAAAACCCAACAGCTGCTTGTCCATGACCAATGCCTCTGTCGACAGCAGGAACTCTGCCAACCTCTGCATTTACTCTGCCGTATCCTTAATAATTCAATACTTTCGTGGCAAGAAGAGTCTGTGGTTAATTTGTCGGGGAGGAGACTAATGTTGCTGCCTCCTCCCTTTTGGCGTTTCCCTGGCACTGTGATATGACCAAGACCACTGCATCTGAAGTAACGTATCTCCCAACAGACTTTGCACGCCTGACTGTTCAACCTCTTTTGGGGATCCTGTAAGCAGTCCTCTGCCAAGTGGTTGGGACCAACTCACCTGTAGCAAACAAATTTTCATCATCACAGTTCACATTTGATTCTGTAGGTGATCATCTGGCAGACGTAGCAGCAGCTATTCAGCAGGGCCGTTGTAGTCAATCATGATAGCTCTTGTTCGGGTCAAGTTGTTCCGCACTCATTGCTCCCATCCTGGATGAGGCGCGTAATACATGTTTAACATGTTGTGGTAGTCCAGATATGAATGCTCACGTTAGCCAACATTTGGCCAATGGTTCCCCAACCAACCAAGCCAGGCGTCGCAGCTCAGCAAAAAATCTCGTCCAGCATCTTGTTAGTATGCTACTGATGCATTAAATGCACCAGTAGCATACGCGGTTATAAAGGCTTGATCTGTTCTGCATCCGCTTTCTGCCCTTAAGTTGCCTTTATATGGCCAGAGCTCCACGTTGCAATCTCAATGGCAGGACGCGTTCAACATTTTTCAGCAGCAGCACCACTAAATTGTGGAATCAACCGGACATCAAACATCTTGGTTTCCATGGCCCAAAGGTGATATAAAAAAGCCGAAATAACTTCTGCAGTATTTAGAATTTGTTGTTCTGTCTCTTCTGATTTAGTTTCAATCGTTTTGTTTCGATATGCGCTCTCCCAACACGCTGTCTTCCCCCTCGCCGGTGGTTCCTTTCCCTTTTATACCCGTTCAACAAACTCCCTTGCCTCTAATTTGCATATCTCACGTAATACATATAAGTCTGGTCAGTACTAAAATAGGTGACTATTTGATAATACCAGGTGCTGTATGTGCTCAGAGCCTGGAGAGGATGAGCGCCATCAGGCTATTCTTGCCCAAGACATGCTACATGAAATAATGCAGGGCACCCACCCACAACCTAGAAGAGTTAAGACTCCTCCATCCTCCCACACCCGTTTCCTGCCCACACCTCAGTCCAGCCTTCCTTTGTTTTAATGTATTGAAAATGTCATTCACCACACCTCTTATATATATATATATATATATAAGCCATAACCTTGCAAATGGCTGAAAAAGCGACCGCCTTCCTCTCGACGGAACCTGAGTCGGTTGATTTCCCCACCCTCTGAATTTTTAAAAATTTAATTTGGAGGGAGAGGAAATATACTAATACAAATATACCAATTTTATTGGTATTTGTTTTGTAGTTTTCACTTTTAACTGCGCATACAAACACAACACTAGAGGTCAGCCAATAGCGTAACTGGCCCACACATTGTTAAATCTCCTGGAACCTAGTACCGCACTGTGACAATAGGCCAGTCAATAGGATCCGTTGGTTAGACGTCTTTTTGTCAGTGAAAATTAAAAGCATACCTGGGATGTTGGGTGTGATTGGCTCCTTCACTCTCTAAGGATGATGTCTTCATTCTGGTGTTATTCTAGCTGAAATCTTCAGGTTGGGCTTCCTTAGACTGGAATAGTCTTCAGACACTGTTTCGACATTTAAAGCAGAACGAAACAACGCACAACACAATTGTATTTAGATTTTTCATATTACAATATTTTACAATGTCTTAAACAATCAAAA
Source organism: Euprymna scolopes (assembly GCF_053919585.1). Classification (NCBI taxonomy): domain Eukaryota; kingdom Metazoa; phylum Mollusca; class Cephalopoda; order Sepiida; family Sepiolidae; genus Euprymna; species Euprymna scolopes. The sequence goes on along the minus strand of NC_136518.1, from coordinate 6,869,088 downwards.
AACACTAATATTTACTTTCTAAATTATTAGACTGAGCTACCTACCTAACCAGTGCGGATGGAGAGGGGTTGTCCCATGTTTTTACAGAGGCAGAAAAATGTGCTCACCCCATGGCTGTCTGGAACAGAGAATAAGTGAAAGTGCATTGTGGTTCCCTTTTTCCTGTATATCGCTCCGCATGTGACCAAATCATCTCTCAGCCATGGCTAGGTGGTGGGGGACCAGTCAAAACTAAATTTACTCAAACTAGCAGCGGTCCTGGATATGACCTTAAACGTTGGTGAGGCCCCAGCTTGCAGGCTATGGGAGTGTGGAGCCACTCTTTAATTGCCGTTGCTCCTAGGTCCACTCTCCACCAAAGTGGTAGTACCTGTTAGTCTCAACTATGGGTTAAATAGGAACCGACTTGAAACATTGGTAACGTTCAACGAAACAGATGATCATTAGACCCCAAAGAATGAATGTTACTAAATTAGACATCATTCGGGGTTAACCGATTTAAAAAGAAAAACAAAACCCTTTGTAGGGTTTGGTGTGTATTTTTGGTTTTATCTTAACTGACAACTTTTTATATAAACAACTTTCTATTTTTTCAATTTCAATTTTCTGATCTGGTCATTAGAAATGATATTCTTTTCATATTTTTCATTTTTTTTTTTTTTTTTTTTTTTACAAAAAAAATCTTGATCGATTATGTTCATTTATTCATGAAAACTTCAAATAACATTTTGACATCCTATAATGAACTATTGCAAATTCCATCCATTTATTTTTGAGAAAATTGATCCTTAGTTGCCTGAATATTTTCAATTGAGAAAATATATATTTAAAGTCGAATGATCCATTTGTAATGGATTTGATTTGAATTTTAATCCAAATTGAATGCTTAACGGATGTGAAACGCTTATCTTATATCGGTGGTAATTTTTTTTTTATATAGATTTTAAGATCAAATGATAAGCATGAATACTGTCGTATGCAACATTTGTAACGTTGAATAATGGACTTCTGTAGTCTTACCAATTGCCTGTTGACATAAACAACTATCAATTTTGGCAAAATATTTGGCTAATCGTGTCGTGATGTCTTAGTGGTGACAGTGGCAGGTGTTTTATCATTTAATGTTTGTAGCTAAAAAAAATGGAAATATATAAGAACAAATAACTCCATTATTTGCTCTGTTTGACTTTATTTCTTAAGCCAGTTCATTCAAATTTTTAGTTGTCTCACGGTGTTCAATGAATGCAGGAAAACCTAAATTACGATCAATTATTGGGAAAACGTTTGTAATGTATTTCAATCTAACCATTAAATAAGATCAGAACTAAACTTGTAACAAATCGTATCTTCTCTATCACCACCCCCAATTATCACAATCTGAAATCATTAGCATTTATTGCATGCATTTGTCTTGAAAGAGGTAAATCTTATCCCAGCGATTGCCTGTTTTTGATAGAAACATGTTAGGCTTTCACAAATTGTTTGGCTCATTGTGTAGTGATGTCTCTGTGACAAGTGACAGACATGTACATCTTATTCTCTTTGCAGCTGGAATAATGAAAGTAATTACAAGAACAAATAATTCTGATATTTACTGAATTGAGTTTTAGTTCTTTCGTTGCCTGAATATTTTCAATTACTGGTTTGACTTTAATGTATTTGAATCCAACCATAATCCCAACTGAACCCTTAACGCATGGTAAATCTTGCTTCTATCAATCTTACCAAATCTTTAGCATGATTGTCATATGCAACACTCATCTTGATCCTATTTTATCAAAATGTACTTGGCTCATTATGTCGTGATGTCTCTGGTGGCAGATGATAATCTTTTTATTCCCTTTGTTTCTACAAAATGGAAATAAATAAAAACAAATAACTCCATTATTTGCTCTGGGGTTTGACTTTGTTCACAAAAAGTGTGCCTAGATCCTTAGTTGCCTCACTATTTTCAATGAATTATCAGGAAAAGTTAGGATTAGTTTGTAATATCCTCCTAGTTTATTCTTTACCTTTGTGAAAATGTATGCAGACATAGTTTTCATGGTAATCCGAAAAATACAACTCTATAACTACATATTAAGAATCGGATTTGGGAGTTGTATCGGAATCATCTCCCCACTAGTAGGTATATGGTTGAGTTTAAATGCTTACAGATGAAATATTTTACGAAGTCATGAACTTACTGTAGTGATGTCAGCACTCAATTCCTACATGCAAGGATTGACCTTTGACATAGGAACAATCATGATTTGGAGCTGAACAACATGGCATTAAAATCATCTTGTATATACAGTCCTGGTTAAAATCATAAGACCACTTAAGAAAGTAAGCGTTTGCGCATATTATCGAATTTTTAATCAAACAAATGGTTGAAACCATTGCCAAAAGGGAAAATATGATGGAAAAAAATGAAATCTGCTTCATTCGAAACCTTAACCCTGATCTAACAATTATTTTTAAAAAAAATACATTTTCACCTGGTCAAAATGATAAGACCACTTCAATAAAATCGGCTAGTTTTGAAAAAATGAATACGAAAAGCTTTCTATGTTACTAAAAGCAACTTGTTAGTGGATAAAAAAACATCTTACTAAATTATAAATGGCAAAAGGGAAACCATTATCAGTTTGAGAGGAAGGATCTTTGAGCTTAATAGGGGTGGACTCTCCCATAGATCAATGGCAAACGAAGTGAATCTTAGCAAAACGGTCATCACAAATTTTTTTTAAAGAAATCCAAATCAATATGGGCACAAAGAGTCCAGGTCGACCAAAAAAAAAACCCCCCATCACTAGATCTCCGTATCAGAAGTTTAAAAAACAACAAAACTCCAGTATGAGCTCAAGTCGATTAAAAAGCCAAACAGCAGCAGAATGTAGTCCTAAAACCATGAGAAGGCATCTAAAAATGAAGGGTTTCAATCATTTAAAGCGACTGCAGAAACCACATCTTCTTGAACAGCACAAAACTAACAGACTTAAATACGCCGACAAATACCAGATTTGGGATAAAGAGAAGTGGGAAAATGTAATTTTCTCCGATGAGAAAAAGTTTAATCTACATCTTTTACACCTCAAATTAAAAAAACTAAAGTTCAAATTAAAAAAAACACAACTTCAAATTAAAAAACACAACTTCAAATTAAAAAAATCCAAGTTCAAATTAAATTAAAATTTTATTACATGATAGATAAACAATTTATTCTCCAACAGGGAGGTCCTCTTCCCTGAGACATCTAGCGTGATGGCGTTGAACCCGATTACAGAATGCCTGAGACATGGCAGGAGTTACCACTTGGTAGGCTCGGTCGATGGCGGTCTCCACAAGACGAAGACGGTGCTCCACTTTTGTGATATCTTCCGGTTGTGGCACATGTATAACGCTCGGTAGATCCCTCTTGATGACGGCTTTGATGGCTGACCAGGCCATTTCGATGGGGTTGAGAGCCGGGCTGTATGGAGGCAAGCGAATAAACTCCACTTCTGCAAAAGCTGCCTGGTCGTGTAGTTGTTCCACTCGGGAATGGCACGGGGCGTTGTCAATTACCAAGGCTACCTGTCCGGCATCATATCCCATTGCGAAGACAGAATTGAGTAGTTCTGCAACCCATTGGTTGACATCCGGGTGCTTGTAGGCGCCACGCCTGCGGGTGAAGTTGATGAGTCCCTGTTGACTAATACCAGCAACCATGTGAATATTTGGACCTTTCGAGCCTGGAACATGTAGCACCACTCTCTGGCCCCTCGCGGATCGTCCAACGGTCCGAGTACAAAATAAGTTCACGTTTGACTCATCCAAATACACCACATGTTTACCAGCTCCCAATGCGGCCATAACCCTTTCTACATAGATACGACGTTTTACCTTATTCTCCGGAGTGTTGACATTCTCGGCTTGCTTGTGAACCCGTTTTACAGTGAAGTCTACCATCGAGATGGTTATTTATGGTAGTAACGCTGATTGGGGGGTTGATTCCATGCATCTCCGAAATCTTCAAGGCCAACTCCTTGAGAGTGATGGTAGGATCTTCTCCGATTATATCAAGCATGTTGTTGACCATGTCCGGATTCACTTTCCCATGTCGCCTTCCACCCCGCGGCTTATCCTCCACGTCTTGCCCCTTGGCCTGTTTATTCACCCAGGCGTACGCGGTGTTCCTATTTATCCCACAGTTCTCTGCGACAGTTGTCCAGTCCCTGCTATTTCGAGCGGCTTCCAGAATCCGACGCTTAGGAGAATTTCGATTGCGTTTGTACTGACCACGTACTGTGCCTCTCTTGACTCCTCTACTTGATCGCACAACTACCGGAGATCCATTGTTATTTTCCATATTTTAAATTATTGTAATGTTAATTGTTAGAAACTTTTCTTTTTTTATTGTTGCGAGCAACTACAAGTAATAGTGGGTAATTTGCATAAGTGATGTTATGCAAATTACCTTACAAAGTTTGAGTATGAATAATTCTAACATAATGTCACGTGCTTTTAAATTGAACTTGGGTTTTTTTAATTTGATGTTGTCTTTTTTTAATTTGATGTTGTCTTTTTTTAATTTGATGTTGTCTTTTTTTAATTTGATGTTGTCTTTTTTAATTTGAAGTTGTGTTTTTTAATTTGAAGTTGTGCTTTTTTAATTTGAGGTGTAAAAGGTGTAGATGGTCCTGATGGATTTCAACACTATTGGCATGATAAAAATTTGCCCAAAGAGACTTTTTTTAACTTGGCATAGTGGAGGAGGGTCTTTAATAATCTGGGGTGCTTTCTTTCAGCTGGGACCCTAAAGTTGCAAGTAGTGTAAGGCCGGCAAACATCATTGAAGTACATTTCAGTGCTTGAAAATGCTTGTATCAGGACTGAAGATCCAAGTCTGTGTGGAAGAAATTGGATTTTCCAGCAAGACAACGCTGCGATACATACTTCTCGAGAAGCACGAGAATACTTTTCTTCAAATAATATGGAATTGTCATGAAATCAACCCACTTTAACGCTTGTTTTCATATAAAATTTGTCCTTGAGTATTCTGAACCATAATACTATAGCTGGATATTTTGTAGCAGCCGAAACTCCAATCACAGGCAGAAGCTAAATCTCGTAACTCGAGATTTGAAATCCATTTCCTCCCTGGCTTATCCAATCACAAGCCACCTTTTAATCATGTGACTGAATACATAAAAGGCAAAACCACAAACCTCTTTCCTCTTCCCTTCAGCAGGCCACACACATTAGCCTAGGTGTTCGGGCCCCAAGGCCAAATGTGAGTACAAGCTAAAATGGCAACATAACTAGTTTATTTTCACATGCGATACCCAAAGGACTATACACACACGCTGTGGTTTCGCTAGATAGTAGGTAGGGACAGTGGGAATCTCGTTGATCCGTTCATGCACGTCACTAATTAGATCACGTGGCATTTGGCTATTTCCAACTAGTTTTCTGCTATGGATATCCAGACCACCACAGAGGGGTACAACAGGTACCCAACAAAGGCACAACAGCAACCGACATGTCGGGAAGCAACCGCTCAACATTCCGCCGAGTTTAGGGAGCCTCCTTCATCCAGACTGGTACAACAAACGGAAAATGGAAAAAAAACCTTTGCAATGTGGCTGGAATCACTCAGATAATCGAGCAACTAAGTACCACGCATATAAGTATCGCAGCACTTGAGTGTCCCGATCATCACCAAAACAAAGGTCACCAAGATCTCGACCAGAAAGCCCTAGAGTCCTTAGGAAAGATTCGCTTGCGGGATGAAACAAACCCCTATACGTGAAAATCACAGGGACATGCTTCACCAGAGTAAGGACCAACACCTACAAGGTTTCACAGGGCCGCGTTAAATAGGGGAAAGTCATATTTAACAACCTTTCCAAGAAAAGCTGACGACTGCTACATCAAGGACATACATAATACCTCTACGAACCGCAACCAAGTCCGGTTTAAGGAAACTCTTCGTCATCGGAACCTGAGGCTCATGAACCTCAAAGCCCCTCCTACGAAGAAAGCCAAACAACCGGTTGGAAACATGGTTATGACGGGCACATCAGGCGTCGTGGGTTACCCTACAATGCTGTACAATGTGGCCCAAGCTCTCAACAGGACTGCATCGTCCCCGGCAACTAAGATCAGGCCCACCCTTGCGTTCCAGATCTTCGTACTCTGAAGCCTACACCTGAGATTCGCACCTCTGATGTAGAACCTGGGGAAAACCCCGTCAGGGTGTCTGAGCCAATAATGTGACGCCTTTGTACTGTTCACCGGAGCAAGACAAGCTCCATCCGAAGATGAAACCAAAACCTCCCTCCACCTCGCAGCCGCTTCCTTATCACGCACCATTTGGCTCCCCCATCGTGGCGGGGGGATTCACCAGGTTCAGAGTAGTTCGGAAAGGAGCATTCTGAGTAACCTCGTATATAATTCCTGCAGTTGCCGAAGCAAACAACTTCTCATACCTACTCTGCCTCATCAGTGGAATCGAAGTCGCCAATGAAGGTAACCCCAATCCCCCATCAGAAACAGCGGCATGAAAAAAGCCGACCAGGCAGGCCTTTGGGAGCCTGAGCCACCTGCGAACGTTGTTTCTCATGTTAATATCGATCGCCCTGAGAGTATTGTGGCACACATTGCCATAGACCAACGAATGCAAGAGCCGGGGCATCGCATATCCCCGCCAGAGCTCAATGCGCTGCTGCGGCTTCAACAGAGCAGAATGCAACTCCCAAGCCAGTCATGGACCACCTTACAGTGTGGAAAAGGAAGTATCCCCTTCCAGTCGAAACTGACCCCGAGCAGCACAAAAGTATCCGAGATCCTTAAGGCTTGTACTGGTTGAGCACCATAGACAAGCTCCGCTGCGGCCAGGTGTACGTTTTTCGCCTTCCTGTTGGACACAATGGCGAGAGACCGAGATTTAGCAGGGTTGATCACCATACCTGATCGCGCCAACGCCCCTACTTCCATTGACCCCATTGGATAGGCATGGATAAGGAAAGGACCTCATCCATGACCATATTAAAAAGCAGAGGCGACAAAGGGTCACCCTGGCGGACACCACGGGAAGGGTGAAAAACCCGGTCCCCTAGCACGTTGGTCGCAGCATCATAGCTGGCCCAGATGTAACACACCAGAGGACCTGGTGCGCTGAACCTGAGCGCTGCCCGGCAGATCGAGTCATGGTTAATGATGTCAAACGCTTTGGAAACATCGATCATCACCGCACAGATCCTGTGTCTCCCGATGGGTACTCTTGAGGATGGCATTAATACAGGTGGTAACCTCCAGGCAGCCGTCCCTGGCCTGGAAGGCGAACTGATTTAGAAAGTCACACACCTGAGCCCATCGTTGCGCTAAAATACGGTTAAGGTAGCGCAGTAGGATAGGGGAGACAATTGGGTGCAGGAGGGTGGGCTCGCTGGCATCCGGCGACTTCAGGATAAGGGAGACTCTAGATCGGATTAGAGAAGGGGGAGGTTCTTCGCAAAGCAACACAAGATTCAAGGTGGCTGTCACTAGTTTGATCCTCTGCAAGGCCTCGTCGGCTGTGAGTTCATCCAGGCCTGGCGAGGAGCCACGCATAGCCTTTAGGGAACCCACAACCTCTTCCTCACAGAGGGGGGCAAGCACAGACCACCACTTGTGCCCCTTAAACTGCGCCGGGCTGTTGTCCGGCTCGCCAGGTGCAGACAACTTGCGCTCTCAGAAATCCACGGACCTCTCCAGAAGACGTCGTTCAGCACACGATGTTGCCTTCCTCCATCTCACCGAGAGGACCGCGTCGGCGCAGTATAACCCTAACACCCTCTCTTGTCCGAGGGCCGGGCCAGGCCGCATCTGTCGCTATCCTGGTTCACGGGAGCATACTTGTGATGTACTTCTGGCAGTGTTCGTCGCTCACAGGACCATAGATGCAACCCAGCAGGGCTACACTCTTACTTGTCTAGTGGTGGAGCCCTCAAGGGTGACCAAACTCTCACTGGAAATATCCTTCTGCTGCTCAGGGCACGCGAAATGTGCATGACTCCAAGTCCGTGTGGCAACATTGTCGATTTCGGTCGTCACACCGGCTTCGTGCTGAATCCAGTCTCTTTCATCATCTGGCGTCAGGGCATACCTGAAATAAACTGCATCTTCATTCAGGCCGGCAATCGAGAAAGAAAGAAAAACTGTTTCATTTTCGTAAAAACCAACAAAATAATTATTCAGAAATCGTTCTACACTTGTTTAAAAATCGAGTTTCTTAATCCGGGCTTCATGATGCAGGTTGTATAACAAGTTCCTCTAACCAATTTCCCAGCTAAGAACAAGAGCCTTTCAACTTAGCTCTTATGGGTGTTTTGCCCCTTCCCCCAGATGGGGTGAGAGTGATGTAGACGCCTCGATGCCAGCTAGTAAAAAGGACTCTAACTCCAGAAAGGTGGAAGGGAAATTTCTGATTTGATAAAAACAATTGGCTTTTTGGAGTTATTTTTTTCTTTTCTCTTAGAGCTTATCTCTACCCCCCCCCACCTGCACTGAGGATTTTACTTATTACCAATTAGTCACCCCAGGTCGAACAATGCCTGGCGGTGACCCCTACTCTTGACCCCCATTCTTCATCTTGCTCAACAGATTTTAAAAACCTTTTCGTTGTTGATAGATATATAACAGCCATGATATAGGAACAAATTCTCGTTGGTATTTCTCTTAAAAACCCCACCCCGGCACTGATCTGATAAGCGATAACTATTTATTTCCCATTGAAATATTTATTTCTTCTGGACATTTTTGCCTCTTCCTATCGCTACATAAGTACAAAATGGAAATTAAAACCGCTTAAGAACAACTATTATCATATTTATTTATATATTTTTTTCTCATTGAAATATTTACTCTTTTCTGGTGGACAGGAATCTCATGAACATCTATTTTTCCTTGACCAAGTGTGAGCATGCCCCCCCCCAACCATACCTCATCCTCTCCCATCTTCTCTTCCTCCATTTGAAAAGCAAGATCATCTGGTGTCGCCAGGGATCTCGTCATAGCAGTCCTTCCTCTTAACTCTATACAGTTGCTGAATGGCAGCATAAGCCGGCGTCCGCAACGCCTTCTTGTCACCCTTTGGGGCACCAGCCACAGATCTTGGTCTAGAGCCTTTACTCCCGTGAGACTGGTTCTTGCGAGCCAGCCTCCCAGACCGCTTGTGGCAAAGCGGCCGGCCCGATCTTAGCGCATCGTCCCCCTCCCCTCCAGAGGATGGGGAGAGGTAGCGCAGGAGGAAGGTGTCGATCTGCCCGGTTACCACCTCCAGGTCGGTACCCTGGTGGATTAAACCAAGAATCCACTGCAATTCAACGCAAACCTGATCCATAGATGAATCAAGCTCTCCGGCAACCAGCTCGACCTGATTTTCCACCTTCGGCCGCCAGCTCCGATCATCCACAGCTGAACCCAGAGAATCACACTCCACAACCGTCTCTCCCACGGGAGAGCTCAAACTCGTCACACCCGCCGGAGACTGCTGCTTGCCCAGGTGAATTAGGTGCTTCCTCACCGCCTCAGCAGAGCAGCCAAAACGGGGAGAAATCGCAGCACACAGCTCCGCCTTCGTTCGATATCGATCCCTCATCTCGGACGCACAAATGGACAAAAGTGCATCCTCCTCCGAACTCCAAGTCGAACCGGGATGGGCCCCAGCAACCCTGTCCTGGTTGAGATCTTCCAGATGGGCATGCCTCCGATGTTGGGTCAAACCGCGACCAGAAGCAAACACACGGGCACACAAAGGGAGAACGATTTCCATCTCCATCTGACCCACTCAGTCGGTTGCTGAGGGCAGCAGGATTCACAGAACTTAGTGTCCGGATCATCACTAGCACAGAAAGGTCGCAAAGATCACAACCGAAAAGACTCAGTGTCCTGAGAGCAGATGCACTTGTGGGATGAAACAAGTCCCTGGAAGTAAGAACCACAAGACCATGCCTCACCAGAGTCCAAATCACATTAAAGTAGGGAAAATCATTTAGCAAGTTTGACCCTAAAAGCAGAGTAAAAGCCATCATCGCTGATGACTGCCAGGTCCAGGACATGTGGATGCTCCACAAGCCGTGACAGTCTGGCTTCAAGAAGCCATTTGTCATTGGAACCCAAGGCTCATAGCAAAAGAAGATAGATGATTGGAAACCTGATTGTGGCAGGCACATTGTTCATTATGGGTTACCCCCATAAACCTGTACCCAAACTCTATTGGACTGCATCGTCCCCAGTGACATAAGGTTGACACGTCTGATATAAATTCCATCAGGGTCCTGGAGCCAATAATGGGACTCTTTCGTACAGTTCGCCGGAGCAAGACTGGCTCCATTAAGCGATGAAACCAAAGCTTCCTTCCACCTCCCCTGTCGTTTCTTGTTACGCACCATCTGGCCTCGTACCATAATGAGGGCAGTTCACCAGTTTCAGTATTTCAGAATGGAACTATCTGGGTGACCTCATCCTGATGTTGCTGAGGCAAACAACTTCTCATACTTATTCTCTCAAGAGGATCAAAGCTGCCAGCCTCAATCTCCTGTCCAAAACGGCATGATAAAAGCCAACCAGATGGTCCTTCGAGAGCCTGAGCCACATGTGAAGGTGGTTTTGCATGTTAATATGCAATGCCTTGAGCATACTGAGGTTGCCCAGGATTAATGTGTAGAAGCCAGAGCACGAGATATCCCTGCAAGAGCTCAGTGTGCTGCAGCTTCAGCAGAGCAGGGCATCTGTTAGCTAGTTGTGGACCACCTTGCAGTGTGGAAAGGGAAGGATGCCTTTCAAATCTAACCGGACCCTGAGTAGCTGAAACCAGTTGAGCACCACAGGTAAGCTCTGCAGCTTCATGATCATGCTTGGCCTTCTTGGCAAGTGACCGAGATTTAGCAGGGTTATCTCAAATTGTCAAGACTAGCTCCATTGCCATAGCTTAGCCTGCTTATTCACTGGAGACTGAGCAGCACGAGATTGTCGGCGCCAATGTGCCCACATTCAGACCCCATTTCATATGTGAACTCTTCCATAACTTATTGAAGTCGCACGGGTGAACACCACAGGAAGGGTGAAAGGCGCAGTCACTAAGAATGCTGGTCACATAACTTGCCCGGATGTAGTGCAACAATGGAGTGGGTGCACAAAAACCATAAGCCACCTGGTATCATTGTTGACGATGTCAAACGCTTTGGACACCTCAATCATCACTGCATCTGTATCTCCTGATGGACACTTCTGATGATGGAATTTAAAGTGGTGATCTCCAAGCAACCATCGACTTGATTAGGAAGTCACACCAGTGCCCATCATACCAGTCATTATAGGAGCAACTGGGCTTATGAAAAAGAACTTTAAAAAGTACATAGCAAGCATACCCGGTGAACCAAGTGCAAGTGAAATACAAACGATTGCACTGAAAGGGACGGCTAGAATCCTGAAAAGATCTCTTGGTTGGACTCACTAAAATAGGGGTAAATGTCAGACATCTGGTTGGATGTCCCACCCCCTATAAGAAAAAGTTTAAGAAAAATGAAAAAAAAAAAAAAAGGGTAGACAGCAATTGGGTGTTGGCATCTAGTGACTTCAGCACTTAATTAGATCAGATAATGAAGGGAGAAGTGTTTCACACAGCAACATGAGATTGAGAATGGCAGCCACCAATTTCCGTCTTGCAAAGCATTGTCAGCCAAGAAGACTGTCCAAGCCAGGCGAGGAGCTGCACATGGCCTTCAGAGAACTCGACTTTTGCCTCATTAATGGGATAAAGCACATACCACCACTCATGCCCCCTAGATTTTATGGCACTATCGCTTCCCCGGGAAGGTTACCTGATTGAGGAACGTCTTGGGAATGCAACCAGCTCACCAGGGAGTTAACGATACCTAACGATAAGCACATGTTGGAAACCTCAACAAAAAGTCGATATGTTGTCGGCTGTAACTGGCTGGCATGGGTCACTTCATTGTCGTTACAGGCATCTTCCCATCATCGGCATTAATGGCATGCTGAAATCGAACGCTTGTACGAAAATGCATTTTTATAAAAAAAAGAATTTAATAGTTCACAAATAGATAGCATATTTAGTCGACCCATTGCGTACACACCCAACTATGTCCTCCGCATATATGGGTGCCGGCTTCAACTGTTTAAAACAATACGATCATATTTCAATTCTCTTCATTGAAAGAGAAAAGGAGTATGAGAGAAAAATATGCGTTTCATGCTATGCTTTCTTTTGTAAAATTCAGATATCCGCTTTCTTTCGCGTGTAGGTCTGACCTTTCTTGAATTATTCTGACACGTTGAAGTTTCATAACATGTCATTCAAACCCAACCGACATGCTCTAACTCTAACCCACAAAACACCTGCATGAAACGTTTTTAACTTCATCACAGTCGAGCACAAGGTTAGAAGTTAGATATAGGGGTCATTAATGTAGAAGCCCCCAGCTCTCTTAAATTGTACCGGTCTGCTGTCCAGCTCACCTGGTGTAGAAAGTTTCTGCTCCCAGAAATCCAGACCTCACTGGAAGACTTTTGGAAAGTGATAAAGTTGCTGGATGGCAGCATAAACCACCCACCTCAATGCTCTCTTGTCACTATTCGGAGCACCAGCCACAGAGCTAGAGCCATTCCTCCTAAGCCATCCTTTCCAGGACTACTTGCCTGACCACTTTTAATGAGGCCGCCCCATTTTTTTTTGGGGGGGGGGGCATCTTCCCTCCCTGGATGGGAGAGGTAGCACAGGAGAAAGGCATCGATCTGCCTGGTTACCACCTCCTGGTTGGTACCCTGACAGATCAAACCAAGTATCTGCCGTAGCTCGACACGAGCCTGATACAAGGAAGAATAAAGTTCACCTCAACCTGCATCTCCACCTCCTGCTTCCATGACCAATCATTGCGCGGCATACTGCAACTGCCTCCCTTACAGAAGAGCTTGCACCTCTAACACCCACCGGAGACTCTTGCTTGCCCAACTGAATTAGGCACCTCTTCACTGCCTCGGCAAAACTGTCAGGAACAAGAGATCGCAACACATCTCTGCTTTTGTTCGTCCCTTCATCTCGGACGCACAAGTTTCTAAAAGCGCATCCTCCTCAAAACTCCAGGTCGAATTGGGACTGGCCCCAGCAACCCTGTTCTAGTTGAGCTCTTCTGGATAAGCCTGCCTCTGATGTTGGGATAACCTGTGACTAGATGCAAACTCATGAACACAAGGACACAAAGGGAGAATGATCTCCATTGCTATCAGATTTAGTCGGTTGCTGAGGGTAGCAGGATTCACAGATCCAGAGGGACCTGTTTTATTTCTGAATTTTCTGGAACCACTGCAATGAAACCACACTCGATGGGAGGTCAACTCGCTGAGGGACGTGTTATACCCTCAACTGGCTGACTCTCACAACCTACCTAAATAGATTTCACTGACCGTTGCCAGATTCCATCCACGAGGAGGGCTAAGAACACCATATCAAAACTTAAAAAAAAAATGTCTAACTATTGTTTAACTATGTACTACTTTAACATCAGTTTAATTTGCAGTTAATTTTACTTCTCCTGGCTAAAATCAAATCTAACTTGTTTTACAGGTCCTAATCCTGTGTATCTAGTTCCAAGTTTTTAGACCAAAAATTAAGTTTGGTTAACTGGTTCACACAGATGAGGTCATTTTTTTTGCAGGCATTGAGTTGCCTACTCTTCTGCATTACCAATTTTTATATTGCTGAAAGTTATTTCGGAGTTCTTGTAATGTGTTACGGTAGATACCATAATACCTCCCTCCTAAGCATTACCTCCACAGAACTATCAATATGGCTTCCTTTTAGGATTGATAAGATTTGAAGACTTCTGTTTGTCATGGAGAGGCTGCTTGACGGATCTGTATGTTGAAAGTCATATGGGTAACTATTTTCTCCTGGGAGTATCGAGCGTCATCCGACAGTCGTCTTCTAATGAAGTGACCAATCATGAAGTTGGACTAACCCAAAAGGCACGTGCTTTAATATTTATAGTCGAGATGAAGTTATTTTGTGTGGAATTGCAAATGTTTCTTGCACTGTTATTTATTGAAAAAATTTGATCTGAGCTTTTGTCCAATCAGTCAATACATAAAAAGCATTCACTGCTTCTGACCATCATTCAAGCTGTACTCTGTATGGAATCGGGTCGAATATGAGAGAATGGTGCTGGCCCAACACAGATAATCATGTCTCTACATCAGCATCTCTTGTATCATGACATTTTCGATGCCATAGATGAAATCATGGTTAGTGTTCTCCATAGGCTTTAGTCCATTGTTATTCAGATTCCTCTGAAGGCATCACATGATTTTGAACTTGGCAGAATACATGGGGTGGGTTGGCATTACCTTCCCCAGCACAGTGGCATCTGACTCTGGGACCACAGGAGAAAATTGTATTTATCTGACGGTAGACAGAGGCTGGAGCTTGCTTAAGTGTGGGACTTATTGGAGATTTAATTTTTCCCTCGTCTAAGAGAGACAAGTGGTAGATGCACCAGCCCATATGTGGCAATAATACTGTGTGCATGGGTGAATAGCGGCTTTGTAGACAGATACCCGGAGGTGTAAGTAGTTTTCTAGCATGGTAGGGAGAGCCTGCCTACCTTTGCAGTAGCTTTGATGTCTTAAATGCATTTGTTTCAAGTGTTATTAGTCATATCATCTTGTGGTTGAAACGATTTAAAATTAAACTAATTATAGACCATGATTCTGTATACCTTGTAGCGGTTCCATATTTAATGTTGAATCTTCTATATACAAATATAAACATTTAATAAAATATGGACAAAATATTTTTGTCTTTTATCTGTTCCAATATCCCTATGCATTTTCTTATTTCTAGTGGAAACTGGCCGATGTATTCACCATACACTAACCCTCATTCTTTCGGATCCATATAGATCCATCTTCATGGGTGATTATCAGTAAAGGTCACAGTGCTAAGATATAGGCAAGTTTTCTTTTTTATAAAAATACAATATTAATTTTAAATATTTATTATACCTTATGTAGTAAGTGTTACGTTAAAATCAATATTAATCTTACATTTTATTAAAATAACGATTCTTGCTCTTACCAAGGCATTTTGTGTGCATTTGTTTCAGGATAAATATAGCATCAGTCGTACTTTGTTCAGCCATAAAACTAAACGGCATCATTCTGAATGGAGGGGCAAAAAAAATATCGTAAATGAATATGCATTTTCACGGCTTAAATATTCTAGTTTTGGAGTTTTTGACGGACACTCGGCCAAATATAATTTTCCAAGATATATCCGCACTAGTAAAATAACAAAATACCTCGGACTTATGTACGATATAAAAAGAAACTGGAATTTTAAGGTATCAGTCATTCCAATCATTATAGAAGCAACCGGGATAATGAAAAAGAATTTTAAAGACTATCTGGCGAATATACCCGGTAAACCAAGTGCAAGAGAAATACAAACAATAGCACTTAAAGGGACGGTTAGAATCTTAAAAAGATCTCTCGGTTGGAGTAACTAAACTAATGGGAGACTGTTTGGCATCCGGTAGAATTGAGAAAATAACAAAATACCAAGGACTTATGTACGGCATGAAAAGAAACTGCAATCATAAGTCATTACAGGAGCAACCGAGCTAATAAAAGAATTTCAAAACCTATCTGAATATACCCGGTGTGTTATATAGTGGTTTCATTGAGAGTCTTAGGAAGAGATGCTTTTTCTTGTGAGAGAGAGAGAGAGAGAGAGGCTTTGTTGTAAGAGACTTAGAGAGATTGTTCCTGTTATAAGATTCTTATATTAAAAATGTTCATTTCTTAATTGTGTTTATGGAAGCAGAAGGGGAAGAAGCTCTTCGAGTGAGGACATAGTGTTCAGACAGTTCGGACATGATGATGTTGAGACGTGTATGTAAAGACATAACACAAATATATAATACAATTGGACTTTACCTTTTGTATAAGAATCATAAACACAAGACGAGCTTTACAAAAAACACTTGATGGTTTCTTCTTCACACGGCCGTGATTCCATCATCAAGAATTCAAAGTTTCACATTTTTTTCTTGAAGTGACGTCTCGCTTCCAGACGTCTGACTGTCCGAGTTTTCTCACTGACTCTCTCTAAAGTTTTTTCTCTATTCCTCGAACTTTCTATTTTCCGTGACGTCATACACATGTTAAAACATGTGCATTCTTCCACGTGTCCTGGACATACGTGTCCAAAACTTTTAAAATTTCTACAAAAGGAATTTTAACCTATATTCAATATGTTAAAACATTATCTTATAAGCTGCATTCTTTCAATTTAAAATTTCATAACAAACTTGATAGTTAACATTCTTTCCTTGAAATATTTATCTACATTCTAAACAAATGTTTGTTTTACATTTTTAAATTCTCACACGTAATCTATTTCTAAACTAGATTACGAGGTTCGAATTTCGCCTATTCATTTTCATTTTAAACTAAATTCTCCATTTTTATACTTACATGAAAAGGGGACAGCCATTATGTAACAGGTGAACCAAGTGCAAAATACAAACAATAGTACTTAAAGGGACGGTTAGAATCTCAAAGATCTGTTGGAGTAACTAAACTAATCGGAGAATGTTTGGCATTTGGTAGAATGCCCCATCCCCAGGAAAAACAGTGATAAGAAAATTAAAACAGTAAAACGTGCAATCCTGGCAGATTTTGGTGCTTTTAAATAAAACTACACAAAACCTTTGCAGCTGTTACGGGAAAGTCCTGATCGTATTTGGTTTAATGTCTGTTTAAAATGTTGGCATGTATTGGACAGCTTTAAGAAATCGACTTGCCAACAACCCATCTCTACCCAGGTCTTTATTTATCCCTCTTTCTTTAAAGTCTACCTTTATCATTTCCATGTTTTCTTTGCATTCCTCAACTCTTCTACATCTTGCTCGAGAACTCTGATCCAGGGTATTATGACCTTAAGACATCCGGTGGTAAGGCCCCAGCTGGGGGCTACAGGGAATGTGTAACTGCCCTCTAGTTACCATTGCTCCCAGGTCCACTTTGGCCAGGAGTGTTAATACCTGTCGAGGCATCTGGTAGCACCAGATAAGGCCAGTCTGAAGATAATGACTTCATGACAAAAGGCCCCGTCGGTGGGGCATTAGAATATGCCGACTGCCCCCCCCCCCCCCCGCAGAGGATAAAAGTCCCTCAATGGGGGTCCTGGATATGACCTTAAACTATATCCAGTGGTGAGGCCCCAGCTTGTGGGCTTTGGGGAGTGTGGAGCCACCCTTTAATTGCCATTGCTCCCAGGTCCACTCTGACCCGGAGTGGTAGTACCTGTTTGGGTCCCAACTATGGGTTAACTAGAAACCTACGTGAAAACAACAAATATATTCTATTAAAAAAAATTTTTCTTCCGAATCTTTGGATTTGGCATTAAATAACCTGAAAAGGGTTGATATGCCGTAAAACAAAAACCAACCAATCATGACAAAAAAATGAACCAGACATAGTTTTACAAAGAGAGGGAACAATCATGTTCTTGGCTTAACAGAAAAAAAAATTTTACTCTACAAAACAAACCAATACTAAAGATAAAAATTTGAATATAAAAATTTTCTCGAAATTACTCGATTCGGCATTGAATAACCCAAAAAGGTTGATATGCTGTGAAACAATCAAACTGCACTCAACCTTCGCTTACTAGGTCTAATTTCCATTAGTGTTGGGACGATTAATCAGAATCGGGAATCCAAAGTCGGAAGATTTGGGGGTATCAGAATCCGAAAAATTGGTGCCTATTTTCTAATGGCAAAACTTTTTTAACCAAAATTTTCCATTGCTAGTAATGATAAAATCATAAATATTTATTGATTTTTTTTTTTTTTTTTTTTTTTTTTTTTTTTTTTTTTTTTTTTTTTTTTTAATACCAGTAAAGCTAAAATCAATACCGCATCCTCAGTGTATTTTGATGTTTCGGAAAATATCTACACATTTAACATGTTTTATGAAAATCGAGGGAAATCTTAGTTAAATAATTAGATTTATAAAGGCACAGAATTTGGAATTTAGCATGAAAGTGGGGAAAAAATAATGAAATCGTCCAATCACTAATTTCCATACATCACACGGCATACATTTTTGATAAAGTGGCAATGCTCTGCTGGTTAGTAATGACAGATGTTCTCTGAAATACTTTGTCCAGTTACAATTAGATAACTTATCTTTTTGTGTCGTAGCATTATTCATGCCATAGGTTTTGGTTCATTGTTGTTCAGATTCCTCTGAAGACATCACCTGATTTGAACTCTGCAGAATATGTGGGGTGGGTTGCCATTACCTTCCCCAGCGCAGTGGCATCTGACTCTATTTGCGCCTGTCCATTGTCCTTAGATCATCCGCATAGCTTCAGATTTACAAAGGCGCGGAATTGGGAATTTAGCATGAAAGTGACTCTTAATACCATAGAACCGTTGATCTGCTTGATTCATCCTCCTCCATGACCATCCAACATTCTGCCGCCGACGTCATCGGTTACCTCCTAGATGCATGTCTTGACTAAGACTAGAGGTTAGTGTTGGAACGATTAATTGGAATCAGAAAAATTGGTGCCTATTTACCGATGTCAAAACGATTCTTTTTTCTTTATAATTTTTGTTTAAAGCCAAATCTTCCATTGCTGGTGGCCCTGTCGATGGGGCATTAGAATACACCGACTGCCCCCCTGCAGAGGGTAAAAGTCCCTCAATGGGGGTCCTGGATATGACCTTAAACTATATCCAGTGGTGAGGCCCCAGCTTGTGGGCTTCGGGGAGTGTGGAGCCACCCTTTAATTACCATTGCTCCCAGGTCCACTCTGACCCGGAGTGGTAGTACCTGTTAGGGTCCCAACTATGGGTTGAATAGAAACCGACGTGAAAACAACAAATATATTCTATTAAAAAAATTTTTCTTCAAAATCTATGGATTCGGCATTAAATAGCCCGAGAAGGGTTGATATACCGTAAAACAACCAACCAACCCGATCCATTGCTGGTAATAAAATGTTTTAAAATACCAGTAAAGCTAAAATCTATTGATCACCCTCTAAAAGTGTAATTTTATGTTTAAGAAAATATCTGCACTTAGTTATTTATTTTTTTTATTTTATTTATTTTTTTTTTTTTAATGGAAATCGGAGAAAAATAGCAACTCTATAGCTAAATATTTAGAGATTTATAGAGAATTGGGAATTTAGTATGGAATCGGTAAAAATATTGGAATCGTCCTATCACTACTAGGGGTGCATATCTCCCAGTGAATTAAATGCGCCTCCAGATACCAACCTAGAAATTGACTCTGCACAGTACATACAGTGCCTAGCCTTTAGTGTATCCACCTGATTGTGCCGTATTATCATAGAACTTACCAAATAATGGTTCTATAAATATACTAGCAGGTCAGCCAGCATTATCTGATGGTAAAATATGCTAAGTATATTTTAATTTATACAGATCTTGTGTTTATAGAGCGAATTCCTTAGTGTTTATATAGTACCCAATCTATGGTAGTAATATCCAGTTAAAATAGAATGACTTTGGTGCCATCAGCTAGAATCGACACCCAAACATTTAGAGCTCAAGCTGTATCATCTGACACAAGTCCATATGCATGATAAAACTTAAATTATATGCAGTTTAACGTATAAATGTATATTTGTG
Organism: Euprymna scolopes; assembly: GCF_053919585.1. NCBI lineage: Eukaryota > Metazoa > Mollusca > Cephalopoda > Sepiida > Sepiolidae > Euprymna > Euprymna scolopes. The sequence goes on along the minus strand of NC_136518.1, from coordinate 6,849,391 downwards.
CATGCATAAAGGACCACTTCTACCTGTAAAGTTCCAAGTTTCAATTTTAACGTCATAGCTATTTTTACAGGCTAAAACAAATCAAATTTCTTCCATTTGTCCGAATCTCCTGTTTATCTAGTTTCATGTCTTAGACATAAATTCTCAGTTCGGTGTAGACCGTTCCACACATGGACAATGACACTTTTATAAATTGCTATGAAATGACCTATGAGGTTGAACAAAAACTACATTTCGGTGGCTGTTAGTTTAATGCTACCCGATTGCTTGGACTTTGGACTGCTTGGACTTTGGACTGCTTGGACTTTGGACTGCTTGGACTTTGGACTGCTTGGACTTTGGACTGCTTGGACTTTGGACTGCTTGGACTTTGGACTGCTTGGACTTTGGACTGCTTGGACTTTGGACTGCTTGGACTTTGGACTGCTTAGACTTTGGACTGCTTAGACTTTGGACTGCTTAGACTTTGGACTGCTTAGACTTTGGACTGCTTAGACTTTGGACTGCTTAGACTTTGGACTGCTTAGACTTTGGACTGCTTAGACTTTGGACTGCTTAGACTTTGGACTGCTTAGACTTTGGACTGCTTAGACTTTGGACTGCTTAGACTTTGGACTGCTTAGACTTTGGACTGCTTAGACTTTGGACTGCTTAGACTTTGGACTGCTTAGACTTTGGACTGCTTAGACTTTGGACTGCTTAGACTTTGGACTGCTTAGACTTTGGACTGCTTAGACTTTGGACTGCTTAGACTTTGGACTGCTTAGACTTTGGACTGCTTAGACTTTGGACTGCTTAGACTTTGGACTGCTTAGACTTTGGACTGCTTAGACTTTGGACTGCTTAGACTTTGGACTGCTTAGACTTTGGACTGCTTAGACTTTGGACTGCTTAGACTTTGGACTGCTTAGACTTTGGACTGCTTAGACTTTGGACTGCTTAGACTTTGGACTGCTTAGACTTTGGACTGCTTAGACTTTGGACTGCTTAGACTTTGGACTGCTTAGACTTTGGACTGCTTAGACTTAGATAATGACCCAAAGCATTCGGCTAAACTGACTAAGAAATGGCTTGAGGACAATCATATTAATGTTTTGGAGTGGCCATCACAAAGCCCAGACCTTAATCCAATTGAAAATTTATGGAGAACATTAAAATTGAGGGTAATGCAAAGGAAGCCTAAGAATCTTATTCAATTGGAGGATTATTGTCAGGAAGAGTGGGCTAAAATTACTACTGAAGAGTGCAACAACTTGGTTGTAAACTATGAAAAGCGACTGAGGAAGGTAATCAAGGCCAAAGGCTATACAATTGATTATTAAATAAATCGTGCCAATAATTTTGAACAAGGGTTTTTTGCAATTATGTTTGTTGTTCCTTTGTTATTTATTTTTTCTAAAATCCGATTGCTGCATCGGAAAGGCCAGTTAAAAATACATAATATACTTTGTTATTTTCTTTAATTTAATCCCTTTTTTAGAATTTATTAGACAAAATTTAACTTTTATTTTACCGTGCCAATAAATATGATCATCACTGTATGTGTATATAGTGGTTTTCCATGTTGCTGAATTTAAATATACATGTCTTAAGTTGTGAAACTTCACTTTGTCCATTTTGACTGGAATTCGGCCTTCCCAGGAGCTCAAAGGGTCACAAATGCCCCCAAATTGCAAAAAAATGACAATTTTACCTCATAACTTTGGCCCCCATCCATTAGATTTTTCTGAAACTTAACGAAAATGTGACGTCAACGTTGGCCCTTCACACTTCTTACATTTATCATTTCTTCACTATTTTTTGTGGTGTCATCTCGCATGCAGCACCAAAGGGGGGGGCATACACGCGCCGCTTTTTTCTTGCCAGCCCCAGTTGCCAGGACTTTCAAGTTGCATTCTACATTCTGTTGACTGGCCCCATATGCAAGCAGATTGTCGAACATGCTGAACGAGACATGCACTAGTTGGTGGAATGGAGTCGAAGGGTCTTTGATTTTTGTGCAGTCCTGCCTCATCAGCCTTGGTCGTGTTGCTGTGTTTGTCATGCATAGTGACAAGTTTCCTGATGTTCAGATCAGCATCTTCTATGGTAGGTGGGTACTGACTGTTTGCTGAACATTAGGTCCACTTCAGGGTAGACTGCCTATGTTTGCCATGCAGTTGCCTTTCCTTTACCTCGAAAGGCCGAGACCATGTTACAACCAGCGGAGGCATGAAAGAAGAGTATGCCACTACATTTCTCGTGGTCGAGGTTCATCGCCAAGTCATGAATTGGGAACCATCTAATGGACTGTCCCTGGCCGAATTCTAGCCATAACATTTCTAAGCCAACATTCTGAAAACAAAGATGACTTAGGCATGTAAAACAAAAAGAAAATAGGAAAGCTGGTTCAGGGTAGACTGCCTGAACAGCTACAGCGAAACAGGGGATTATTCTGCCTCATGAGATGCTTGCTGGGAGGTTGAGTGTGCTCATAAGTTCATTTTTGATGGTCATACCACCCTACCACTACGGGTACATTAAGTGTCATTTGGCATGTTTGAGGCTGCACACAAAAGTGGATTCACAGATGACTTACATTTTTGTGGAGCTGCATTGGGGAGGTCTTGCGACATTTGTGGAGTAGGCATCACTGGAATACTTATGTTGTCGGTTTCTTCGCAGCACATGCTCACTGACATTCTCCAAGAGATAGCAGTGACCATCTGCTTGGGATACAACAGTCGCTGGGTCCCAGCTTCCAGATGCAGGATTCTGTACCCTTACCCGTTGGGCCATGGTATAGGGTGTGGTAGATTTTCCTCGAGTGCATGTCTGTCAAAATACCTCTTTTGGTTCTGCCGACGTTGATGGAATGCGCTGTATATCTGATCCTGATCATGGTTGTTTCTGATTTTGGTGATCAGTGGAGACATGATTTGTCTACCTATGAGTAGTTGTGCAGGGCTTGGTACGACACTTGAAATTGGTGTGCGTCGATCTCAGGAGTTGTTCCCGACTGTTTTATTTCTTCATTTTTTTGTTTTTAGTTGAGACAATTCTACTTGCAGCTGGTCCACTTGTTTAGATAATTTGCTGTTTTCATCGTGCTGCATTTGTAGGCTTTTGTGGTTTAATTTAAGAGTGACCAACGAAAGATTCTCTTCAAGATTCGTGACATTCGAATCCAAGTTTTCCTTGGCACCAGATTTTGGCAATGTTGAGACGAGTGAGTCTACATGAAGCTCAAGCTTCCCGTAATGGTTCTCGGCAGAATCACTGTCACCATCAGCTACTGCACCAACTAAATCTTCTGGATCCGCATTGTACTTCAACATTGTTAATATTCTCCTTGTTTTCCATGCCATCCACCTCAACCTGGGGACTGGCATCAACAATGTCATTTTTTTTTTTTTTTTTTTTTTTTTCAATCTTGGTAGAATCCAAGTGAGTTCTTAAATCTTTTGCTTCCGCTTGTCTTTTTTGTTTAGTAGCTCCTGCTACTCTCATTTATGATTTGACGCCTCCTTGACGAAAGAATCCATCTCGTTACGCAGTGCTCTGTTTTCTTCGATGGCCTTGTTGCACACCTTGCTCCATTTTTCGCGCATAGGTGTCCTTGATGGTGTGGCATGGTACGTTAGGATTGGCAAGCTTGTGGGTGTTCTGTCAGGGTAGAGATGCATTAGGTCAGCTACACTATTGATGGGTTGGTGCTGGGCTGAGATGGCACAGTTCATTGTCACTACCCTAAGAACTACTGATGTTGGCATGTCCAATATGGCTGCTCCTGGTACATCAACCACATAGAATTGGGTATCCAGCCATGGGGAGTTTTTATACTTGCACCTAATAGTTGTGGTGCCATAACAGTTTATCCTGGTGTTGTTGTAGGCTGTTAGTAGACATTGTGTTGAGGTGAGTGATCTGGGCGTTGGGTTTCCAGCTTCGTCTATACTGCTAGGGTACATGTTGCAGAATATGCGGATAGGCAATGTATTTGCTTGTGCCCTTGTATCTACCTTCAGGTTGAAGGTATGAGCGCCTGGGTGGTCCTTCAGCTTGATGCTTAGATCGACAAATGCCTCATTTCGAGGATCTTTCATGTTTGCTGATTTTCCGCTGTTGGTTGTGATGAAGCTAAAGGTGAGGTTCTCCATTGCTGTGGCCATGTCAGTCATGGCTTGGTCATCGTGTTCCTTGTTGTCGCTTGGTTTTGTGCTTCCCTGAGTGGCCTTCTTTGCCGCATGTATGGCATGTCATTTTTGGCAGGGCAGTGTTCTTGGCCAAAACGGTGACTGTCTGCAATTTTTGCATGTTTGTCCAGGTTTTCGGTCGGTCCCTTGCCATTGGTGTGTACCAGTGTACCACTGTTTATTGTGGCTATCTGTTGATCCCTGTAATTGGTGGAGCTGGTTGACAGACTGCTGATGCCTCATGTGAATGGACTAATCTAACAGTTTCCTCGATTTATGTAAACCTTCGGTTTGTTTAGCAGTTCCTTTTGCAGTTCTGGTATGGGTGTGCTGGCAATTAGTAACTCAACGAGGCGTTAATTCAATTCGTCGGCACTGAAATCACATTTCTTTGTCAACAATCGACATCTGTTGAAGATGTCTGTTTCATTTGGTTTCTGCTGGTATTTTCTAAGTTCCAGTCTACAAACGCGGTGATTTGTTACAGGTTCTAGCTGTTCTAAAAATGCAGTGAATATCACTTGTGGATCCTTGCAATCATCTGACATCGACCAACTGTTATACCGGCGTAAACCTTCACAAGTCACGAGAAGAATTAGAGGGACTTTATTTCACCGTCAAAGCGACTAAACATGAGGATAAAGTTCCATGCATTGTCGGAATAGTTTGAACAATTCAGCGATACCTGTCGAGCCCCAATCAAAACTAGGGACTTGCAACGAAACTAGCCATTATGATATGGAAGTGTGAGAAAAAAATAGACAATTTTGTGGCGTGGGAGGTTAGGAAAGATTTAAAAAATCCAAACGTGTGGTAATTCGTTCAGCGCTTTTTTTTTTTTTTTGTTACAAGATTGTTATATAATACCGCTGCCACCATGTCATGCTGTGTTGTGCTTGTGCATATGTGTAATAATGAAACCTGGAACGCGTGTGTCTGGTTAAGAAAGGAACTGAATTAACAATTAAAATTGATATGCACATGCATGAGTGCATACAAGTTAGATCAGGAAACCGGGATGAAAGAGTCTATACATAAGTCAACGAAACGAAAGAGCAGCGATATCATTACATCTGCAGTTCCAGAGGAAGCCACCCTAGAGCATCTGTCCATCCGCTATTATAGAGAAAGGTTCAAAGGGATCGAAATGCCTCCATCTCTGGAGACCACCAAACATTACCCCAAACCTGTCTTCGCCATACCAGTCAGGCCAGCACTACTGGACTTGTTTCGCAAGAGCGTAGATTGGCTGGTTTGCAATTATCGCAGGAACCTGGTTTGGATTGAGGTGAGAAATAGCATCTTTGACTTTGTAGCAACAGAATGAATACAATTCTAGTTGAGAAGCATAAGGGGCTAATTAGATAGCATTTGGGAACTTAGTTACTGTCTAAAGTTAGTTTACCACAAGTTAGTTTACCACAAGTTAGTACTACAACTAGTTAGTACACAAGCTGACGCTGAACCCCATGCCGAGCTTCAGTGATGTCTCCAGTTGTCCTGGTTGTGCTTTGGCATCACTTTAATATTAAACTACATTAAACTGTGTCCATCGCTTTATTGCAGATTACAAAATAATCAATATTTCAGTAAATATAAGTTATAAAAAGCTGAAAGTAACAAATAATTGGCAGTGAACTTTTTCACCACACTCGGCACAGCATAGAAACAGATTATGGTTGAAAACATCACTGCATACAATAATCTATGAGCTGCCATTTTGAAAAATTGTGGCCATATTGAAATTTTCAAGGCATAATTTTCAAGGCATAATTGGCTCTATTATGAGAATACATTCATTTCATTTTTTCTAACCATAAAGAAATTGTTAATCTGAGTTCCTCTTCAAAAATTGAAACTCGTCAGGTTTGCTTCTGCAGCCATCTTGAAAACTGGTAGCCATTTTGAATTTTCTGATGACTAACGTTTTTTTTTTTTTTCTTAAAATGTATTTTCTGAATGTCATTTGTGCCAATTTTGGTGCTTGTAGCAAGGAAATGGGGTCTGATTCTACAGTTAGCCACTGTCACTTCTGTAAAGCAACCGGGGACCATGAGAAGGTAGCATGCAAGCAGAGGCTGTAGGTTATATAGGCATAAGACTAGCTTAACCACCTATTATGCATGCACTTCAATCACCCCTCCCATGGAATGATTAAATGAAGCGTAATATCTTTTTTAAAAATATATACTGCATAATCATGTTGCGACACTGGTTCTCATCAGTTAAGCAACCTTAAGCCTGGCTAGTACCAGCTATAGAAAGATTTTTGCTGGTAGTAGGGTGGCTTCGGATTACTAAGTACACGTGCAGAAAGATCATTGGAGCACATTCCTTGGAAGTATGAGAATCATTCCAAAGGTAAAGCCTTCTATTTAAGTTGAAAAGTTGAAGAGCTAGGAAAACGGGAATGGTAGCATTAAAACAGCAACTTTTTGTGCCCCAGAATTTTTCTAGTCTGCACGGTTTTTCAATGGACTTTTGCAAGGAATTTAATGAGACCTCTCTGCTTCTGATGTGTGTCCATGACTGGGGTTGCTTTTTAGTCTCGCACTGCCAATATCTGCAACACAAAACTTTCAGATCATGAATGCATAAGCTCAATCATAACAATGCAATTTGCAATTCCCTCGGACCCATTCAAAAAAAAAAAAAATTGGAAAGCCTTACTTTTGGATTGCCGCTTGCATTCGTGAAACTAGGTCAGATTTGTAAACTAGCATGTCAGTCTTTGATACTGTGCAGAAATTTCTGAGAAGTAACTAAAATAAATGTGGGGCAATGACTATTCAAGTTTTGATAAAATGAAGCTTTATTTTTACTATAAGCGTTCGGTTGTAAAATACTAGTGTTGGGACGATTAATTGGAAAAATCGGAGCTTTTGAGGGTATCAGAACCGGTATCTGAATCGAAAAAAATTGAACCTATTTTCAGATTCCAAAACAGATTTCTAAAATTACCTTTATTTGATTTTGGTTCAAGAAACATCTTCCCCTGCTTATACTACTAAAATAAATATTTATTGATTTTAAACTTCCAATAAGGCTAAACTCTTTAGATCATCCCCTCACAAGTGTTTTAAGGTTTGAGGAAATCTAAGATGTGTTTTTGCAGTAATCGTGAGAAAATAACATTTTTATAGTTAAATATTTAGAGATTTAGAAAGAATCAGAATCTGGAATTTAGTACGGAATCAGCAATTGTTGGAATCGTCCCATCAATATCAAATATGCTTAAATATATTTTAATTCTTATAAATTTCGTATATTTTACAGTCGTGATTTCAAAAGTAAAAAATATTTAGGTACCATTAGCAAAACTAACATTCAAAGCTGGTGACGTTACCACTGTACCAACATGACACGCATATGAACGGATTAAAAATAAACTTAGATAAATGTAAAATGTATAACAATTTTTTTAAATTGACCAATTTTTTTTACCTCTTAAAGACAATTTTAGTCAGTTAAAGATTCATAAAAGAATGGTGCATAAAAAATCCAATCCTTCGAGGGGGCCCCTAGTGCTGCTCTGACTTTTAGTTTCGGAAGAGGCAGTTTGAAAATATGGAGACGCTTATATAAATTTTTATAAATTAAAAATTCAAGAAAACAAAGCTGAATCTGTTTTTGTAGTACAGCAACAACTCTTAAGTCAGATGCATCTTGTCAAACTCGAATCTTTAACCTTGAACTACATCTTTATCAGTCTTTCTCTCCTCCCTCTCGCCCGTATCTTTTTCTCCTTTGCTCAGCCCAGTCCTCTCTTAAGATCATTAGTTAACAACCCTTCTTTTAGTATATTCTTTAATATTCTTGTTGGCATTCTGTAGATGTTCTGTGTAAATGGTCACGCGCTGATATTGTAGCTTTTTTTGTTAAAACTGCAACGGTGTTTATCATGAACGCCCGGTCGAAAAGTACGCTTAAATATATTTTAGTTCTTGCAGATTCTGTATATATTATAGTTGATGCTCTATCGATTTTTTTCTTTTTTTTTTTATTTATAAAGTTGCAATTTCAAAAATAAAAATATATCGATATGACTTGGGTGCATTTGCTTGAATCGAAACTGAAATAAACTTGTATATAATCTCGAGTTCCTTCAGCGATAACCAAAACTTATTAATTTCTTGGTAAAATTAATTACAAGAAATGAAAGTACATAACAATTAAACAACCCAGCTGTAAGCATGACACGATAACACGCGCTATCATATTAATAAACTTCAGTCTATACCTGACCCGTCAACCAAGTTTCAGTACTGAATGTATATAACTTATCTACATAAACTATTCCTTTTAAGCTAAAAACGCGATAATTGTTGTACGAAATGAAAAAAAGATGTCACCCATGGAATAGTTAATAAAATTCAATCGTTTCTGAAACCCAACCAAGGCCTGACTTATCCACCAAGTTTTAGCCATGAATGTCCGACACTTATTGTTCAATAAACTATATGTGGCCACAATGTGAAAATTGTTACCAACCCTGTGGCCGCTCTCTTGGAACTGACTGGAGTTGTGCGTGTTGATCATTGACTTGAATTCCAACGATTGTTTTGCTCAACATTCTTTGGGGGTTCTTAAAGATGTGAATGATACTCCTTCAGTATAGTAATCTCCCCATCCTTCCCTGAAGGAACTATTTGCACCAGGTGACCTCAAAATACCACCTGCCCCCCCCCCTCATTTGGCACTGTCCCAATTTTGGCTGTGCTTGCCCTCTTCAGTTCAGGAATAGACTTCAATTTCCTGCAGATTAAAGTTTTTTTTTTTTTTTTTTTTTTTTTTTTTTTGGAGGGGGGGGGATGAGTGTGGAGCATATTTTAGGATCATACTTCCTACTGATGAAGCGGTAATCTAAGTGGCCCTTTATATTATAGAATAAAAACCTAAACCCGTACCAACAACTCTATAAGTGCCAGACCCTTGGAAGAAAACAAATTTTCGGAAAAAACAAATTTATCTATCAGCTGTCAATGCTTCTAACAATTCGATGCTATTTTTTATTTTTTACATATGCATCACCACTTAAGGCCCAGAGACCACTCGAGGATAAGGGTTAAGAATGTACAGTAGTCAATTGAACAATATAGTAATTGTTAGTAATAAAAAATTAGGTAAATTTGTTAACTAAGTGGAACGGCTCATGAAGTACTTGTTGACATTGGACTTGAAGACAATCAGATTGTAGTCAACTGGAAAGCAGAACAGAAGACAGTTCCACAGGCGTGCAGTTCTTAAAGCTCTTCATGAAATCTACGTTTAGGTTTAGGCACAGATAAAGTGTGGGGGGAATGATCGATAGTGTTTTCAACTAAACGAGTTTCTTGTGAAGTTTGGCGAGGGGGGCATAGATTGAAACTCAGTCGAGCACTTGCCATGAAAATAACGATAAAGCAAACTTGCAACATCTATTTTTGCAGAACCATTTGTTTTGAGATTCAAAAATACGTCCTAGTTTCTGATATCACTTCATTGGAGCTTAATCTTTTATGCCCACCTCCCAACAACCAAATCATTGGGGGAAAGAGTTAAAGAATAAGGTGGTTGAGGTAGCAATTAATAAAATGTAATCCTTTCTACAATGCAACCCTATTGGTATAAATTTTACAATGCTGGACTTGTCCACCAAGTGTTACAGATATGAATGTGCTGTGAGTTTTTCTCGGCTGTATAAACGAAAGTTATTTTCGTGTTAAAATGAATACGAGACACTTGATTTCAATACAGATTTATCTATACATCAAAATAAGTGACAATTAACATCAGAGCGCGGTGGAGTAAGGTGGGTTTTCAGAACTATCGACCAGTATTTGTCGCTCTCTGTTTCCTTTCCTCTTTATTCATTTCTCGCCAGCTTTATCTATTGTTTCCTAAACTCTAGGTCACAGTTCCCGTGTCGATTGACCTGATAACCTTATTTTCGCCAGCTTTGTTTCCCCAAACCCTCTGGGTCAGAGTTCGCCAGCTTTGTTTTTTCTGGTTGTGGTGTTGGTCTAACCTACGGCTATAATATAAGGAACGGGGGGGGGGGGAAATTACAATTATTCATGTATATTTCAAAAATTAGAGCATGGATTTTTCTGAAATACTCAGAATAAACAAATAGAACCAATGTGTATAAACTAGTACCAAAAAAAAAAAAATTACAATTCAATATTGAGAAATAATTTAGTTTTAAATTATATCTGTGGATTTATCCTTGCAAAAAGTTAAGGAACGAAATAGAAACTTTGTTTTTGTTTTTTTTTTTTTTTTTTTTTTTTTTTTTTTTTATGCAAATGTTTTTAAAAAATAAATTCATTCAATATTTAGTGAACATCCCTTTATTCTTTATGACCTCACTGCATCTTCGACCACAAGACTGGATTAGTTTCTTGCAAAATTCAGGATTTATCTTTTCCCACTCTTCCTTCAATAAATCCCACAAATGATTTTGATTTTGGGGATTCCTCATCTGTGCTCTTTCTCCAATCATTTTTCAAACATTTTCTATCGGATTCAAATCCGGACTCTGTGCTGGCCAGTCCATTACTTTTATTTCTTCTTCCTCGAGGTAACTTATCACTTTTTTAGCTTTATGGCAAGGGGCGTTATCTTGCATAAAAATGTTTGGCTGATTAGGTGAAAGGCGTAAGCTCTCAATGACATGTTGTTGAAGGAGCTGCTTATAAGTCTCCGCATTAACCCTACCATAGATTCGAACTAGAGGGCCAACTCCTTCCGAGGATATCATACTCCACACCATTACACTTCCCCCTCCGAATTTAAGTGTCTTAACACATTTGGAGGATAATCGTTCACCTGCTTTATGCCATACATGCTTTTTTTTCCATCAGATCCAAACAAATTGAACTTTGATTCATTGCTGAAGTGAACCTTAGCCCATTGTTCATCAGTCCAGACGACATGCTCATGAGTAAACTTCAAACGGCTATTTTTGTTCTTCTTGGATATCAAGGATACTGGCACCCTGGCATGCAATCCGGCAGCTGCTAACCGTCGAAACAATTTTTCTAGATATATTTTTCCCAGTCTGTTCATTAAAACCATGAGAAATTGATGTCGCGGATTTGAATCGGTCACTAGGAGTCTGCCTTACCATAATCCTATCTTCTGAGACGTTTTAGGGGGTCTGCCGGTTTTAGGGGATGCTTCTAATGTATTTTTATTCTTATATGGAACTATCACACGATGAACAACACTTTTTGATCTTCGAACGATATTAGAAATTGTTGAAATTGATTTCTTTTCTTTGTAATTGTCTAAAATTAATTTTTTTTTTCTTGGAGAGACAGTTTTGCGAGTCGGTGACGCCATTTTTCTTTGTGCTTATCAGCAGTTCCAATTTTAAAAACTAGCTATTATGTAAAGTTTAGTCTCTTAAAAATAAATTTTCTATTTCGTTAACTTTTGGCCAGGATAAATCCAGATATAATTTTAAACTAATTTAATTAAGTATTTCAGAAAAATTAATGCACTAATTTTTTAAATATACATGAATAATTGTAAATTTTTTTTACATTCCTTATATTATGGCCGATACTGTATTTTAATTTTTCCTAGGTTCTCATTGTGCCCTGGCAATTCCTAAGACACCTTCTCCATAAGTCTTTCTTATCACAGTTCAGTGATTACCTAGCTGAATACGAGGTGCAAAATTGTTTGACACACTTTTCAACACCATGCTACTTTCGACAAATGGCCAGTTTCAATTTAATAGTTTAGGGATTGTTTTGATAAACGTTATCCTGGAGATAACCATAGTTGCTATGGTTATGGTCTGTCTTTCCTCTTTATTTCTCGCCAGCTTTGTCTATTGTTTCCAAAACTCTAGGTCAGTTCCCATGTCGATTGACCTGATAACCTTATTTTCGACAGCTTTTTTTTCCCAAACCCTCTGTTCTTTTGCTGTTTTTTTTTTTTTTTTTTTTAACCACTTATCAAGGCCCGGAAGCCACTCATGGATAAGGGTTATTGCAAGTACATTACGTTAGTGTGGAGATTTGATGAAGTGTTTACTTAAGGGGGCGGTTCATTAGGAATTTGTTAACATTGGACTTGAAGACATCCAAGTTGTAGTCAGGTGGGAAGCAGGCAGATGGAACAGTTCCACAGGCGTGCAGTGGTCTAACCCATTTTATTCCTGGAATTGACTCCTTGTACTCTTGGTGCTCTGGCCATTCCAAGACACCTTCTCCATGACACAAGGTTCACTCATGAATCTTCAGTCTTCATCTTATTGCAGTTCAGTGATTACCTAGCTGAATACTTTCGACACCATGCTTATTCTGACTAATGGCCAGTTTCAATTCAAGAATAGTTTAGGGATTGTTGTGGTAAACAATATCTTGAGATAACCATAGCAAAGGGAGTGGAACTCATTCAGTATTAAGTTAAAAAAAGCTAATTATGAACCACATATTCACTACTTGTCTCCACTCCCAAATATCTGACACGCCCCTTTCTCTTACCACTCTTCCATCTGCCTGCTTCCCACCGGACTACAACTTGGATGTCTTCAAGTCCAATGTTAACAAATTCCTAATGAACCGCCCCCTTAAGTAAACACTTCATCAAATCTCCACACTAACGTAATGTACTTGCAATAACCCTTATCCCTGAGTGGCTTCCGGGCCTTGATAAGTGGTGATCACTATATAAAAAAAAAAAAAAATGCGATGATCTTTATCAATTCCGAAAATAGTTTTCAAAAATATAGCAGGAAGAGACTTGCATGCTTCCAAACTGCCGTGCCTTTTCCTTTCTCTTTCCCCTCAGGTGCATGAGGTGTCAGAAACTGACCTTACGAATGAGTGAAATATATCGAATAATTCGACCCCCTGTCCAAGCTTATAACTACTCGAAAAATGTAATTCAAACCCATTTATTTATTTTTTTTTTCAATTAAAGGAGAAAGGACCAAGGTTTCATTAAAAAAAACAAAACGTGATTTTTTTTAAGGTTTTAAACTTTGGACTTTACAGGTAAATTTCTAAAACGCTTTGTTTTAAATTTGAATATATTTATTGATCTTTTATCTTCAATTTCTGATATATAAAATTTTGGCACATAAATTAATTTACTTTTTAAGACATTTCAAAATGGGGGGGGGCGTGAATTTAAAAAAGTTTAAAATATATTCGGTTTATTGGAAAGAGCATAAAATTTCACATTGACCCTGAAAATATCGTAAAAATAGAATCAATAGAAAAATTGATAGATTTTTAAAGTTTAAAAATTGAAAAATACTGAACTCATAATTCAATTGATTTCATTAGTTTTTTTAAAAAATAAAATGTTTCTATTACTTTTTATACAACTTTAATAGTTTATTTTGGAAGTATAATCCATAAAAAAAAATAAACAACCCACTTTTAAGAGAAATGACGAGTTTTTTATATTTTATTTGCAGTTTTGTGTTAGGGGTGTCAAAAATTCCTCAAATTCTGATACACCTACAAATGCATTTCATTCCATGACGTCACACTCCCATCCAGCTTTAAATGCTGATCTCACAGTAACTCGCTCAGTGCGTGAGTCGTCAATATGCGGTTGTTCTGACTTGATTTAATGGCACAGCCAGTGACTACATTACAAAAACAAAAGCTTAAGAAGCCATTTATCTTAAGTGGTCAGTATATTTTCATCAACCATTACACCCAGTGATGTGTTTGGCAGTAACAAATCCCCTCCCCACCTCCAGCTATCCTGAGCCAGCCCAGTCAGTGAACCCCAAGAATGCGGCATAGTTTTCCTCTCCCTTTCTACCGTTTTCTGCCTTCCTTTTGCCTTCTAGGGTCCAGTCCAATGTCCTAGTTTGATCTTGGTTTTAGTGGTGTGAAGATCCTGGCTTTGGCCACCAGAATTCATACCAGTTTCACTTAACTTCGAAGGCACCCACACACTGAAGTAGGGGTTCTTTGTTGACTTTTAGTGCGTTTGGGGGAGGCGTAAAGATGAAAGTGCAGAAAGATATTGTAAATTCTATACTTGCCCCCGCCCCTCTTCATCACCCACTGAATAAACTCGCCTATCAGATTCTCAGCTGTTGGGTACTTAGTTTTTGTGTCTATCTTCCACTATTGTAATAGCGATTCGTAGTTCAAGAGACATCAGTACATCATTGGCTTCGTGACAAACACTTGTACTACACTATAATCATATAATCAGTACATCATTAGCTTCACTTTTATCATGACTGTTGTGAAGGTGTGAATATTTAGACACAAATATGAAGAAATGGATTAAAACGGTTCTATTGAGATCAAAGATAAAGAATGATTTAACAATTTTGCAACTGAAGGAATTACAATGTCGCAAAGCCGGTATCTGTAATATCTGATTTTAAGGGCAAATAAACCCGGCTTCAATCTCAGAACAGATAAATCAGTGTTTTTGTTTCGTTTTTATTTTTTGACTGTTGGTGCTTGGGTGTTCCAAATGTCTCTTTGCAAGAGATTTATGAATAAATTGGTTAAATAATACTGGAAATATTGCCATTATCATATTTAAGACTAATTTTTCATTCAGGAGAGAAACGAAAATCACTGCAATTTGTTTTTAGAAACAATTCGTAAAAACAAATGAAAAGTACTTTTTTTTTTTTTTTTTTTTTTCTTTTTAAGGCTCTTGTTGATCCATAAACACTTCCTAATCTTGAAGTTGAATTTGGAATTTTGTTGGTGATCGTCAGGAATAATTCTAGCCAAATTGAGTTGCTGATATTTCCACTGGTTTCACAAGTGGGCCAGATTTGTGTTGTTGGACTTGCGCATTAATCTCAGGTCCTTTTGCAATCACTAAGGAAGTTGTATCTGATACTTGACCTTGAATAATCTTTCATGTGGTGTCGTTGCTGTGCAAAGAGATTGAATTGAGTGTCGAGCAATATAAAGTAGTTTTTGCCAAGGACAATCATCCAGGTGCCTTGTCTGAAGTGCAAGTGTATTTTGTTTGTCTTTTCAGTGTCCATTATCAAAAGGATGGTATGGTGTCGAGTGGGTAATTATAAACCCATCTTGCTAGAGATTGTTTTACTTTAACTTATGTCACCTGTAAGCTAATTTTTGAAAACTAAAATTATAAGTTCAACAGGTTTTGAAACCTTACTTTGACATCACAGATTTAAGTGATATTGCATTTACAAAAGAATATTCCAACATTATCGTCACGATTGTGGCATTCACTCTGGGTGAGTTGGGCCACCTTTTTCCAACAAGTTTATCACATCCCGAATACTGGCTGACCAAGTACAGCGATCTAAGGCTGCTTCTGCTAGGAGTGCAAAGAGTTTGCGGTTCCAGCGACTGACCCGGTTATGGTGAGTGTTCAGAATTGGTTCACATCCTATTTAATCATTCTGATCTGAGTTTTTGAGGGTTTCTTTCCCCCCTCAGCCTGGTGATGGTGCTGGGGTAATGACTTCATTCATGAAGTCGCCTGGGTTGTCAAAGGGTGTAGTCGAACCAGCAAAGATGTCTGGCAAGGTGAAATTTTTTTTTTTTTTCTAGGAAATGGATCTTGTAAGCGTGCATTGTTAAATAACTGTTGCCAGCAATGATAGTCACACTTCCAGTTTATGTAGGTCCTTAGCCCACATAGACTGTCTCGCAGCCATAAGAGAATTGTGGGTGAGGGCCTGGTAGACTCCGGCTTTTTGTGTTAGCGTTATTTCTTTTCAAGACTAGAAGCCATGACATAAGGTGGTACATGTGATGCTGATGCAGTTGAGGATCACTTCCTGTTGCAGTGATGGAGCCAAGGTATTTGAAACAAACCTCCTTCAAGGTTTACTGTATTATGGACAACCGACTGGTTTTCACTTGTCAGTAACTTATTGGCATTTATCTTAATGTCCATCTTTGAAGTAAAAGTTTGCATCAATGGCTGCTTGAATGTCAGCAAAACTTTCACTTTCCAATATTTCGATTAACTACTCGCTTATTGTTGCTTATACTTGAATTTATTTCTTTAAAACAATCTAATAGATAAAAGACTACATGTATATCTCCATGTTTGCAAAACTAAAAGCCGCAGGGTGGTTCTAGGGGGCCTCAAATGATTGGATTTTTTTTTTTTTACCGATCCTTCTCTTATAGGTCTTTAGCCGGTTAAAATAGTTTATGGGGTCAAAAATAGGTCAAATTGAAAAAAATCGTTATACAATTTCTACACTAATCTTAGTTTATTTTTAATCAGTTCATATGCATGTCACGTTGGTCCAGTGGTAACGTCACCAGCTTTGAATGCTACAGTTTTAAGTTTCGGTTCTAGCAGATGGCACCGAAATACTTTTTTTACTTTTGAAGGATGGAATACTGTTGCCATATCTGGGCAGGAGCTGCCAAAAATAGCCTATCATGCCTTGACAGAGTACAAAATAGACTTCGTGGTTTAGTGGGGGATGCCCTTTTCTTTACCCTGCAACCTCTCTCCCACAGAAGAGACGTTGCGAGCCTATCCTTGTTTTATCGTTATTTTCATGGAAGGTGCTCGTCTGAACTCCAATCCCTGGTCCCCCCTCGCCAATCTTTCACGAAAAACACCCGTCTAGCTGAATCCACTGTGAAAAATTTCCCCCACTCTATATCTGTGCCTAAATCAAAACGCGGATTCCATGAACAAAGCTTCTTTCTTAGAACTGCACGCCTGTGGAACTGTTCCGTCTGCCTGCTTCCCTCCGGACTACAACTTGGATGTCTTCAAGTCCAAATTCCTAATGAACCGCCCCCCCTAATTAAACACTTCATCAAATCTCCACACTAACGTAATGTACTTGCAATAACCCTTATCCCTGAGTGGCTTCCGGGCCTTGATAAGTGGTGATCACTGTAACAAAAAAAAAAATCACGACTCTATAATATATACAAAATCTGGACAAATTAAAATATATTTAAGCGTATTTTATGCCCAGGCAAAGCCGGGTGTCCCCCACCCCCCTGCTAGTGTAAATCATAAATTAACTAGTGGGACCCATGGAAATTTCACAGCGGACTCTTTCACATGTAATATATTGATGTTGGCATTCTGTGGATGTTTAGTGTAAATGGAGATGCCCTGATATTATTGTAGCTCTCTTGTTGAAACTGCAAAAGTATTTATCTAAGCTAGCAGGGACACCTGGTGTAACCTGGTCGTAAAATATGCTTAGATATAATTTTTGACGATTTCGTACTTATTATAGTCCAGTTTCTAATTTTTATAAAGTTGTGATTGAAAACAAATACCATATGATTTGGGTGCATATATTTATATACATATATAAATTGGGAGTTCGTTTAACTGAAATCAAAACTCCTGAGGAATTCTTGGTATAATTATTTATTACAAGAAATAGGTCATAACAATTAAACGACGGTCACTTGGAACAAAGCGTGACACCATAACACACACACACGCTATAGCATTAATACCATTTGTCTGTCGGAACTACAAGGACCATCTGAGTGCAGATATGGCTGAAAAGTTCTATTGCAGTTAGAACAGGGAATCGTAGCAGATGTCGAGGGCTTCAAAACATTGTCTGCAGCAACTTTTCCAATGCTTTCCTATTGGTGGGCACTGTCATGAACAGCAACCCGCCACTTGGCTCTATCTAAAGCTGTCTGCTCTCATGATGACAGATCAAGGTTGAAGGCCTTCTGTGATGCCTTCAGAGTCTTTAAATCATTTCCTCGGGCCACCATGGGAGGGTCTTGCTATGTTGGAGCTCACCAAACAGACTTCTTGGAAGTCTGGCATGCGGGCTACATGACCAGCCCAGTGAAGCCGAACTTTCATCAGGATAGTGGGGATGCTGGTATATAAACCAGTGGGACCTGTGTAATATATTGATGTTGTCATTCTGAATGTTCAGTGTAAATGGAGATGCTGATATTGTAGCTTTTTTTTTGTTAAAACTGCAAAAGTACTTATCTAAGCTAGCAGGGACGCCCCACGTAGCCCAACTGAAGTACGCTTAAATATATTTTAATTCTTACAGATTTCATATATATTATGGAGTTAATGTTCTAGTGATTTTTTTTTTTTTTTTTTTTTTTTTTTTTTTTTTTTTTTCAAAAATAAAATAAATCCATATGACTTTGCATCAGGTTGAACCAAAATTTATGAAATATATAGAACTTTTAGTTCCTTCAGCTATAATCGAAACCAAAAACCTATGAAGAATTCTCCATAAAATTATGAAAAAAAAAAATAGATAAACCAAAACTTATGAACTTCCATTTCTTACCAAGAATTCTTAATTAACTCGGATGTAAGCATGACACAGAAAGTAAATAACACGCGCGCTATCGTATTAATATATAGATGCCGCCACGCTAAACTTATGATTACTTTAACAAAATGTTGTATAAGTTTAAAATAGCTCTGTTAGTAAAATTTCCGGTCATGGTTTCAGCTTTATCAAAAATTAATAATTAATAAATTGTTGAATTAGTATTTAGTTTAAGTATTTAGTTTAAGTATTACCTCCTTCCTTACGTCAAGCAGCTATTAAACTAACCAAGCGTTAATTTCGGCAAGAGAAACCTGTATATACAATTATATATTTGTATAAGATTATCTGCAGACTAGTTTCATCATCTCTAGAACTCATCAGTATGGCTAGACCTAATGAAATTCATAACGGAATCCCAGTGTGTGCATTCTCAACTAGGTTAAGATTATATAATATATATAATATATACACTTGTGCCCGATATTATTCATACCCCTCGGATCTTTGAGATTTCTATAAGAATATTGCTCAAACCAGAAGGTAGACAATATTAAAGGGATTTCAAACAATAAATCAAGCATAAGCATTTAATTTAAACTCAACAAATAAATAAATTATGCAAGTTTGAAACATTATACAAAGAAAAACAATAATGGCACTAGTTCAAAATTATTCATACCTCTCTTACTAATAGTCAATAGCATGCCCTTTATTCTTAATAACTGCCTGTAACCGTTTGGGATATTTATCAACAAGGTTTTTACAAGCATCAACACTGATTTTTGACCATTCTTCAATGCAGTAGTTCTCCAAATCCCTCAAATTTCTAGGTTTCTGCTTTTTAACCTCAGTTTTCAATATGTGCCAGAGGTTTTCGATAGGGTTCAGGTCGGGACTCTGGCTAGGCCATTTCAAAACATTAATTTGATTATCCTCAAACCATTTCTTGACTATTTTGGCAGTATGTTTTGGATCATTATCCTGTTGAAGGACCCAGTTTGGTCCTAAATGGAGCTTCTCCGCATCCTGTCTAATGTTTTTCTGGAGTATCTCCAAATATTGCTCCTTCTTCATGGTTCCATCTATCTTGACCAAACTACCTGGACTACTAGCCGAAAAGGAGCCCCAAAACATTAGGCTACCACCACCATGTTTCACCGTGGATATGGTGTTCTTTGGGTTGTAAGCTTCTCCTTTCTTCCTTCAAACGTAAGAAGCATCCATATGGCCAAACAATTCAATTTTTGTTTCGTCAGTCTACAAAATACTTGAGAAAACGGACTCTGGAGAATTCACATGGGTCCTAGCAAACTTAAGACGTGCTGCAAGGTGTTTTCCGGTGTGCAATGGAGTCCTTCTTGGTCTTCTTCCTTTCAGACCATTTTCATGCAGAGTCCTTTGCAATGTTTGCCTTGATATTTTTATGCCAGAAGACTCCAGATTTTCTAAAATGTCCTTATTAGTGGTGGTTGGATTAGCATTAACACTTCTTACAATATTCCTGGTGGCTCTAGCAGACAGTTTCCTTTTCCTTCCTCTACCAATCAAGTTGTTTGTTGTGTGGTGGCTCTGGAATTTTTTGATGATGCTCTGTACTGTTGCTGTAGGGACCTCAAATTTCTTGGAAATTGACTTGTAACCTAAACCATCCTTATGTGAATTCACAATTTTAGTCCTAAGATCATTACTAAGCTCTTTTTTCTTCCCCATTCTAATAATTTTTATTCTTTTATTGGTTTTCAGTTGATATCATTTTAATTTCTGAAAAATGCAAAAAACGAAATGAAATTAATCAAAGGTTGTATAAAAGCATTCAAAATAAGAATCAAACAGAAAACAGTCAGAAACTCGATTAATACTGAAAAAATAAGGGGGTATGATTATTTTTGAACATTGCAGATTTTATAAATAGCTGTATATTTCTTTTATTACAAGTATCCCGAGATTTTAAAATGACGAAAATGATCAGAAGAGGTTTATTAAGAATATGTATCAATATGGACGTAAACAATAAATTCTTACAAAAGTTACACCTAATAAACTCAATTTTCAAGGGGGGTATGAATAATATCGGGCACAAGTGTATATATAATATATATATATATATAATATATATAATATATATATATAATATATATATAATATATATATTATATATATATAATATATATATATTATATATATATTATATATATATATATATATATATATATAATATACTAGCAATCGGTGCCCGGCTTTGCCCAGGTGTTTTGAGGTGTATGCTGAGGAAAAAAAAACGGTCAATTTTTTTAAACTTTGACTCCTATTATGACCTCTTAACATTTATTGTTTAGGGATCAAGTAAAGTTAATAAGTTAGATCCATGTCCAAGAAATCTATATATATAAAATATCACGTGTTCAGACCTTAAATTGTAGGAGGAGTTTGGTAGAGTTCTCAAAGGTCTAATTGTTGATTATTGACCACTTAATCGCCAAATTTATGTCGAAAACCTATCACATCGATTTTCCCAAATCTCAGTACCCTGTATATCAAATTTCGAATCTGTAGGCTTAAAATTGACAGTTTTAGCGTAGGGAAATGCACACAGACGCACAGACACACACAGACAATATCACTTATACATATATATAAACATAAACATCATATATTTAAGGATAATAGTACGCCATATATATAACAAAAGACCATTATTTACTGAAGTGAAAGGAAAACCCGGGGGAACTTTACCCAAAAATAAATCTATATTTTTTTGTGTATATTGATAGTCTGGTACTTATACAGTTTAGTGACGACATTAAAAAATGGAAATATTTAAAAATAAAATTTTATTGTACGTAACTGTTATAGACTGAAGTTCTCCGAAAAAAAATTTCACTTCATTTGATCAAGTAGTTTTTTTTTACAGCGAAAAACAATGATTTATCACGGCTACGTCAACGTGGCCATTTTGGAAATGTTATTGTAGGCCCAGAAATTCCCCAAGGGCAGGTAACTGCCGTACATAGCAGAATACCTCCATTTTAGGCCAATCTAGCCCTTTTTCCCCCCACCAGAATGAGATTTTTTTTTTTTGCGAAGACAGATGCCATTTTTGGGGTGTTTTTTTTTTTTTTTTCTAATTTGTAACAGAAGTAAATAAACGAAGTTTCGAAGTTATCCATGCGTGTCCAACTGAGCATGTTTCGAAAATAATCTCGTATAAAAATCCTACAATTCTTTGCATTCTTCAATTTCTTTGCATATTCAATAGTATTCTTATTTAAAAAAAAAAAAACGCAAAAAAATTGCAGATTTAAAAAAAAAAAGAAAAAAAAACGTAAAAAAATTGCAGATGTGTTGTGCGCATCTCAATATGGCGAGAAAAAAAGGCTAGATTGCGAAATTTGGCCTAAAATGGAGGTATTCTGCTAGGTATATTTCCAAAATGGCCACGTTGACGTAGCCGTGATAAATCATTGTTTTTCGCTGTAACAAAAAAAAAACTACTTGATCAAATGAAGTGAAATTTTTTTTCGGAGAACTTCAGTCTATAACAGTTACGTACAATAATTTTTTTTTTCAATATTTCCATTTTTTAATGTCGTCACTAAACTGTATAAGTATCGATAGTCTTTTTCTATTTATTTAAAAAGAAAATACATCTTTATACAAATTCCCTATTAGTTTCTTTTTCGGTTCTCTTATACGATGATCATATTTATTTAACTATTACGTGTAATTATATTCATACAGATATTCTATATGATATTTGCGTAATATTTGCGTAGAAATGAAGAAAATCAAATTTACTGTGTATTTATCGTGTTGCCATAACAACGTGACGTAGCCAAGGACGGTAGTGGACGTGAGTGTGTGTGCGTGTGTGCGCGTTTTTTCGTGCTGTATTGTTTGTAGTAGTAGTAGTAGTAGTACTAATAATCTGTCCAGCGTTTGCTTTCTTGTTTTGTGAATGGCGGACGTTGAGTCGGAGGTTGGATTGTGAAGTTTCGTGCAAGTTAGAAAAAAATTAAACCCTTCCAAGATGGACAATAAATAAGACCAAAATATTTTATGGTAAAGTTAAGAGCGTAAGAACTATACTTTTTTAGGAGATGTGATTATTGGATTAACCAATCAGAAATCGTCTGTGGCACACAAATCTCTGTTTTTATAGATATATAGATAGATAGATATAGATAGAAGATAGATATCTATAGATATAGATATATAATATATATTATATATATATATATATTATATATATATATATTTTTATATATATATATATATATTTTTATATATATATATATTTTTATATATATATATATTTTTATATATATATATATTTTTATATATATATATATTTTTATATATATATATATTTTTATATATATATATATTTTTATATATATATATATTTTTATATATATATATATTTTTATATATATATATATATTTTTATATATATATATATTTTTATATATATATATATTTTTATATATATATATATTTTTATATATATATATATTTTTATATATATATATATTTTTATATATATATATATTTTTATATATATATATATTTTTATATATATATATATTTTTATATATATATATATTTTTATATATATATATATTTTTATATATATATATATATATATATTTTTATATATATATATATATATATATTTTTATATATATATATATTTTTATATATATATATATTTTTATATATATATATATTTTTATATATATATATATTTTTATATATATATATATTTTTATATATATATATATATTTTTATATATATATATATATTTTTATATATATATATATTTTTATATATATATATATTTTTATATATATATATATTTTTATATATATATATATTTTTATATATATATATATTTTTATATATATATATATTTTTATATATATATATATTTTTATATATATATATATTTTTATATATATATATATTTTTATATATATATATATTTTTATATATATATATATTTTTATATATATATATATTTTTATATATATATATATTTTTATATATATATATATTTTTATATATATATATATTTTTATATATATATATATTTTTATATATATATATATTTTTATATATATATATATTTTTATATATATATATTTTTATATTATATTATATATATACACACACATTTAAATAGAGGTACAAAATTTATAGATACATTTAAATAAAAGGGCCGGAAATCTCAAAAGCTCTTCCGACTATCATCTCGTCAGGAGAGAATCGATAGTATAAAATTAAATAACATAATGCCGAAATAAAGAGCAAAAAGGGGGTAACGAGTACTAAAAGTGCCAGAAAGACGATTAAAAGTAAATTTAATTGGTGATGAGAAAAAGCGTTTAAAATGGCACCGCGAGGGAAGGACAAAAAAAAAGTTATCAAATTTCCCCGAAGAGATTCAACGCCTTCACCGTATCCTTCTGCCGGCATAAAGATGGTTTACGAAAGGCAATAGACAGATTCCAAAATTCTTAAATGATTTTTGGAGTCCGCTCTATGCAGTACCTCAAACCACTCTATTTTATACTGATTGGCACAACATGGATTATCAACCAAATGTTGGCCAATAGCAGAGTCCAAAGTTGTAGAGCAAGGGAGATTTATAGATCCTGCTCTACCCTGTCTAATTTTAGAAGGAACGTGTTGGTTTATACGAGTCCTCAAATGCAACGAGATCCGCCCCACGTAACC
Organism: Euprymna scolopes; assembly: GCF_053919585.1. Lineage (NCBI taxonomy): Eukaryota > Metazoa > Mollusca > Cephalopoda > Sepiida > Sepiolidae > Euprymna > Euprymna scolopes. The sequence goes on along the minus strand of NC_136518.1, from coordinate 6,825,252 downwards.
AGCGTCACACTGGCATGAAAAACTGCCTTACGTCCTCAATAGTAACATTGTATACAAACTATCCTTGCAAAAAGGAGGAAACACAGGTCTAACAGGATACACTAACCGCAAGGAAACAGCATAAAAGCAATTAGTAATGCTTTTAACAATCTGTTTAGTTATTTTCATAGCATTATCCCCTATCCACGGTAATTTTAAGTAAACGGGGCATTTTAAAGGCCCAAATGGTTTAAGGGATTTGAAGTCAGCAACCTTTTTGTTTATACAATCAATAAGGTCTAAAGGATAACCATTATTGATGAAAATATCCCTGATTTTGTCCAGTTCAGAGTCCAATTTAATAGGTGAGCAAATCATAAGGGCTCTATGTACCAAAGTACTTATTAAGCCGATTTTTCGCGATTTTGGTACAAAAGACCAGTTCACGTACAAACCAGTAAAAGTCGGCTTTCTGTAAATTGTGAGAAAACCACCTCTCGAACGTTCAACAAGAACATCCAAAAAGGGAAGAGTGTTATCTTTCTCACTTTCCATCGTGAACTGTAGAGCCCCATGAAGAGAATTTAACCTATTAAAAAATGCCGACGCTTCATTTTCCGATGAAAACATAGCAAAAGTATCGTCGACATATCTCATATGTTGTGGGTTTAATTCCCAAACTAAAAAGAACGGATTCATAGTACCCGACGAAGATATCCGCTAGGGTAGGGGCAAGAGGACTCCCCATTGAAACCCCGTCGACCTGACTATAAATAACATCAGCGAAGCTGAACTCCACTGTTTTCGTACACATTGTAATTAATTCAATAAATATCTCTTTCGAAAATCGAGATGTCAGGCGACCACCATACAGCGCATCTGTACAAATACGGATAGTCTCATCCAATGGCACATTGGTAAAAAGACTAGAGACATCAAAAGAGCACATAAAGGATGTCTCAGAACCCGATTTTAACCCACGTAAATACTCAACGAACCGAAAGGAGTCAGGTATACAGTGCGTAGTGAATAATTCACGCACCGGTTGCAAAATTTCTAACAGCCACTGAGCCAACGCATGTTGGGCAGAACCTACCACAGACAGGATAGGTCTCAGTGGAACACCTTGCTTGTGTATTTTGGGTAGACCATAAAGTCTGGGACGTAATGACCCAGAAGGTCTAATTCTATCATAGACGTCTTTAGAAAAAATATTCTTTTTATATACTGCAAGAAGACGTTTTTGCATTTTGATTTCATTTTTGCAAGTATTATCTGCCACCTCGGCAGGACCAAGTTTGCGGAATTTAGATTCGTCGTTAAGAATTAGTAGCATTTTCTTAACGTAATCCACACGATCCAAAAATAACAACTCCCGCACCTTTTATCTGGTTTACATATATAAATATCAGAATTAGATTTTAACATTTTCAGTTTTAAAATGCGTTTTGTTCCAGATAGTCACCATGGTCAATGGGAGCACTACTAAATCGGTGTGCCAAATCAACTAAAGATGATTTCATTTTAGTGACATCAAGTGAAGTAGGGACATGGTACGTGATCTGAGAGTATAAAACCTCAAATGAGGCTAAGGTTCTCTCTTTATTAATATTGATAGGGGGGACATATATATATATATATATATATATATATATATATAGGAAATTTATTACTGTGAGTCCAGAATGAGTTTACAAATTGTTTCAACTATATATATATATATATATATGTAAATGTGGTTGACGTTATGTTTTGAGAAAAATAGAAAAACCGAATGAAATTATTAAAATCAACGTTTCGTCTTTATTTCAGAGGACATCTTCAGGATATTGAAGTAAAAATGCAAAAGAAAGTCATAGATCGTACGAAAAAGAAGTTTTTGAATCCTACCCATGTCGGGAAGGACAAACATGTGTGCGTATGGGAAGGTTGGATTGTTCGATGTCTATATATACACTTTTAAAAATGCGTTAAAATAAATATGTACATTTTTTTTCTCCTGTAAACTTATTCATTTTGTTGAAATATTCAAGGAAAAACGGTTAGCCAGGATCTGTTTTGATATTTTGTTCTTTGATTATTATTTTCCCTATGCTAGGGGTTAAATGGTAATTAAGACTTAACGAACACAGATATAAGGAATGGTAACGCCCTAAATGCACTCTTTTGCCATTGTGCAGAACACGATCACTCATTTAATTTAGATCAAGCAAAAATTATTAAATACGTGATAGAGCTAAAAGAAGACTTAGAATCAGCACTAATATTAAATACTAATACTATTACGCAAAGAAAAGCCTACCATTTATTTATGCATATATATTGAATAAAATCACAACCTACATGAATAGAAATTCACTTTTTTTGGCGTTAAGCTCTTACAGCTGTTTCGTGAAAGGATGGACAATTACCTCTCGTCCATAGAACTGTAAATCTTCCATCCAGTCACTCCTCAGAGACGCATACAACTATTCCCAACAAGTTCTTCAATCCGTTGTGAACACGTTCATTTTTTCCTTCCATATTAAATGGAGCTCATATTTATACTTATTTTTTAGTTTCGTACAACCCTTACAGTCAAGAACATCTTCCTATAACTTAGTTTTTAGCCTATTTTGGGGGCACTATTTTAAATGAGTCTCGCTTTTTAAGGATATTCTAATTTAATTTTAGCTTTTTAGATTTCGCGGGTTCAAGGAACGAATGAGAAATCAATCAAATCCTGAATTCAGGATCAAGGATAGAATATGTACAATTAAACATGGATTTGTGGTTTTAAATGGGGGATTCTGTGAAAGTTAGTAAAACAAAAACTTCGTTATTTACGTCTAGTTAAAACTTGATAATATTTACATGTAAAAAATAAAATGTGATAAATGAGTAAGTTGAAGTATGAAGCTAACGCTTATGAGTTAAGGAACTGACAAAAATAACATGGATTTGCGGTTTTAAAAAACGGGAGATTATATTACACTTAGTAAAACAAAAACTTTCTTTTTTACGTCTAAAAAAAAAAAAAAACCTTTAGATCTAAATCACTTCTAAAAATGTGACGATAGGATTTAAAAATTATATAAGCTCTAGGTTCACTAGGAATTTAAAATACTACATTAAACCAAGTTAGGTGTTTCTGTAATTCTATCTTGTATTATAATTATTCATTCATTTATTGTGGGTGTTCCTCTTTATCTATTATAATTATAATTTAATTTTACATTATCTCTAGTCTTATTTTTTTTTTCTTATAGAATACTTTGCATCAAGCCCATTTTTATTTAGTCTGGATTAAGTTTAGATAACAGGAACTTATTTTTATGCAGACATCCTTGGATTTCTTTGCGTGAGTTCAGTAATTTGTCGGTTATATAATATATATATATATATATATATATATATATATATATATAATTAAAAAGCAGGGTTTTGTTTGAGGAAAAATTTGGAGAAGGTAAAAGAAAATCAGTTGTACAAGTTGAATTCATGCTTTTGTATAGCGAGCAATTTCGACTGGAACATTTGTCATCTTCAGGCAGATTGTTATTCAGGTTCTTAAATTTTTTTTTTTTAAATTAAATTTGCTAATGCTACCAGATCAGGCTGTCTGAGGATATTGGGTTCCTGAAATGCACCTAACATTGATGCATTTTGTTTTTCTACTTCCTTTTGGATGTGACCTTAAACTATATATCTGATGGGGAATGTGGAGCCATTGCTCTCAGGTCCACTCTAACCTGGAGTGGTAGTACCTGTTAGGGTCCCAACTATGGGTTAAATAGAAACCAACTTGAAAAACAAATATTCTATTAAAAACTTTCTTCAAAATCACTGGATTCAGCATTAAATAACCTGAAACGGGTTAATATGCCATAAAACAAATCAAAATTGCGTCAGTTCAGAACGTTCACCCGAATTTGCGTGAGGTCATGCAATTCCATTAAATATGATGCACATCTTTTTTTTATCTGTATTCATATGAATTTCCTTTTTACTAAAGGAAACTGGCTGATATATCATTTTTAACTAGAGTACTTTCAGATCCAGATGGATCTATCTTCATGGGTGGTTACTGATAAAGATCACTGCTTAGATATTTATAGGTCAGTTTTTTTCTTATCTACAAAACCAAACCAAACACCATGAATAAATATTTGAAGATATAAAGAGCTTGAAGCACAAGAAAATTTTAGCAAAGTAACCAAATTTGGCGTTAAATAACCAAAAACTCGTATGGCATAAAACTCACCAAATAAACTACTCTTGAAATAGTTTCATGAGAAATTCATTTTACCTTTTCAGAAACTTGAATGTCTAAGATGGGTATTAGGTATAATTGCCCACAATTTTAATGCCGTGTTAGAAAACCAGTTTATGTTCAGAAATTTTACTTCCCAAAATTGTATGTAATATAGTTAGCCAACCAGGTTTTGTTATTTCTGCAACTCATCAGTCTGGTTTGTATTTGTATTTGAGTGATGTTAACAAAAGATCTTGATAACAAAAAGTGAAGCAGAGAAAATATGGTGAAGAAAAAATGGATAGTCTGGTGAAAGGTAAATAATCCAATGACGGTAAAATCCAAAAATATAACTCTAAGAAAGTTAATTGAATTTCCATTTGCACAAGTAAAATCCAAGAAAATCATGTAATTGGAAGATGGTCCAAAATAATCAGAAAGGCCGAAATCCATGGAATAATTCAAATATGTACAAGGAAAAGGGGAAAAATTCCAATAACTTTTGCTCTTATAAGCTCTATCTCCTATTTGGTTTTATCGAGCTTTTATAGCTGGTTGAGATTACTTTATAAATATAATTTTTTTAATACTTATAATATACTTTAGTTTTACCATCTTGAATCATTTTGGTAAATTGAATTATTTATATATATATATATATTATATATATATAATATATATATAATATAAATATAAGCGAAAATGTATGTATGTGTGTTCGCTTTTTCTGTGTCTACAAAAGGCTTCTTTCAGAGAAGCGGTCGGTCGGTTCACAACTTTTTAAAACTTTTTATATCACATACAAATTGTAATATCTCAGTTAACAACGAAGCTCGCCTGTCTATTTAATTTGCTCGATTTCGGGAAGATAAATATTCAATATTTGCTGCTCGCCGCATGTGGCTTAGTCTTTTTCCTATAACATCTTGGGGTGAGGGGAAAAAAAAGCGTTCAGCAGTAAATGAATACTATCCAGCAGTTGACCTCATTAAAACGGGCACCTGCTAAATCCAAGTAATTAAATAAGTTCAAACGCGTTTCCGTTAGCATCTCGCAGTGGGGTAATGGTTAACATCGCACTTTTTTTTTTTTTTTTTTTTCACACTTTAATTTACAACTTTGCCTCAACGGTTCGGGTTCGATCCTCATACTTATTTTTTTTTTTTTAAACCCCCCCCACACACACACCTCCAACACCCGGGCAACGCCCGGTACCCCTCGCTAGTATATATATATTGCATGCTTGTGAAGTTTTCAGACAAAACGCTTTAACTTTTGTCATGGGTTTTTTGAATATATCAGCAGTATTGTATGTGTAATTTACAATAATGGTTCCTTTTCACTTCATTTTTATGAAGTGATATTTAATATCTCTATGCTTAGATCGTTGATGAGTGGTGTGATCTGTGTTAAAACTGTGCTGGCTTGATTATCACAATTACTATGGGTTCTAGTTAATTTAATTGTACTTCTAAAACGGTCTTTAGGATATTTTTGAGGTAAAGTGCTTCTTGCGCCGTATGTGAGTGCAGTAAGTTCCGGCTAACATGTAGATACCTGTTGCATTTTAGATTTTCCATTTTCTGACGGTTTGAAACCATATCCACTTTTCGATCTTCGTTTCCCCAATCTGAAAATCCTCCTAATTTTAGGGGATTTGTTGATTTTCTAAATGTTAAATTTTGTTCGTTAGTTCCTTTTTAAATAATGGAGTTGTTTAGCTCTGTTTAAATCCGTCATTGTCGGTCTTGATAATTTTATTTTTGATAGTTTTGTTACTGTGTAGCATGTCGGGTCTCGTAACAGTCATTAATGTAAGATTTCCTACCATTTCACGGTGTAATTTATCGATTATTTCAGATTCTCTTGACTGGTGTTGAGCGTTTCTTGCATTCTCTCATTCCAAATTTTAATAGGATTTTAGCAATCTACCTCGATTGATGGTCCTGAATATGACCTTAAACTATATCCAGTGGTGAGGCCCCAGCTTGTGGGCTTTGGGGAGTGTGGAGCCACCCTTTAATTACCATTGCTCCCAGGTCCACTCTGACCCGGAGTGGTAGTACCTGTTAGGGTCCCAACTATGAATTAAATAGAAACTGACTTGCAAAAAAACATATATTCTATTAAAAAAAATTGTTCTTCCTAATCACTGGATTCGGCATTAAATAAACTGAAAAGGGTTGATATGCCGTAAAACAACCAACCAACCTCGATTGATTCATTTTCATAATTCCTTTTTCATGAGTAAATTCTATATCCCAAAAAAACCATGATATTTTGCCAAGATCGATCCTTTGGAATTTTTTTTTATTTAATCTGTTAATATCTGTTAACATGTAAGAATTTGCGATTAAAATGTCACCGACCCATAAAATCCAATTTCTTTGCATACAGAGGTCAACTGAGCATTGTTTGAGTTGTTGTTCAATCATAATCATGAAATACTGTATTCTAACACCGACAGGTGAGGCCCCCCAGTTTGTGGGCTTTGGGGAGTGTGGAGCCACCCCTTAATTGCCATTGCTTCCATATTCACCCTGACCCAGAGTGGTAGTACCTGTTAGAGCCCCAACTATGGGTTATATAGAAACTGACTTGAAAAAAAATATATTCTATTAAAAACTTTCTTCCAAATTACTGGATTCGGCATTAAATGACCTGAAAAGGGTTGATATGCCGTAAAACAAAAACTAACCAACACCGACCACTTTGCTTTAGACCATATAGTGATTTAAGCCTCTACACGCAACTTATTTTTCATTATGAATCCCTCTGGAGAGGTAATATAAATTTCAGTCTATTAGGGCATTCAAATAAACATTTTTATTTTTTACGTCCATTTGATGAATGTTAAAATGATATTGTGATGTTATTTGCAATAAAATTCTGATTCTTTGTTTGGTCGGTGAAAATGTAGAAAAATATTCTATACCAGAAATCTGAGAGTATCCTTTAGCAACAACTCTAGCTTTGTACTGTTCTACGCCTGATGCTGTAGTCTGTTTCTTTTTTTGTAAAGACCCATCTTGTAGAAATGACATGTTTCCCAAAAGAAACATACTACGAAATAGATATTTTCTGTTAAAGCATCTATTTCGTTTTACATTACTATTTTCCACTGCAGACGATGTTCTGAATTAATTGCTTCATTAAATCTTTTTTGATATATTATCCATGGAATGGCAAGTCAATTTGGTAATCCTTCAAATTGTCGACCACAAAAATATTGGGTCGTTTTGTACTTTGGTAATATTCGACTTTAACATCAGCATCATCGTTGTCATCATTATTAATACTCTTGTCCCTCATGAACAGTGACTTCATTATTTGTTTTATGAATTTGAAGAAATATTTCATCTTCATATGGATTTTGGTCCTTGAAATTAAACATGTCTGAATTTTACACATCAGATACTTTATTTTTCTCTGGTAAAAAATACTAAATAGGCCGGGCTGTTACCCAATGAATATACTGCTACCGGTTTTAATATTTAATTTGCTCTTATCTCTAAATGAGAAGCAAGTTGAACCAAATACAGGCATTCTGCTTAAATTTTGTTTTCTACCGCAGAAAGCTTCTGAAGTTGAAGTCCAATCTAAACCAATTCAAAGTCCAATGTGCAAGGGGCAGTAAAGCGGTTCGATCAGTACACAGACACGGTGACACGCCACCAACACGATCCAGCGTACACAATTAGCAACCGGCCGTTCTTTCCTCGCCCTTGCCTTCCAAAACGACCTGAATTTATAGTTGTCGAAGACAACTGATTTGCATATATGCACGAGATTTTGCCAGAGTTTCCGAGATCATACCATTACAAAACGCCGTCGGCGCCATCTTGGAATTCTTTTCCTATCCTAGCTTCGCAGCGATGACAAAGCACACACGCACACCTAGGTCGTTTGAATGGTAAGCCCTCATTTTCACAGCTTTTGTCACAGCTTCATATGGGGCTTTAGTTTTTTTTGATTGCGTATATATGCAGCAGCCATAAATGTGTACGCCCAGAAGTTTGGGGATTTTTGATTCAATGAGTAGACACCTTGCCATAATCTTTCCACATTTCCGTTTTGGTGTGGTGAATTAGGGACCGATTTTTCATGTTTGACATGATGGTTCATTAACAGTTTGAATTCTGTAACGTTGTCAGAGCGAATACACTTTACTGTATAGTAGGAAGCCATGACAACTGAATATTTGAGTTGCTAGCAAGTTATCAGATTTAAGAAATAGACCATTAAACTGGAATAATCGTCTACAAAATTTAATACATACTTGAGTTTTCTCTGCCCATTGGTTCCAATTCAAATCACTATCGGTAATAGGATCTTCATGGCCATCTTGTCTGTTATCTTGTTTTGATACTTTGTCATTTTTTTAAAGTTTTTATTTTAGTCAACCAATCGGCAAACTTTTTTGATATCTGGAATATTGCAGTGCCCAAGAATTTTATGCCATGTCTGTAAATCATGGCAGGCAGTTTTTGATGGGACTATGCTATTTAAATATAATCTTCCATTTTCTTTAATGTTGAATAGTTCCATTTGGGCACACCAGTTTTGATTTTATATTTGCACCTTGTTTAATGGCAGTTTGTACAAAATTTCGGGATTAGAAGAGCATTTCCGAGAATACAGAAATAAAGCTCATCTTTATTGTTACATTTATTCGACTGTCGTTGTCCAGTTCTACAAAGCGACTGAGGATTAAAGTTGGGATCAAAATTGATAAATTCGATTCCTTCATAATTGACAAGTTGTTACTATTAGAAGCGTCAAACGTACAGGAAAATAAAAATGTATGTCCGCTAACAGAGCTTTCCATTTTTAATGGAGTTCCTTTTGAAATTCTTGTATCTACATTGGAATCTCTTGTGATTAGGTCGGCCTCGGCCACAATTATAGCAAATAGTTTTCACTTTTTTAAAAGAAATTGTTTATGGAAAAGTTGCGGTTTTTATTCGAGGTAAAGGTATTGTTTTAAGTGGGCATTTTTAAATTTCATATTTGGAGATTCGTTTTTCTGTGATCATTTTCTCCATCTCCTAGTAACTCCGAGCGCTATCTTGAAATGACCAAGCCATGAGCTTTTCTTTCTGGGTTACCTCTATGGTAAATGGCTTAAAATCACCCAGTAATCCTTTAAGGATGATGGAGATTAACAATGTCGCTAATAACTTTGCCATACATTTTAAAAAATTTGCGGTGGTTTCGGCTCTTATAATGTAATCGTCTCGGCTTCCATACGTTTTAGAGATTTCAGTTCAGTATATAGATAATTTTGTTTTCCTTTCGATGAATAATGCTGTTAATGTTAAATGCTTTGCAGACTTCGGTCATCTAAGCACTGTATTACTTCTGCGTAGACAGCTTCCAACTTTTCAATTAAGTTGGGGTCGTTTGTTTTCAGGTTGTGCCTGAATTACTTTGTAACTTTTGGATTCGTAAATATCCTAAAAATTTTACTTTCCACTGATCCAAATGCTGGGGCCATTACCTCTTGAGTAGTAAGCCAGGTTTAGTTTGAGAAAAATTTCCGATGGGTAGTTATTCTGTACAAGTCCTGGAGATGACGAATTCTCAGTGGACAACTGTTCTGTACAGGTTCCAGACTTTATAATTTTGCAGCAAAAGAGCAAAAATAAATTTTTGGTTGGCATGAAAAAAAATGTGCAAGGTTGCTAAAAAGATTGAATTTTTATGGTGCAATTCTGATTTCTGCAGAACGCGAATTTGATTCGCCAGTTCCTTTCAGCAGCATTTATAGAATCACCCAACTCTGAGGGACCGTACCAGGCACTCGTAAAGTCAATTCATGATTCTTTGATTTAGCATGTCCCTAATAAATAAGGTCTGTTAAGTCTCATGATTCCATTGGTCTCCATGGTGATTGGCATGGAGAAGGCGCTCGTAAAGCCAAGTCAGATCATGATGGTCTGTGTAGCACTTCAGTAACAAATCAATATTTTTTAGATTAAAATTTTTCCTTTTCTTTCAGCTGAAATTTGTATTTAGTTTTAGATTATTTTTTTTTGTAATGTTAGGAATTGGCTCCAATATACGAATGTAAGGGGATTATTACTATAAATGCAGCAAGTAGTTACAAGTTTAACTGTTTCGTAATGTATATGGGGAAAGGCCCAGATATATTGTACTATCATTGCACTCTTCGAAGCTTGCATTTCCATCATTGATATGGGACTAAAGATTTTTTTTCTTTGTACAGGATGGTAAAGAAATTCCAGAAATTTTTTTTACCTGAATATATATGAAAATTTTTCAGTACAATTTGCCGGTACATAATGTTGTTGAAACTGAAGGAAACTGGTTTAGTGGCAAGTTCCATCAGTTCAACGAAAATTCGTTCAGGAAAATTTTTCGGGGGGGGGGGTCAGGTCAGAATTTAATAAATACAAACCCATCAACATAATGATTTAAATGAAAATAAAGGTTAGCTAACCAGGTTTCGTTTCTCGCTAAAGACCTAAATCGAGGAAAATACGATTTAAGTCATGAATATGGCGCAAGGAGGAAAAAAAACGAAAAAGAAATGGGGGGGGAAAAAAAAAAAAAAAAAGTCCTAAAAGACTTTCTTTTTACTTGCAAAGAAGTCTCAGACTTAATAAAAAGTCTCTAGAATTTTTAAATGAAAGGGCGCATGCGATTTTCTCAAGATTGTAAAGATATCACACTGAACTTCGTGGCACCTGCATGGTTATAAGGTGGTCACAAATCGCAGAACCAACTGCAACTAAATTTAAATAATAGAATTATTATGGGGGGGGGACATCTTTGCAAATGGACGACAACATAGGTCTGTTTGAAAAAAAATGTGTGGATTCGATGCAAAAATAACACCGTTGCACAAAGAAATTTGCTTAGCAAATCGGTCGCTGGTGTTATCTAGCCAAGGTAGACGTAGGTAAACAGGACATCTATTAACTATAATTTCTTTAGGTTTATAAAAATTGGAAACTTTCTATTAAGAGTAGTTTCAACAATATCTAAGGAGTAACCATTGTTACAAAGTCTTAGTAATAAATTTAAGCTCGTCATCCAGATTAACTTTAGAACAAATCAAGGCCCTGTGTGCTAAAGTCTTAATTAAATTGTATTTTTGGTTTGTAGGACAAAGAGTCCCAACATGTATAGAGACCGGTAAATATATTTATATAGTGGCACATCAATGAAATCTGAACATACAAACAAAAATAAAAAAAGCATCCATTGTCTTCATTTTTTGCAAACAAGAATTTATGGAACTTTTAAATGATTTCCCTTTTTAGTTTAAAAAATTTATCCCCTTCCCAAAATATTATCCACGACAGACTGCAGGATCACTCAATTGTATTAATTCCAACTTCATTCCTGGTATTGTTCTTAAATTTCCATGGTGGGAGGCTGTGACTCAAGGTTGCCAGGTGAGAAGTGTGCTATGGCCCCCTAAAATTTTCCACAAATTCTATTTCATTAAATAGATGTGCCCAGTGAAAAATTTTTTTACAAAAATTCCTGTTGCGCTCCCAGGGGCTCAAGAGGTCAAAAATGCCCTCAAATGGCCAAAAATGACACATTATGCCCATAACTTTTGATCCATCCATCAGATTTTTTTGGAACTTGGTCGAAATGTGGAGCTCATTGTTCTTAATATAAATCCAGTATGGGTAACCCTGGCAAAATTCTGGTTCGTGTCCCCAGGGACCTTCAGTGCTAAAAACGCCTTTTTTGTTGCTCTTTCATATTTCTCAAAAACTTAATATTTCTCAACAAAAACTTAATAGATCTGACTATATAGTGGTTTTTCATAGTGGTCAACTCACATATACATGTGTTAAGGCTTGAAACTGCACCGTTGTCCATTTGCATTGGGATTTGGCCATTGTTAATATAAATTCAGTATTGGTGACCCTGGCAAAATTCTGGTTCGCATCCATCTGGGACTTTTAGGGCTAAAAAAAAAATACTTTTTTGGAGCTCTTTTTACATATTACTCAAGAACTTTATATATGTCTAAATATAGTAGTTTTCCATAGTGCTGAATTCAAATATACGTATCTTAAGATGTGAAACTGCATAGTTTGTCCATTTTTCACTGGAATTCGGCATTCCAGGAGCTCAAAAGGTTTACAAATGCTCCAAAATAGCAAAAAAAAGACTCTTTTTACCCCATAACTTTTGCCCCATCCATTAAATTTTTCTGAAACTTGGCGAAAATGTGAAGGCAACGTTGGCCCTTCACACTTCTCACATTCATCATTTCTTCACTTTTTTTTGGCGGGGGGGGGGGGGCATCATCTCACATGCAGCACTGGAGGGAGACCATGCACGTGTGGCTTCTCCTTTGGACTTCTATACTCCATTGGCCAATGCTATGCTAACAGAAAGCAAAAGACTTGGTTAATTATCACTTTGGAGTATTATTCCAAATTTGGAATGGAGATGTTTCATCTGACCCCTTCAACATAATTCTCTTTGGCTGGTGACTAGCTGTCACTATTGCCAGAACCATAAAAAAAACCAGTTCAACAGACATTGCCAAAAGATGAATGAAAAATATAAAAAATAATCTGGCATCAAAGAGGAAAGTAATCCAACGTGGCAATAACAATAAAGAGTAACAGTGTGTATTGACGCATCGGATCGGTGCAGGTAACAGACCTCCCAATGGCTTGCTTTCCACATCTTCAGAACACAAAAAGAGCATGCACCAGAAAGACTGAAGTTTCCAGAAGTGTATGCACTGATGGACTATAAAGGATGGGAGGGGGTAATTAAGGTTCTTGAGATACCTCACTTTTTAAATGTTGAGCTGAGGTGCGCAATTTGCTTCCAATATTTCTGACCAATTTTTCTCCATCTGTAGATCAGGGCCGAACCAGATGCCAAGTATCTTGCAAGGTTCATCTGTTCAGCCAAAGGACCTCTGAAGGAGTACCCTTTTCCAGACACCAATGCATAGACCATGTCTAAGTTGATTTTGGCCTGTGTCACCTGTTCATACCATCTTATTTCCATGTTGACTCTACTGCCGGCACTGTTCATTACGAACCTAGCTAGATTGCTAGCAAAGGAACGGATTCACCCTAAGCTTGTGAAAGTGACTATCTCTAATGAATAGCTCTGGAAAAATTGAGTTCCGATCTCGTACCATTCACTTCCACCATAGCACTAGGGTTTGCCTACAAGAGGAGTTTCCAAAACCAAAACTGAGGACCAAACCCAGCTGAAGAAAGAACAGCCTCTAAGTAATGATGATCGACCCTATTGAATGAAGCCACTGATCAATTTAGATCTGTTCAAAGCAGTCTAGTTTTTCTATGATCAAGCATATTATGTGAAAGTGGTCTTGGATTGTCCTGCCCTTAACAGAAGTCTATTTGGGACTTGTAGGTCGATGCAATACAAGTTGCAGAACTAATAGCTAAGATCTTGGCCCAAATTTTTAACTCCGTGTTTAACATTAAGGGCCGGAAATTACCTATCCCATCCCTACCATTTTTGTTATGTAGCAATTTAATGACTCGCTTTGGTAAAATACTGAGGTATAAACCTGTTCCTAAACCAGGAGTTACAAAGTACAGCCTCCAGGACTTCTTCCTCTTGATATACAACCTTTGCACCCAGCTGCTTCAGTCACATCGAAGCAAGAAATCGCCTGAACAGGTGTCAAACTGCTCAATTATCAGACTGGGCTTTCTGGTGAATAGATTCTGAAAAGATGTTGCCGTTTGTAGTCATGGTTCTTACGTCTAGCAATGTGATGCTGTTAATGTCGACATTCCTCTGCATACAGTGAAGCAGCCAGGTTGGTTGCTTCGTTCAGCACATTTTAAACCTAAGCCTAAATACAAATCCCTGGTTCTGTTATCCAGGGAGTCCAGTTCTGCCTTAACTATATAACTCATTTTCTTCCTCCCCACCATCGGTCCTGGATATGACCTTAAACTATATCCGGTGGTGAGGCCCCAGCTTGCGGGCTTTGGGGAGTGTGGAGCCACCCTTTAATTGCCATTGCTCCCAGGTCCGCTCTGACCCGGAGTGGTAGTACCTGTTAGGGTCTCAACTATGGGTTGAATAGAAACCGACTTGAAAACAAATATATTCTATTAAAAAATCTTTCTTCAAAATCTTTGGATTCAGCATTAAATAACCTGAAAAGGGTTGATATGCCGTAAAACAACCAACCAACCAATCCTCTCCACCACCTATTCTGACCTAGATTCTAGTGTCGCTTTTGCTGTCCAGAACTTTGGTTAAATTGACTATAATTGGCAACCAAGGCCCTTATCTATGAAGATGCCCCCATCATTTATTCCCAATTATAACCCTTAACAGTTCTCTCTGTATAGCAGCTGTTCTCAGAAGTCCTCCAAGTCGAATGTGTTGAACTTCCAGTAATTAGCCATCCTAGGTCTAATATTAAGTTTACCCGAACCTAGTCTGAATAAAGTATATAGTCGACCTAGGGCTTTTAGATTGGCTAAGAACCGATTGATGTGATTTGAGTTTCACCAGATCAGCCACGTCTACCAGGCCAAGTCTATACTACAGGGTGGTCGCTATAAAAGCAGGAAATTTGTCAAACAATTTATTTTTACAAAGAATAATTTTTAGTTTTTCAAAGACAAATGTCCTATACTCGTAGATACTCAAAATGTCGTCCGAGCACTTCACTGCAGCATCTTAACCTAGAAATCCAAGCTCGTGTGGCGTTTTGAAGAGTAACTTGTGTGATATCATTCCTAAACACGTTTTCAAGTCATCAAGAGAGTATATGTCACGTCGACAGTTCTGCGTCTCTGTTAATAACAAGCTCCAAGCACAGTAATCCATGACATTTAAGTCTGGACTTTTTGAGGCCAATCTTCCGGTGCAATGAAATCAGGAGCAGCTTGTCAAAGAAACTGAATTGAATCCCTTGCTGTGTGAGTCTTGGCACCATCCTGCTGCCATGTCCATGTTTGGGTGTCCATTACATTTTGTATATCACTAAACCTCTGCTGGTTTACTGGGCTTTTTTCCTCCTGCCTTCAAGACTGTAATATCCTTCACGAAATCATTAACCCTGTTAGTCCCATGGGTTGTTTTGTCACCCGAAACATAAGTGCTCATAATTGCTAGTTGACAACTTATTTCTTTTCCTCCCTCTCTTACTCCTTACTCGGTGAGTGTATAGCACACATGGTATAGTGCTGTTTCTGTTTTCCTTGGACACCCGCAGAAG
This sequence comes from Euprymna scolopes, assembly GCF_053919585.1. Lineage (NCBI taxonomy): Eukaryota > Metazoa > Mollusca > Cephalopoda > Sepiida > Sepiolidae > Euprymna > Euprymna scolopes. Next base: position 6,809,812 of record NC_136518.1, on the reverse strand, counting down.
GAGAAATCAACGTCTACCTCCAAGTCACTCCAGCTGATAAACGTAGGTATGCTTTTATATTTTTATATTTCAGTGGGAATGAAAATTAGTAGATATAAGTGCATAGTATGTATCATTAGGCTAATCTGTAATATTTAATATGGAATTAAGGTTTTGGCATTTTCTTTAACTTCTGATTATTTTTACAAGTTATTACTCTTTCAGTCTTGTAACTATGAGCTTAGATTTTTCAATATCTTAATTTTTCCTTATAATTGATTCTATATTTAATCAAAATGCCACAAGTGACTCAAACTGTTCTACAGGAACTGTAGATATAGTTATCCTGCTGGTTCAGGATATATTTTACAAAACACTGTAAACATTTTTGTATTGGGATTATAAACACCTAATGGGACGAACCATGTTTGGAACACCCAGGTGACTAACGCAGGGTTAAAGAAGGTTCCTGGTGGAAGATATCAAATGTGGTATTTGCCTCTTCCAACATGTTCCAGACGTTTTCACCTCAGCGGTTTTAAAATTTTCTGTTTGTTAGGTCTTTCATTTAGTTTTTAAGGAAAGGAGGCTCTTATATTTTGTATATGATTTCATTAAAACTGGTCAAGGGTGATTTTGCAAATATCTTTTCCAGTATAGAAATTTTTCTTTTTCATTTGGAGTTGCTCTTCGTCTCCCCCACCCCCAAAGGTCTATGCTCAAACCGTCACTAAAGGAAAAAAATCGCCCAAACCATCACGTTTTGCATCCCCCAAAAACGTAATTTTTTTTTTTTTTTTTTTTTTTTTGAAACCGGTCGTGAAAATTTAATGACAGCATTATTTTTACTATTACATGAGGTGAAAACTTTATTTTGTGAGAATATTTCTTGTGATTTAAAATGTCCGCCATGTAATTATGCGTCTTGTGAAATGTCACGTGACTACCGCTTGTGCATAGCGTAAATGAAGTCATTGAAATGGCGTCTGCGCATGCACAATCAACCGACTTATGCTATTATAGCTCATTTTACAAAGAAAATAATCCCTTGGAAAAATATTATCTCCGAGACTGCTACTTTGCGGCGAATACGGTTGTTTTTATAGATTTCAGTGTGCTGAAAAAGGATCTAAAAAAAAAAAAATTTTTTTTCTACTAGTAAGGGTTCACATTTTTTCTAAAATACCAAAGAATAGTCTTATAATTTTTTTTTTTTTTTTTTTTTTTTTCAGTAAACAAAAAAAAATGAAATATTTTTGACTTCCTTTGATAGAAATAAAAGTTCAAAAACGAGTTCACTTATTATATTTTATTAGATTAAAATTATCTCAATGTGCAATTATTCTCCAAATTGAGAATTCTTTCTCTTTAGAAGAACATACGTGGACGTTCGGTACCACAGGCATATTTTTATGCCTATTAGCATGACCACGTGGTTGAACAAAGGAAACTTTAGGTACCCTTTACCTACATGTTGATTTGGCATTGACGTCACGCTGTCCTCTCTTGGTAGCCGTGGTATTACACACACAAAACCAAAACATGACCTTAAAAACTCATGTTGGCACTTCTGCAATATTCGGACGTCGCTATAGTTAGGAGGCGATAACTCGCATTTCTTCTTGGTCAAATAAGATTCCTCTCCCCCCCCCCAACACAAAAATACTTGAAAAATATTTTGTATAAAAATGTATCGATATATAATTGTAAAAATATTTAAGTATAAGAAAATATAATTTTAATAAAATTTCGTAATTAAAGCAACATTTGATTTTTTATAAAATTGTATTTTCCAAACAAATTGTTTTAATGAAACATTTTTCGAATTAAAGGATCTTTGAAGGGTCAACAAGTTTATAATTTAGATGAAACATTTTTCCGAATTAAAGCAACATTGGTTATTTCCGAAACATTTTTTGACTTGAAGTATAATTGTGGCATTTGTTGATTGAAAAGTCTTCGTAAAAAAATAATTTTGATAAAACAATTTTGTGATTAAAGTAACATAGATATTTTTTTTCTAACAAATTTCCAAAAAAAAAGTTACCGTCCCCTGTTCTTTGACTGAAAAGTGCCACCTGGCGATATTTTAGTTAAACACAACAAAAAAAAAATGGGGCTCTCGCTTTAGTATAAAAATTTCAGATCTTTTTCTTAGTTTTTATTTAATTTCTATTTTTACCCCCCCCCCTCAAAATGCGGCCCTTTGGTTCGTGCCGCCCGGGGTGGACTGCCCACCCCGCTATGTCACTAGCTTGTCTACTTTGTATAAGGAATAGTCAGTTTTACAATTTGTCTCTTAGTAATTTGTCTTAACATTTTTCAATTGAACATAAAAAATTATTACAAAAAAATTCTTTGTTTATATGGATTATCTTCTGATAATCCATTGATGGCGGCCCACTGCTACGAATTCGGAATAGGCGCATGTGAATAAGAAAAAAAACCGGGAATGCAAAAGTGCACAAGAACAAGGGAAAAAAGAAGCAACCTACATTTTAAAAAAAAAAATCGTTTAAAGAGTGTTATGCACATAAAATAAACATTACAACCTTTAAAACTCATTTTGACACTTTTGCAGTATTCAGACGAGCGCCATTGTTAAGGGGGGGGGGGTGATAACTCCAATTTCTTCTTGGTCAAATAAGTTTTTTCTTTTTAACAAATATTTGAAAACAATCTATTGCATAAAAATGTATCGATATATAATTGTAAGAACAAAAATAAAAATCCTACATAAATGTTTATTAAATGCCTAACAAAAACAAATTGAATAATCGTAAAGAATGAATTTTTTATAAAATGAAAAAATACTTCAGACACCATCTCTACGTTCTGATATTGAAAAATTGTTACCCCCCCCCTTAAAAATGCACTCTCCACAAAAATTTTTTGAATTTTTCTTTGAATCTTGCCTTAATATTTAAAATCAATGAATTAAACAAACAACGCAGGTTATGTTTTACAAGTGACGGCAGTCAATCGGTGTCAATTGAAAAGTGTCCCTTTTTGAGTATGTTGACTTCCGGGATCTTTATTTCCAATTTCGTCCATGTATTGGTACTGGCTTTATATCACGATGAGCAACAAAACATGCAAATGATAATATGCTAATTTTTTAAATCTAGCTTAACCAAATTTGAGGAAGAAATATTGATATATTCATTGTAGTCGAAACTTTAAAACGATAGTATTTATAACAATTGCATACATCCCAGGACATGTAAAATGATCCCCCCACTCCTTCTCGAAAATAGATTAGTCTTGTACAAGTTCTATGCTCACCCTATTCCATTTTTGATCCCAAAATTGGTTTAAAACCTTCCACGAGCATTGCTATCAAGCATCTGAAAAATATTTTTATTCTTATCCAAAGTGGATAGTTTTTTTTTTTTTTTTTTTTTGGGGGGGGGGGGTCCATTAAAAACCAGTATTTTATTCAACTGTCCTCATGGGAGGCAAGTAAATAGAAACACAAAGCAAACACAAGTGGTTCTTTTAATTCCTCCCCTTTCTCTGTACAATCTCATGTGCATATTGAAAATTGAATTAAATTTGTCCTGGTGTTCTGAGGGGGCAGTGTTAGGACTTCTGAAAGTAACGGTAAAAATTTCTCCCATTCTATTTATGACTTATCAAAAATAAAATAGATCAGGATTAAATATTAAAGCAGTAGTTATATTTAACGAGGACCAATATTTGCCTTATATGACTGACGAAATGAATTTAATTATACAGCTTGTAGTGCAAAATTCATTTGAAAGATAGTTTTACTCAGAATTAATCCGTTTTTAGTGAAGTAAATCCGTTGGCTGGGAGTAAACGACGGCGAAATTCTTTCACAACAAAACGTCGGCTTATTCTGAAAGCAAAAAAGGGTTGGATTCAGAATTCTTAATAACCAGCGTTCTATTTCTTCTCCCTCGCCGCCGCCGTTGTAATTCTCTTTTGGCCGTCTTTGCAACTGAAGCAATCTCGCGTGCACATGATAAAATGTTACTGTCTTCGAACCACAAAAACCACGATATCGCAGTAATTTTCATTTCTTTGCATCTGGTGCTACCAAATCAGGTTGTCTGAAGATATTGGCTTCCTGAGACAACGGCCCTGTCAGTGGGACATTAGAATACACCGACTGCCCCCCTGCAGAGGGTAAAAGTCCCTGAATGGGGGGGGGGTCCTGGATATGACCTTAAACTATATCCAGTGGTGAGGCCCCAGCTTGTGGACTTTGGGGAGTGTGGAGCCACCCTTTAATTACCATTGCTCCCAGATCCTCTCTGATCTGGAATGGTAGTACCTGTTAGGGTTCCAACTATGGGTTAAATAGAAACAGACTTGAAAACAACAAATATATTCTATTAAAAATTTTCTTCAATGTTTGGATTCGGCATTAAATAACCCGAAAAGGGTTGATATGCCGTAAAACCAACCAATCCTGAGACAAAATGCATCTAACATTGATGCTTTTTGTTCTACTTCCTTTTGCAAAACTTATGTCCTGCTAAACCAAAAACAACCCACCTTTTACTCCTTTTTCCTTCCATTTCCCCTTTCTCTTTCTATCTCCTCCACTTCCTGACTGGTTTCCTAACTTAAAATCTACCAAACATTAATATTGTAACCATTGACCCTCTCCCATTGCAAAACTCATGTTCTGCAGGGCAGGGAACAAAAACGATAAAATCCGCTATAAAACAACCAAACCAAACACTACAAACTAATGAAGATACAAAAAGCTTGAAGAATAAAAACCTTCTACAAAATAACTGGATGCAACATCAATATTATTTCCAAAATAACTGGATTCGGCATTAAATAACCTGAAAAGGGTTGATATGCCGTAAAACAACCAAACATTTTCATAGCTGACAAGTTTTAGGTTCGAATGCTAACTCTTTTCTACAGGGTATACGCCAATCATTGGCGTTTTTTTTTGGGGGGGGGGGTTCTTTTTTCTTGCCTTAAACAGTTCTGCATTCTAGTGTCCTCTGGGGGAGGCTATTAGATTCATAAACAAAGAATAAGTAGTTCTTTCTCTTTACGATCTGTGGTGCATATAGAATATTGCATTAAATTTGTTCTGGGGGTGGGAGGAATAGTGTTAGGACTTCTGAGAGTTATGGTAAAAATTCCTCCCAGTTTATTAATGACTAATCCAAAATAAAATAACGATCAGGATTAAATATTAAAATCGATTAGAAATGTATTTTTTAACAAGGACCAATATTTGGCCCTATTGATGAAGTAAATTTAATTATGTAGTTTGTAGTGCCAAATCTATTGGTACTGGCTCTATCATACAAACCAATAATAAAAATGAAAAAGTTGGTGTGGCTTGATTATACAACACCCAACTTAATTGAATTTATTGAAAATTAAAACATAAATGTGTTATTCTTTTTCATAAAAATAAACTTCAGACACATTGTAAAGCACTCTACAACCAATCAACTACCCATGTCAGTTATATTGTATTGAAAAGACACATTAAATGTGTTGCTATTATTTTTCATAAAATAAACTTTAGTAAAACACATTGTAAAGCACTCAGCAACTCTGTTATATTGTATTGAGAAGACCAATCAACTACCGGTGCAAAAGCAGAGTATTTCTGTGGACCACCGTCTTTTACAAGTCATTGAATCTTGAAAGTTTTATCGAAGCATTATGTACTTGTGCATTAAACCCTAAATGTTTTAAACGTTTTTATACAATTTTTTTTTTGTACAATATTAAGTGTACGGTTAGATTATGCAAAAGGTAAAATGTCCAATGTTCATTCTGGTCACTCAAAATTCTCTACCAAAGTCATGTCCAAATACCATTTAAGATCAGCCCCATTCACTCTGCACAAATGTAAAACTTTCTAAATTTCCCAGTTTCACTTTCTCCGGCTTAATACGCATTTTCAACCGGTATTTGGAAGTGAGGACAAGCAGTGGTGGTTTCCTCTCCGGAAACCTGTCGCGTCAACCAAATCATGCCTCATAACTGCTAGCAAGCAAAGAAAAACGTAATGTTCCTTTTCATGGTTGGTGCCCAGTTGGAACATGGGAAACCGGATTCAGGACAAAAACCGTCTGTTCCACATGCAGACGGTGAAACCTTCAACTAACTCGCACAAGGGTCGAATGATAGTGCAGTGGAAAAAAGCATGATAGATCTTCCTCTCGGTCTCTGCATTGGACACAGCTTTTTTTTTTTTTTCCGGCCCAAAGGGCATTTCAAATTATCAGCCAGGTGAGTGATGCTGTATAATCTAAACTGCTCATCCCAGGCACCAAAGCGATGCTCCTCATTCATAAAACCGAACCCCTCAATCTTTGTCTCCAACAGATCCTCTCACTATAGACCTATATAGTGCCTTATGGAAAATACTCAGATGTTGAGCTTCTATCACCCATAGAAGGAATTTCAAAGACTGTTATTCGCAATAAAAGGAGCACTCCCCTTAAGCCAAGTGAAAATTTTTCAAAGCTGGAAAGGCTTTCTTAGTGTCTTTCTGGAAGCAACCGTTTCCCCTCACAAGGTATACAAATTGGATCCAAGTATATTAGCCTAAGCATGTGCCAATGAATCTCTTCACTAGGCATACCGAGACAGTCTTTCCATAAGAATGAAAAAAGAGTATGTACAAGATCAACTAGTGAGATCTCCAGAAGTGGAAGCACTGATAGACGGTAAAGGATGAGGGGGTAAATGTGACCCTTCAATGTTAGGTTTCTCAAGGACCACAAATGTATCTTGCAGGACCATCTGTCTAGTCAAAGGGCCCCTAAAGGGATATCCTCCATGCACCAATGCATGAGTGAATGGATTTACCGCAGTTGATTTTGGGCCCCTAACACCTGTTCATACTTTCTTATTTCTGTTGACGACATGCTCATTATGAGTATGATCACGTCGTTGGGATAGGCAGTATACTTCATTGGGGTAAAGTATGCCACGAAGGACCAGATACACCCTAAGCCTGTGGAGGAAGGGTTCCAACGCAATATCTTAACCAATGCAAGACAATTTGCAGATGATTCCTAGATTTTGGCCAAAATCTTTAACATCGTATTTAACATCGTTAAGGGTGGTAATTAATTATTCCACCATTTTTATCTTTGCATAGAAATTTATTGATACCACTAGTAAAATATTTGGGTGTAGACCTGTTACTAAACCAGGAGTTAAAAAGTATGGCCACCAAAGGAACAAAAATAGGCGACAGCCTCAAATATAATTTGTTAGGAGACTATCGGTTCCAAGAGACCAGCCCAACCTGGACTTCCTCTTTGCACCTATTTACTTTGGTCATCTCAAGGCAAAGCTAAATAGGTGTTGAACTGCTCAATAGTCAAACCAAGCTCTCTGGTGATGAGATCTTGAAAATGAGAGCGAAAACACTCCAAGATCCTGTCGTTTGTGGTTTCAGTTCATCCGTCTGACAGTGTGTTGATCCGTAGACAATTGACGCTTCTCTGCACGCGGTGAAGTGACCATGTTTGTTGTTCCATTCGACACTTTTAACCTAGCCCTAACTACATATCCTTGGTCCTCTGTTATCCAAGGAGTCCAGTTCATCCTAAACTATTGTATAACTATTCCTCTCCGCCACTGCCTGTTCTAATCTAGATTCTAGTGTTGCTTTTGCTGCCCTAGAACTAAGATTGAAGGACCTAATAACTTTTTAAAGATGTTTCTACCACTTATTCCCAATGATAGCACCGGACAGGTCCCTCAGTCAGTAATAGCTGTTCTCAGAAGTCCTTCAACATGTTGAAATTCCAGTACTCGGCCATCCTAGGTTTAACACCAAGTTTACCAAAATCTGGATGAACATGTGGTTCGAATAAACTATATTATGGAAATTCAATTTAGCTTAAATTTTCGGTTTTTGAAAAAAAAAAAAAGACAAGTGTAGACTCTTTTTGGCACTCCTCTATGTCCACTCCATGGTGTTGAAGGTCACGTGCTCTAAGTTTACAAGTGGCAACTCAAGCTGCGGGCATTCAAGCTAGCTAATCTCAAGGCCGTTATGGTAACTTGGGGTTAAGTATTTTAAACGAATATGTAGTGTGTACAGACCAACGGCTGTCCCCATAGAACCTGTGGTCCTATCATTTGTAATGCACTCATCAGAGGACAGACTGCCTGCAGGATAAGTTAGTTTTATAAAGATGCATGAACTTTGATAGGAACCCACTCAGCATTTATTTCCATTAAGTATGTATCATTGAAAAAAGCAGCTGTTGTAAACGTAGTTGGTTGAATCACTGAAACAAGAAATGCTTACAAACAAATACTTAACAAACGCAGATAATTCATGAGTACATAAATACACATTTTATTACAAATTGACAAACATTAAAGTTGTGTAACATGACGAATACAGAACAATAATTTCGTACTCAGAAGTAGTTAGTCCTACTTTGTCTCATAGTAGGACGGCCCTGTCGGTGAGGCATTAGAATACGCTGACTGCCCCCCCCCCCCACAGAGGGTAAAAGTCCCTCAATGAGGGTCCTGGATATGACCTTAAACTATATCCGATGATGAGACCCCAGCTTGCGGGCTTTTGGGAGTGTGGAGTCACCCTTTAATTGCCATTGCTCCCAGGTCCACTCTGACCCGGTGTTGTAGTACCTATTAGGGTCCCAACTATGGGTTAAATAGAAACTGACTTGCAAAAAACAAATATATTCTATTAAAAAAAATGTTTCTTCAAAATCACCGGATTTGGCATTAAATAACCCGAAAAGGGTTGATATGCCATAAAACAACCACCTGACTTAAAATATATACTCCATTAAAAAAAAATATACTCCTCAAAATAACGACTCGGCATTAAATAACCTGAAAAAGGTTGATATGCCGTAAAACAACCAACCAAAACAACCATAGTGGGGCAATGTTCTCACCGGGGTAAAACCTTACATTTTCTGTTAAGGTCGAAACCTCTTTCCTGTGGGTGTTATGCTCCCAAAGGGTTAACGCGGCTGCTCTACTCGATGTTCAAACATAGCTCTCCCAGTGTTCTTTGCCTAAATTCCCCTACAGGCTGAGGTCAAAAGCGGAATTGGCATGTTTCAGTCCTTTTCTGACAAGTTAGTTGCCTGTAAGTATATTTTTTTTTCCCTCATGTTTTCTCGTTCCTGTGTAATCTTGCACACATCTTTGCCAGCTTAGAATTGCAGTTTCCTTTTCCATGATCCCCTCTTAATTAAGGTCTTTACTTGCCTAATGGGGTAGTGGGATTCTGTTGTGTATTTTGGGGCGTGTTGCAGGGGGTGTTGAAAGATGATTTAGGTGACTTCAGGAGTGCTACGACTTTGTATCCTTCTCTCACTGCCTCCCCCCCCCCGACCAGAACCAACTGAACTACTTCGTTTGGTCATACGTCAAGAACATCACCAACATGACCTCCCACAATACCAAAGCCAGCCTGATCATCCACAGTATCTGCTGAACTACCACCAGCACTTTTGGAAAAGGCATGCTTCCAGTTCCGGACCCCTAGTGAGGTGGTGATTGAGGCTGAAGGCGGCTACATTGAATTAATGCCAGTTCTACTACATAGTAATCTGAATTGATTTTTTTTTTTTTTTTTTTTTTTTTTTTCCAAGTTTTAAAATAAAGCTGTAATGTTTTCTTCGTTTTTTTTTTTAATATTTTTTATTTCTTTTTTCTTCTTGGGGCAACAAATGTAATAGATGTAAGTAAAAACCACGGGCACTTGTTTCACCAGTCCAAATCCGCTTCTAATAAAAGACTTCAAATGACCACGTTAAACAGGGAGAAAATCATATTTGTCCAGTCCACTCCCCCTTAAAAGCAAAGGCAAGGCCGTCGTTGCTGATGACCGCCACATCAAAGACATAGGTGGATGCTCCACAAATGGCAACCAAGTCCGCCTTCAAGAAGCTCCTCTCCATTGGCACTCAAGGCTCATCATGAACCTAAGAGTCCCTCCAACGAAGGAAGCCAGGCAAGCAGAAATTCGGTTGTAGTGGGCATCTCGTGTCATGGATTACCCCATAATACTGTACAATATGACCCAACTCTCGACTGGACTGCATTGTCCCCGGCAAATTAAATTGGGGCCACCTCTAGCTTTTGACACTGCTGATGGAAAAGCCTGAAGAAAACTCCGTCGGGATGCTGGAACCAATAATGGGATGCTTTCCTACAGTTTGCCGGAGCAAACCCAGCTCCATCAGGTGATGAAACCAAAGCCTTCCTCCATCTCTTTGCCGCTTATGCATCATATGGCCCCATATCATAGTGGAATGGTTCAACAGTTTAAGTATTTTGGAATGAACACTTCTCAGAACTATTTTCTCATCAGGAGGATCAAAGTTGTCAGGGAGGGCAACCCAATCCTTCGTCCAAAATGGTGGTATGATAAAAGCCGACCAGACGGTCCTTAGGGAGCCTGAGCCACATGCAGACATGGTTTCGCACGTTGCCCAAGATAAATGAATGTAGAAGCCAGGGCACCAGATATCCCCAGAAGTTGCAGCTTCAGCAGAGCCAAGCACATCTCGCTCGGCTAATTGTGGACCACAATTGCGGTGTAGAAAGAGAAAGATGCCTTTCTAATCAAACCTGACCCTCGAGCAGCTTGAAAAAGTCGAAGACTGAGAGCGCTCAAACCAGTTGAGTACTCACAGCATTTTCCTTGTTGGCAACTATACCAAGTAACAGATTTGGCGGGGTTAATCACCATCGCCTGATGGAAAAACCTGAAGAAAACTCCGTCAGGATGCTGGAACCAATAATGGGATGCTTTCCTACAGTTTGCCGGAGCAAACCCAGCTCCATCAGGTGATGAAACCAAAGCCTTCCTCCATCTCTTTGCCGCTTATGCGTCATATGGCCCCATATCATAGTGGAATGGTTCAACAGTTTAAGTATTTTGGAATTAACACTTCTCGGAACTATTTTCTCATCAGGAGGATTTTCCTTCTTGTTGGCAACTATACCAAGTAACAGATTTGGCGGGGTTAATCACGATCGCCTGATGACGTCAAGGCTAGCTACAACGTCCATAGCTTAGCCTGTATACCTGCCGGATACTGACAGCAGCGTGAGATCGTCAGCATATGCTAATACTTATATTCAGATTCTGGCAAGGATGAGAAAAGCACCTCATTCATAATCATGTTAAAAAAAAAAAAAAAAAAAAAAAAACGGGCAGTAAAGGGTCGCCCTGGTGAATGCCACGGGAAGGGTGAAAAACCTGATCACTAAAAACACTGATCACAGCAATCGCTCAATATATATTACCATGACATAAGTCAACATATATTCGGTGTTTTTTTTAATAGTATTTTGTCTAGTTTATTTATAACACCTTTTCCCAAACTTACTGTATTAAAGAGTCGGGCGCCATTTTGAATTTTCCAATACATCGGTAAACACTGTTTTTCGAGCTGAATAAACATGTTACATTGAATAAAAACACGAAAATTATATCCAGTTTGGTAGAAAAGTAACTTATCTTGCCTTTGATAACATTTATTTGTTATATTTGTTGACAACTTTTTCGAATCTGTGTACAGTAATACAAACCCAAAATTTTCATTGAAATGTGTCCCGGTGTTGTAGGGGAGGGGGCAGTGTTCTAAGCGTTTTATTAATGATTAATCAAAAAAATATTGATCAGATTTAAATATTAAAATCGATTAAAAATATTTTTAACAAGGACCAATATTTTACCCTGACAAAATACAGGGTTATTCAAAAACCAAGAGACTTTATTCAAAAACCAAGAGACTTTATTCAAAAACCAAGAGACTTTATTCAAAAACCAAGAGACTTTATTCAAAAACCAAGAGACTTTATTCAAAAACCAAGAGACTTTATTCAAAAACCAAGAGACTTTATTCAAAAACCAAGAGACTTTATTCAAAAACCAAGAGACTTTATTCAAAAACCAAGAGACTTTATTCAAAAACCAAGAGACTTTATTCAAAAACCAAGAGACTTTATTCAAAAACCAAGAGACTTTATTCAAAAACCAAGAGACTTTATTCAAAAACCAAGAGACTTTATTCAAAAACCAAGAGACTTTATTCAAAAACCAAGAGACTTTATTCAAAAACCAAGAGACTTTATTCAAAAACCAAGAGACTTTATTCAAAAACCAAGAGACTTTATTCAAAAACCAAGAGACTTTATTCAAAAACCAAGAGACTTTATTCAAAAACCAAGAGACTTTATTCAAAAACCAAGAGACTTTATTCAAAAACCAAGAGACTTTATTCAAAAACCAAGAGACTTTATTCAAAAACCAAGAGACTTTATTCAAAAACCAAGAGACTTTATTCAAAAACCAAGAGACTTTATTCAAAAACCAAGAGACTTTATTCAAAAACCAAGAGACTTTATTCAAAAACCAAGAGACTTTATTCAAAAACCAAGAGACTTTATTCAAAAACCAAGAGACTTTATTCAAAAACCAAGAGACTTTATTCAAAAACCAAGAGACTTTATTCAAAAACCAAGAGACTTTATTCAAAAACCAAGAGACTTTATTCAAAAACCAAGAGACTTTATTCAAAAACCAAGAGACTTTATTCAAAAACCAAGAGACTTTATTCAAAAACCAAGAGACTTTATTCAAAAACCAAGAGACTTTATTCAAAAACCAAGAGACTTTATTCAAAAACCAAGAGACTTTATTCAAAAACCAAGAGACTTTATTCAAAAACCAAGAGACTTTATTCAAAAACCAAGAGACTTTATTCAAAAACCAAGAGACTTTATTCAAAAACCAAGAGACTTTATTCAAAAACCAAGAGACTTTATTCAAAAACCAAGAGACTTTATTCAAAAACCAAGAGACTTTATTCAAAAACCAAGAGACTTTATTCAAAAACCAAGAGACTTTATTCAAAAACCAAGAGACTTTATTCAAAAACCAAGAGACTTTATTCAAAAACCAAGAGACTTTATTCAAAAACCAAGAGACTTTATTCAAAAACCAAGAGACTTTATTCAAAAACCAAGAGACTTTATTCAAAAACCAAGAGACTTTATTCAAAAACCAAGAGACTTTATTCAAAAACCAAGAGACTTTATTCAAAAACCAAGAGACTTTATTCAAAAACCAAGAGACTTTATTCAAAAACCAAGAGACTTTATTCAAAAACCAAGAGACTTTATTCAAAAACCAAGAGACTTTATTCAAAAACCAAGAGACTTTATTCAAAAACCAAGAGACTTTATTCAAAAACCAAGAGACTTTATTCAAAAACCAAGAGACTTTATTCAAAAACCAAGAGACTTTATTCAAAAACCAAGAGACTTTATTCAAAAACCAAGAGACTTTATTCAAAAACCAAGAGACTTTATTCAAAAACCAAGAGACTTTATTCAAAAACCAAGAGACTTTATTCAAAAACCAAGAGACTTTATTCAAAAACCAAGAGACTTTATTCAAAAACCAAGAGACTTTATTCAAAAACCAAGAGACTTTATTCAAAAACCAAGAGACTTTATTCAAAAACCAAGAGACTTTATTCAAAAACCAAGAGACTTTATTCAAAAACCAAGAGACTTTATTCAAAAACCAAGAGACTTTATTCAAAAACCAAGACTTTATTCAAAAACCAAGACTTTATTCAAAAACCAAGACTTTATTCAAAAACCAAGAGACTTTATTCAAAAACCAAGAGACTTTATTCAAAAACCAAGAGACTTTATTCAAAAACCAAGAGACTTTATTCAAAAACCAAGAGACTTTATTCAAAAACCAAGAGACTTTATTCAAAAACCAAGAGACTTTATTCAAAAACCAAGAGACTTTATTCAAAAACCAAGAGACTTTATTCAAAAACCAAGAGACTTTATTCAAAAACCAAGAGACTTTATTCAAAAACCAAGAGACTTTATTCAAAAACCAAGAGACTTTATTCAAAAACCAAGAGACTTTATTCAAAAACCAAGAGACTTTATTCAAAAACCAAGAGACTTTATTCAAAAACCAAGAGACTTTATTCAAAAACCAAGAGACTTTATTCAAAAACCAAGAGACTTTATTCAAAAACCAAGAGACTTTATTCAAAAACCAAGAGACTTTATTCAAAAACCAAGAGACTTTATTCAAAAACCAAGAGACTTTATTCAAAAACCAAGAGACTTTATTCAAAAACCAAGAGACTTTATTCAAAAACCAAGAGACTTTATTCAAAAACCAAGAGACTTTATTCAAAAACCAAGAGACTTTATTCAAAAACCAAGAGACTTTATTCAAAAACCAAGAGACTTTATTCAAAAACCAAGAGACTTTATTCAAAAACCAAGAGACTTTATTCAAAAACCAAGAGACTTTATTCAAAAACCAAGAGACTTTATTCAAAAACCAAGAGACTTTATTCAAAAACCAAGAGACTTTATTCAAAAACCAAGAGACTTTATTCAAAAACCAAGAGACTTTATTCAAAAACCAAGAGACTTTATTCAAAAACCAAGAGACTTTATTCAAAAACCAAGAGACTTTATTCAAAAACCAAGAGACTTTATTCAAAAACCAAGAGACTTTATTCAAAAACCAAGAGACTTTATTCAAAAACCAAGAGACTTTATTCAAAAACCAAGAGACTTTATTCAAAAACCAAGAGACTTTATTCAAAAACCAAGAGACTTTATTCAAAAACCAAGAGACTTTATAATTTCATTTATTCAACACCTGTTATTACTTGGTAGATTAGGTCCAACATTTTTCTGATGAGATTTTCAAAAATTTGCACATCCTCCCCATTTAAGTTTTCCAAAACATTACCAACATTAATTTTTAATTCTTCCCTAGTAACAGCACGAGGTCTTATGGCCGAGTATTTAGACTTAACCATACTAAAAAAATATTCTATAGGGTTAAGGTCGGGGCTGTAGGGGGAAGATGTACAACTTCAATCTGGTGAGATTCTAAAAACTCTTTAACAATTGTCTTGTGGATTGGGGCGTTATCCATTACTAAGACTACATTTCTCTTTAAAACACCCTCATTAACAGCCCCGGCGAGAAACTCAAGAAACCTCTCCCCATTAAACGATCCATCAATCAGTTTGTAATAGGATAAGCTGAAATGTGAAATAATACAGCAGGCTGATAGGTTTTGTCCTTTAGAAGGGGCCACATAAGTAACTGGGCTTACACCAATTTGCGAATATCCATAATTTTTGGATGTGTGCAAATTAAAGCCTGTTTCATCCAGAAACAAAACTTCGGTTTCGATATCCCACAAAAGCCCTGGCGTATTCTCTCATTTTTTCACGGTGATTATTCGTGTTAACGACAGCTGCCGTCCTCTTCAGCCTTTTTCTTGTTAGCCCCGCTTCCTTCAAAAGTCTGCAAACGGAGGTTTGATTCGGGGTAAATCCAAATTTTTCTTCAAACTTTGTTTGAATCCCTTTTTGAGTTAACGACTGGTCTTCATTAATAATATTTTTAACCTTGTTTACCAAGTCAGGATGCTGTGTTGTAGGTCGCCCTGATTTTCCATAATTCTCAGAATAAGAGGAATCTGGATTTTCTCTTATCTTTGAAACTGCTTTATACACAGTAGACTTGCTCTGTCCTGTCATCTGCATAATTTCCGTTGCAGGTACATTTTGCCCAACACGCCTCTTTTTTTTTTTTTTTTTTTTTAACTCAAAAAGATTCATTCATCATTACTCTGGGTTTCTTGTTAGCAGAACCATCCGAGTTCATATTGTTCTCCATACCTTGATTTGATTCTACCATTAAGGGTAAAATTATTCAAAAATATAAAAAAAATTTTTTAAAGTCTCTTGATTTTTGAATAACCCTGTAAATTTAATTATGCAGTCTGTAGTACACAATTTATTGGCACTTGCTTTATTTCGTAATGAGCAACAAATAATACAGTTGATTTGCTAATTTTTTAAAATTTAGCTTGACCAATAAGATTTCTGGAGGAAAAAATATAACTATACTTCGTAAGGAATATCTTATGTAATGTTTAGACTAGAATTAATTGCATACGTCCCAGGATGGGGGAGATGATGCCTCTACGAAAAAGCAGTTTTGCATTAGTTTTATACCTATCCTATTCAATTTTTAAATGTTTATTTGATCCAGAAATTGGTTTTAAACACTTCACTAGCAGGGTTATTCGGTATTACCCCCAAATCCTAATCTCCATGAGTTGGTGGAAAAAAAAATTTTGTTCAAATTCAAAGTGCCTGGTTTCAGGTCTTCAAAATCAGTTTTGAATTTGACTGTCCTCATGGGGAGGCAAGTAAATAGAAACATCAACCAAGAATAAGTGGATTTTTTTTTCTCCTGGTGTTCTGAGGGATAGTGTTAGGACTTCTGAGCGTTATGGTAAAAATTAGTTTATTAATGACTAATGAAGAATAACGATCAGGATTAAATATTAAAATTGATTAGAAATATACAAACGGAAGTGGAAAGACCTATAAACTCAACATTTCGTCTGTTTAGTGTGAACTTTTTCAGGAGTAAAAATGTAAAAATCTTCACTGATGTGAAGTTTAAGTGTGTGTGTATATATGTTACATTGAACACTTTAAAGCCAACACAATTTTTTTTTACCTTTTATAAGATAAACAAATGTTTATTTTTAAAAATTTCGGAGATATACACTCCTTTTTCAATCTGTGTGTGTGTGTGTGTATATATATATATATATATAATTTTTACTATAATAATTAAATACCTAGACACTAGTGTTTCATCCTTTCGGGAATCTTCAGTGCATGGTGTCACGATTAATACCAGTCAAATGATCTGAATCCCCGCAACACGAGACTTCTCTGGGGGGAAAAATAAATATATTTTTTTTTTTCCTCTTATTCTTTGCCATGGTGTTGAATGGAAGAATTTGAGTTACATCCACATGATGTAAGCTGTGGTTTTTCTGTAGCCGGATAATTACGCGTGGTTTGAAATCTGGGTAGGTTATCCATTAAAAGGAGTTGAGTGAAATTTGAAAATCAAATAAGTGTACATTGAACATTTTAAATATATATATATATATATGAATCTTTCGAGGGGTACAGAATTTAATGATGGCTACATATAGACCAATATACATAATGATTATTTAAAAACTAAAAAATGAAAATAAAGGCCAGCTAACCCGGTTTCGATCCTCGCTCAACAGAGCCAAATCGAGGACAATACGATTTAAAAAAAAAAATAGTCATGAATATGGCAAGGGAAAGGAGAAAAAAAAATATCAAAAATAAACAGGGGAAACAAAATTACATAGCGACCAAATTAAGTCCGAGAAGATTTTCTTTTTGCTTGCAAAGAGGTCTCATCGACTTAATATAGTCGCTAGAATTTTTAAATGACATGGAGAGTGCGACCTGCTCAAAATAGGGAACATGTCAACACTGAAATTCGTGGCACACGCATGGTTATTTATAAGGTGGTCGCAGAACCATAAGTATTATTCAAAACATCCGACGGCGAGAAATTTGCATAACGAATTCTCGAAAGCACATGCTGTTTCAAACGAAAATCTAATCTTTGTGATCTTCGCCCAACATAGTGCGCACTGCAACTACATTTAAAAAAAAAAAGAGAATTATTATGATGGGAGGGGGAAGAACATCTTTGCGAATAGACGGCAACATAGGCCTGGTTGAAAAAACATCACGAGGATTAGATGCAAAATAACAGCGTTGTACAGACAGAAATTTGCTTGGCAAAACGGTCACTAATGTTAAGGATATATATGATAGAGGGATGCGGGGGGGGGCAGTATATTATACATTTGTGTATATACAATGTGCTAAAAAAAAAAACAATTACCGGTGTCTAAATTATTTTCATGAATAATTATTTTACATAAGTGTGGAGAAATATTTAAAAATCCTTTGTTTGCTTACTAGGGCTAATAACAGAATATTGTTTTGACGCGAGTATATATCTGACAACCAAGAACCACATCACTCTATATAAAAAGCATATAAGATAGCAATGGATACACACTCGAGCCAAAACAATAAAAAGAATATGCTGTTATCCCAGCCCTATTGCTTATAGTGGGGGAGTGGGAGATAAGGCCGGATTTCAACAAATGTCGAAAATTCTCCGACACCAAAAGAAAGCAGTTAGATCAGTGCCTCTTGTATTCACCCAGCAGGGTAGACAGCTTCAGATCCGTCAAGGCTGAAGGAATCCAAACATCACAAGGGTTTTAAAATTTTTCCAGATAAATAGGTACGTTCACTCCCGGTATCCAACAAGCAATTAGCTAAGTCTTGCTGTTTTACCAAAGGTTTCGCCTATTATTATAGGTAGAAGGTTGCACGAGGCTCCCAAGTCCGAAGCAACCTGATAAGAAGCGTCCCTGTGAGCATAAGTGGCTCTAGGTTTTAGAGGCAGGTTCCTGGATGAACCGTGATCGATATCAACAGGAGGCTGGAGCCCCTCGCATCCCTTGATAAGTAATCACTTAATGGCCTCACAAGTATCCCCTAATATGGAAGACAAGGGAGGTATCCTTCTCCCAGACAGGTGGATCACTTCTCCCTTCAATTCTCGGAAATTTCGAGATTATTTTCGCCAAAAGTCGTGCCCCAGCAGAGGTCATCAGAAAAGTCGCACGTGAAGGACCTACCCAATTCACCTAGTAGCGATCTGGTTTTTGATTTAAAAAAAAAAAAAAAAAAAAAAAAAACCCTTAGGTCGTACTCTGACTATTCTCATTTGGGAGTATAGTATCATGAAAAATGTTATCAATAATTACGTCGATATCCAAGTACTCCTTTTTGAGGATGTCAAGAGCAATCTGCTAATTACTATTGGTTACACTCAAATGGTTAACCAATAGCAAGGATTTGTCAGACATTGAACATTTGAGAAAGTTCAATCTTTCGGCATCTGCCACCATACCTGCCACACAATTCTCAAAGCATGACAAGAAGTTACGAAATCCCATGCGGTCATTGTTCATCTCTAGACTGAACATTGGTCCCACGATTTGTACCTGTGGGGGGTTCACCATAAAGGACACATAGCTTCCAGATGGGAAATCAGTAGAACCCGAAGAGTTCGATCTTGGAAGAATCCACCGGAATCAGAACACCAATGTCTTCCATTTTCTTGTGGAAAATCATCTCCGACAACCACTCTTTCTGTTTTGTTTCAATTCCAGAAGGAGAAAGCTGTTATTTGGTTACACAAATTTTGATCTCCGTCATATACTCTAGGATTTGGTCCTGTAATATAGTGAACTGAGCAGTAACCTCTTCACGACACCTCCTTAGCCTTTAGGAGAGAGATCTGATTCCA
>NC_136518.1:6685549-6785549 GCF_053919585.1 Euprymna scolopes | reverse complement strand
TTTGGTCGAAAAATGAGTGAGCAGTGGTTTTATAGCAGTTCTAAATGACTAAAACTGCCACTTAACCATATATTTAAACACTACCATATTTGAATGATATACTACCCCCCGCCTCCCTTTATATTAGCTAATCTTCTCGTCAGTAAGCATTTTACATTTTTACTCTTGAAAAAGCTTGCACTAAACAGGCGAAACGTTGAGTTTTTTTTATTTTTTATTTCTAATTTTAATATTTAATCCTGATCGTTACTGGATTTTTTATCCTGTTAAAAATATGTACTTTGTTAACAAAGGCCAATATTTGGCCCTATATGGTCGACGAAACTTGTTTTGCTTATAGTGCAAAATCTATTGGTACTATCATAAGGATCAATAATAAAAATGAAATTTTATTGCGATTTTCCCTAATTATGTGTGACTTTGATACTGTGATGCTGGCAAGGAACTTTTGCAAATAGTTGCAGAACAATTTTTGAAGATGCGCTCTTTTAACAGTTCTTGTATTTCTCATTTTCAAGTTCGTTTCGGCAAGATTGTAGAAATAGAACCTGGTTTTCTGTGTTGCAGTTGCTGATTTAATCTTCGTCCGTGTTCCGTCTTGAAGACGGAGATAACAGCAGGCGAACTTGCTTTCTCAGATCACGGGCAAAAGAATCTTTAAAAGAAACGCTCACGTGGACTTTAATGGAGATTCTAAAAAGGTAGCCTCTGATTGGTTGGTTTTAATCCAACCAATCAGAGGGCATGTCGACAACTCTAATTTCAATAATTGCTTAACAGCTAGTTTTTTTAATCTAGCTTTACTGATAAAATTTTGCGGAGGAGAGTATTAAGTTGTCCGTTGTTGGAAATGGCATCATCTTATTTAGAGTCGAGTAGGATTGCCCCCGTTTTGTACTAGTCTTATGAGGATTCAAACCAAATATATTTGAATGTTGATCAAAATTACTTTGATTTTCCCGCCCCCCCCCAAAAAAAAATCTAAAAATGTTTCACCTTTAAAAAAAAGTGAAATTTGAGAATTTTCCTAAATAGCTCTTAACATCGATGCAAATCTGAAATATTTGAATTTTCAGAAATGGTTATTCGATAAGATGTTCCATTAAAAACGCTTTAAAATACTCTGAAGAAAAAAAAAATCCTGAAATTTGGAATATTAATTGATGTCAAATAGCTATTAAAATTTCCAACATCGGAGGTGTCCGAATTTTTATGCATGGCTTTCATTCCCACTCCACTGTACCTCCTTTTGCATCCTTTGCATAAAACTAAACTAAATATAGCCCACATTACCCACCTTTATGCCTAGCAGCTGTATTTTGGTGTGCCTCTTTTAGAAACAAATATTAAATGTTATTTTCTATCTGTATTTTTGATTTTCTCTTGAGTAAAAAGGTTAGATTAACTACATTCTTTCATCACTGAACTGGAAATGGGCATTTTAAGTAAAATTTATATACGAAACTGATTTCCCATTAAAAATTTTAAAATGTTTCTGCAGCGTAATCATTTTAAAAAAAGTAGGATCTCATTTTTGAGGGAGTTATCTAGCTAAACATATGCAGCAGTCACTATAATTTCTGTCCCCTTTCGTTTCTTTCACCTGACGCAGTCCTTTTGAAATTAACTCTCGTTGTTTTGCGAAGGAAAAAAATAAAGCAAAGCATTAAATATCCAAGTAAAATATTTAGGAAGTACACTGTTTAAAAAAAAAAAAGCTTATATCATTTAAAATTAGTTTTTAAGACCAGACAATCTAAACATGTAACTACTTGGAAATTTTAAAAGAATTGAAATTGGAAATTTAGAACAGAATTGGTAATTGTATCACAATCCATTTTTAATCAATTGTTTAAATTCATCTATGCGTCAGTCTCGGACGACATTTAATTCCTGCAAGAGACTTACAAACGAGTCCACACATAGTACAAGTGTGTGGATTCAGTGATGCGATGTTATGGCTGCTGACCATTTAGTTCTTTCCCTTTTTTCACGCAGATGATTCAAACTGTCTGAATGAAAACGGTGAAGACCCTCAAAGTGATTTGGATTCTTTGCAATCCAAGACCTCGTTCTTCAGACTGCTGTATGTGATATTAATTGAAGACAAATTGCTCTCAACTTGTCTTTGTACCGAAGTAATGGTCGCCCCACATTCCTTTTTCCTCCGTCCAACTGATGACAGGATATCAAAAATCCTCAGTCCACCACAGCTGGCACTGAATAAGGAATGACTCAATTCCAGAAATATTACACTTTGTGAAAAGGTCAGCGTTGGATAATTTGTCTGGAAGTGTAATGCCACAGACAGCTTTTCTAAACTACATCCAATTGGTGAATATGATGCCTGTGTAAAGTCCAAGACTCTGAGCCGTACAGCGTTTTATTGTACAAAACATTACTATCCAGTCATGGCTGACGGAACAAGATGTGTAATTCAATTCTTTTGATCCCTCTTCCTGACAAAGGTGGGATTGGACATAGTAATTCCCTCCTGTTTGTTCACTTTTCTCAATAACCACACCTTAGATTTTATTTGAATTTTTGCACAAACATTGGTCATGTTGAAAGTAAATTTTTTACTTGAGGGGGATCTTGCATGCAGTTTGTTCCATAAATTGTTCAGATCGGAATAATTTAAATCTAATAAAGTAAAGTCAATCTTTTGTCATCGATAACTTTCTTCCTAAAAAAAAATCCATATTTGATTTGGATTCTTCATATATCCAATAAACTGACCAACCAGAATATGAAAAATCGAATTACATATTCTTCTGCACTCGTGCACAAAGAAAAAAAAAACTGGTGTACCAAAATCAAGAGACTAATGCCACAGACTGAGGGCAAACAGCTTTTATGAAATATATCCAATTGGTGAATATGATGCCTGTATGAAGTCCAAGATTCAGAGCCGTACAGTGTTTTTATGGTATAAAACTTAATGCTTTAAAAATAAAGAACAGGAAAAACACCTTTTCACCAACAAACTCACCAGGAGTAAATCGTTAGAACAAGTCAAATGGAAAAAATAACAAAAAAACTAAAGGGATATTCATGTAAATTCTATCGAGGGGGGAGGGGGAGAATGAGAATATAAACAGTAATTATGTACAACTGAATAAAAATATATGTACAAATAGGATCAGGGGTTAAGGGGACAGTTAAAATGTATCTCTACCTCCGAATAATCTAACAACTTAAATTTTTTTTTTTATCAACAGGTTTTCGTGAAAGAATCGAAACTGGCAATAAAATCTCAATGATTTTGAGTCTTCTCAGTGTAGGATTCTAAAGCACTCCATCTTGCATATTAGTATGGTGTTTTGAAGGTGCTAACTAATGGCAAGTTCCAAGGTGGAAGAGGGGGGAGGGGCGAAAGCAACGTGACTTACCCAGTCTAAATTCTGATGGGATACGCTGGTTAATGCAAGGCAAACCATCCTTCAAGGGAAATGCAGAATTGGCACAAAAATCCAAACGCAATACAACAAACCGGAAACCTTAGACGCTTAATGATCCCTCTATCCAAACAGTTTTTTCTTATATAACAAATTATGCACATATTTGTCCACGCATTTTTGGAATTAAATCGACTGCAATTAAATCCTAACAGTAATTGTTTGTAGGTAGAAAACTATCGATGAGAAAAATTGAAAGATTGACTTATATACTAGATTATATGAATGACTAAAACCACTGCAGGATCCTGCCGATTTCAAATGTGTAATTTTTTTTTTTTTTTTTTTAACTACAAACGGATCCTTGATGACCGTATATACAGATATCATGTATCTTCCTGCAAATCAGGGTTTGTGCGGATTTCTCCCTCTGCTATATTGCTCAAATTTGGTAGCATGTTATTGTTATGGCAAACATGACTAGGTAGGAGTCTTAAGTAATTCACAATTGCATTTCGGATGCCACCTGCACTAAGGATTGAACTTTCAACCTACAGTAGAGAAACTGAAATGAATATTTGACATCTAGTGCGTATTTACGTTTCACGATTGTTTATGCATGGCTCCTTTTGGTATCCTTTGCATAAGATTAAACTAAATATAGCCAATGTTACTTACTCGTATGCCTAGCAGCTATGTTTCATAATGATCAGTTAATCAGTTGGGTGAATCCTTTTTGTAGGAATATATTAACATGTATGTTTACCTGGTTAAAGTATTTTCTGGAAGAAATTGAATTAAATGAATTTTATTAATATGCTGCAAAGATCCAACAAATGAACTGGCCAACCAGAATCAAATATGAATTTTGTAGGAAGAAAGCTATCGATATCAAAGAAACAAGACTGGCTTTACTGTATATATTAGATTTTAAAAAATGATTCTGATCTTAAGTTTCCTGGAAAATAGAAATCACGTTTCTGAATCTGTAAGATAAGGATTGGTTATTTGGAATTTTTGGACTACTGTTCTCGTCTTGAATGTCATTTTCAATGTTTCGGTCGATGTAACCTCAGACCTTCTCGGGGTGTACCTTGTTGAACTAGGGAATTTGGATGGAATTTTTAACGGAACCCTTTTATTTGGTTCATGGAGGGAGCATACACTTGTTCCACCAGTCATGATTGGTCCTAAGTAATTCGCAATTGTATTTTTTTGGTCGCCCACACTGAGAATTGAACCTTCAGGAAAATCTTTTGCAATTTTTTTTTTTTTTTTTTTTTGTTCCTCTCGGTACTCTAATCACTGCGCCATGAGTCCTTGCAGACAGGTCTAGTACAAATTTTGGAAGCAACCCCCAGAAATAGTGCGAATTACTATCCAGTAATGACTTACGTATGCTCTTCTTCTGTCAGTCATTCAGTAATTAGTTTTTTTTTTTTTTTTTTGTTTTTTTTTTATAACAAAGGAGTCACCGCTTATTAACCCTTATCCTTGAGTGGCCTCTGGGTCTTCATAATTGTATGGGACAATCATAGTAATCGTTAATAGTGGAAATTTGGTAAATTGAATTAAGGGGATAGCTCAAGAACTTGTTTACGTTGGACTGGAGTCCAAACATAGTATAGTCAGTTGGACTATAGGAAAACTGAACAGTTCACAGGCGTGAGCTAAGAAAGAAACTTTGTTCATGGAATTCGTGTTTAAGCAAAGATGGTGGGGGGAAATTGATAATGGTTTCAGCTAGACGAGTTTTTTGTGAAAGTTTGGCAAAGAGGACCATAGATTGGAGCTCAGACGAGCACTTATGAAAATAACGATAAAGCAGAGTGATTCTGTCAGCATCGATAGATTTTATATATTCATCTTTCATCCCTGAGTGGCCTTCGGGCCTTGATAAGTGGTGAGCCCATGTAAAAAAAAAAAAAAAAAAAAAATTATATATAAAGTCTGTTGCCCGGGCCGCTGGGAAAATGGTAGGATCCTTCTACCGCTCCAGAAGATATCTCACTACTTATGCAATTCTCTATCTCTATAAAAGCCAAGTATGTGCAAAGATGGAGTACTGCTGCCACATGTGGGCTGGAACTTCAAAAAACAGCCTATCCTTCCTTGACAAAGTACAAAATAGACTTCGTGGCTTAGTGGGGGATGCTCTCTTCTCTTCCCTGCAACCTCTCCCACAGAAGAGACGTTATAAGCCTGTCTTTGTTTTATTTCCATCCCCTCGCCAATCCTTCATGATAAACACCCGTCTAGCTAAAACCACTGTCAGTAATTTCCCCCACTCTTTATCTGTGCCTAAATCAAATGTAGATTCCATGAACATAGCTTTTTTCTGAGAAGTGCACGCCTGTGGAATTCTCTTCCGTTTGCCTGTTTCCCACCTGACTACAACTTGGACGTCTTCAAGTCCAACATAAACAAATTCCTGATTAATCGCCCCTCCCCCTTAAGACGCTTTATCAAATCTCCAATATCAATTATAACTATACTATCCCATTGATTATTGTACACAAAATAACCCTTATCCTCGAGTGGCTTACGGGCCTTGATAAGTGATGATCCCCATGTAAAAAAAAAAAAAAAAAAAAAAAAAAATTGGCATTATGATGGCCACTCTCTAGACAAGATAAATTATATATACTATGGACAAAATTCAGTGCAAGTTTATTTTTCCAACAAGCTTGACCAGATTATACTCCTACAAAATGCCTCAGAAACTGGAGTTTAAGAAATAATCATTACTAGGGCTATGACATCAGCATGCTCTTTTCATTGTTTTGACTCTCGAGTATATATCCGACACAGTTAATCAACCGAGAACCACATCACTTTATATGAAAGTATATAAGATATCAAGGGAAATACACGAATCAAAAACGATGAAAAGAATATGCTGTTGTCATAGCTCTATTCATTACTTAGCAGGAAAATCTGCGGAATGTGAAATAACTTTATCAAAACATTTAAGGACTAGCAAAATACCCGTGCTTCGTGGGCACCCTTGCAGCAAGTGGATGCTGTAAGAGCAACTATTGCTTAAGGTGTTAAAAAAAATTACCTCCTGAAGTGACTTAAATTACATTTTCATCCCAAACAAGGCATATTGCCATTTTGTTGTAGGGGGCTACTATCGGGACATGGGCATCAGGGGTACTGTGTAGGGAGTTGGGCAGCAAGATGTCGGTTCACGTTGCACTTGAACTTCTGCATGTCAGTACAGTTGGGGAAGCGGGGACCCGGCAGGGAATTCCAAAGTCTAGCTGTCCTGGGGAAGAAACTACTGGAGTAGAAGGCTCTTACATCTAGGGATCTCAACTGTGAAGGGGTGGGATTTAGCTGTTTGTTGGGGGGTATTTACGTCGAGGGGGCACAAGTGCTTGCAGTTCGTCAGAACATTCACCGTTAAAGTACTTGTAGAAAAGGTAGAAAAATCATGCCACGAAGTCCGTAACAGATTCCCTTTCTGCTTTACAGAATGGAATTTTTGCCGGTACACTTTCTGTAGGCTTCTGACGGCTATTAGCTTTATGTATCGTAACAGCTGTTCTTCCGTGATGGAATTCAGTATTTCTGCTCCTACCATGTCAAACAGCAGCCTGTTTACTGCTGAGGAACAGGCCGTTCTCAGCCTGTTTCTTAATGCTGTTGGCTCCATCAATCCACACATCTCCTTGTATCTATTCCAGGAGTCAATGAATATCGCCCAGTCACCATCACTTGAGTTCGGTTCTATGGTAGGTCTGTCAGGTCTCCTTGTAAGTGGCTTGCTGGACTGTCCTCCGTCTTTTCGCAGGGCGATATTCTCTTGCTGAAGCTCAAGGATCCGCTGCAGTAATATCTGCTGTGTTTGTTCGTCCATATCCCAACGTTGTTTGTAGCAGGTTTCCTGTGTCGGCGACGCCATGTAAAGTGTCGGCAAGATGACGTATATTTGGAAACGCATTCGTTGCAGGGAATGTCTTTAAGTAGCCCGCTCTCGCCTCTCATGCAAGCGGGTGAATCTACTTCTATGGGGGTGTGACGCCAAGACCACTCCAGTCTTGTAACTGGGCGTCTTGGGTTAGATTCCACCGCTACACCAGTGATACCATATGATCTAATTTTCCTTAGAAGATCCTTGTGCCATACCCTGTCAAAAGCCTTAGATATATTGAGGGCTACCGCTCTACCCTCCCCTGTTTTGTCCAGTGAACAGTATATACATTCAGATTAGTTAAGGTATCTGCTGTTGAACAGGCTTGCCTAAATCCATATTGTTTGTCGGTCAGGCATTTAGCAGCTGTTAGGTGTTGGACTATAGCTTGATTAACTAAAAACTCCAAATATTTTGGCGAAAAGTGGGAGGAGGTTAAGGGGACGATTAATTTTTGAAGACTGGTACGACAGAAGCAGTTTGAACGTTGTTTTTCGGGTGAGTCAAGGTGTTAGGACGGTCATTGTAAACAATTGATTTCAGATATCCCCACAAAAAGTCAGATGGTGATAAATCACTGATTGTGCTAGCCAATACCGATCACTCCTCGAGATGAGGTATCCTGGGAAGTTCTGCCGCAACAGTCCGCTTCATGATGCTCACTGGGGTTCTTGAAAAATAAACAAATAACGCATATTAAGAACCAAACCTTAAGCTCCACCCTCTCAAATAAGTCCATCCCTACCATCCTTGGCGCAACTATGGCTTTAGGGCGTCAAATTTAAATAAGCAAGTTGTTCTGCCCCACCCTGTATGTAGAGATTTTTCTGACTAGTGCAAAATTTAAAAAAATTGTCAAAATGTGCAGTAAATGAGTTTAGCATTCCTTGACCCAAATGAGATAAATTAATAAGTACTAATAAATAATAATACTCAGAAAGTAATATTGTGCTACATAGTTCAATACAAATAATAAAATTAATAAGTACTACTAAACACTCAAAGTAATATTGTAAGCGACAATCTTAAATTTATTCTTTTATATTTTTACTAGAATATCTTGTCCTTTTTTTCTAGTTTTAACTAGTCCTTTACTTTTCCATGTTTAAGCTTAACCATATTACTGTTCATGCTCGCATGTTCTATTGTAATCTATGATTTTTCCAGGCTTCCAATAAATTCACTTGTTCTCTAATTTCAGTCTTAATTTTTGCCCCCATAAACATATGTAATAACAATGTACGGCACTTGTCTGCTTTCAGTAAAATCCCCCAATTATCTCCCTTTCATGCTTTTGGTTTCACTTGTTACTTCTATTTTCACGAAAGCAGTGAATTAGTAGCAACAGTAGTTGCTGAAGCGACGTGGTTGCTATGGAAACCAGTCATAAAGTGTCGCTGATCTCTTTACATAGTTTTATGATTTTGAACACCAGGAAATTTGTTTTACTGAACGGAAATTTTTTTTTCATATAGCTGAGAACGTGATCTATAAACTTTAATAATTGTTTGAGTGCGACTGATAATTTATCTAATTTTTATCCGAGCAGAGATATGTGCCGTTGTATTGATAGAATCAAATCATTTGCTACTTTCTCTCTATCTACCTCTCCTCCTTTCTCTCTCTCTCCTACTCACTCACTGTCTGTTTCTCCTTTATTTTGCATGAGATCAACACAATGACGTTTTTTTTTTTTCCTTTACTTTAATTCGTCCTAAACAAGGTATTTTGACATTAAGATTTTAAGTGCTATTGTGAATTTATGATCATACCTACAGGAAGTGGGAAGTTGTGCAATGAGATGTTTGTTTACATTACATTTAAATTTCTGCATGTTGGTACAGTCGGGAAAACAGTAGGGATGGAACTCAAAAAGCTATTAAATTAGGTTTTCCAACATCAGAAGACCTCTACGGTGAAGGGGTGGAATTTTGCTGATTGTAGTGTTATTCGAGGGAATTTTTTTTTTTTTTACACAGGAATCACTTTTCAAGGCCTGGAGGCCACTCGAGGATAAGGGCTAAAGGGTATACAATAGCCAATGTGATTATAGCATAGTCAACATAAGTAGTGGGAATTTTGTAAATTGGATTATTTAGGGGGACGGTTCATCAAGAACTTGATTATGTTGGACTTGAAGACAATCAAATTGTAGCCAGCTGGAAAGCAAGCAATCGGAAGAGTTCCACAGGCGTGCAGTTCTAAGAAAAAAAAAGGGTCTCTGTATTTAGTAAAGCCTCCATTATTACGAATTACTTCAAAAATTCTCTTTGGCATGTTTGCGACTAAGTTTATCAGTTGCGAAGGAATTTTATTCCAATGTACTGAAAACTGAATCAGAAAGTTCCTTTATCGAATCATACTGGGTTCCATCCTTCTTTTGCCATCCATTCCCAATGGAATTGGGGTCTGAACATGCACCTAACAATTTTGCTGATCTTGCCCCGCCTCTATATTATATGACTTCATCTGTTGACAATTATTATTCCTCTGTTCACAGTATGCGTCATATATGACGTCATAGCATATGGTATATAATGTATGTGTAGTGATATATATATATATATATATATATATATATTAGGCTGACAGACCCAGTCGATAGCCTGTGGCGGAGTTGCTTACACCATCATCATAAGCAGCAGCAACAGCAGCAATTAGTCGTACAGTGACCGTGCCTATTTTTAGTCGCCATTTTTAGTAAAACCGTATTTAGTTGCCTTCCAAATTTTTGTTAATTACGAGTTTTTTTTTTTTTTTTTTTTTTAAAGGGGGGATAAGATTCTTCTCGTGTAATGTGATGTGCGCATTGCTTACAGACGAATTTTTACTTTTTCAAATTCATATTACGAAAATTTCTATATTATTTGGAAAAGTATTCTCATGTTTGTCGAAGTGTATCGCAGTGTTGTCTTGCTGGAAAATCCAATTTCTTCCATACAGACGTGGACCTTCAGTCCTGATAGAAGCATTTTCAAGTATTGAAATGTACTTCAATGATGTTTGCCGGTCTTTCACTACTTGCAACTTTAGGGTCCCAGCTGACGAGAAAGCACCCCAGATCATTGAAGACCCTCCTCCACTATGCCAAGTTAAAAAAAAGTCTTTGGGCAAAATTTTATCATGCAATAGTGTTGAAATCCATCTGGACCATTTAGATTAAACCTTTTCTCATCAGTGTCAACTCCTGATCTTGGACTTAGGATTAATCTATTCTTGGTTAGAGAGGAAGATTCATTTTTGGCAGGAAAGTGACTAATAAAGTAAAGCATTCAGTATTTGACCGCATTAATCTAAAAAAAAAATCCTTACCTTTCGCTTGTCATGCATAAATTGTACATACCTTTTTTTTTTTTTTTTTTTTTTTTTTTTTTTTTTTTTTTTTTTTTTTTTTGCTACATGGTAGTCACCACTCATCAAGGCCTGGAAGCCACTCGGGGATAAGGGTTATTGCGTGTACAGTAATCAATGGGATAGTATCGTAGTAATCATTAGTATTGGAGATTTGATAAAGTCTTACTTAAGGGGGTGGTCCATCAGGAACTTGTTTATGTTGGACTTGAAGACATCCAAGTTGTAGTCGAGTGGGGGGGAAACGGGCAAATGGAACAGTTCCACGGGCGTGCACTTCTAAGAAAGAAGCTTTGTGCCGAAATCAAAACGTAGATTCCATGAACAAAGAGTGGGGATAAAGAGTGGGGAATACTTTTTTGGTATTGACTCAACTGAATTTTTGCCAATATCGATTTTTGGATCGAAAGTTTTCTTTGTGGTTGACCTGGACGTGTTCATATCCAATTTTGTGAAAACTCCTATAGCCATGCCAGCCATCTCCTATGAGGTCTTAAAATCCTACTCGGAATCGCATCTTTGTCTAATCTCTCACACATGAATTGATTAAATTATGAAGTCAGATCTTTTTAACTCTGTTTACTTAGTTTCAAAGAGAATTATTTCTGGGAAGAATTTTATTCATTTTCTTTTTCTTTTTTTTATTATTTTTTATTTTTTTAAATTTTATAATAAACTTAATTTTGTCACCCTTTGATACCAGAGCTATAAAATCCTTTCAGCAGCTCCTTTATCAGCAGTAACATTTATCAAAGTGGACGTCAATAACTTGTTGAATGGCACCACAGGCTCGATTTGGTTACGCAGTAGAGTACAGCACACTGTGGTAACAATCATCTTCCCTTCTGAACTCAAACAATTTAAAGCATTCTCTGACCAAGCGGCTGATTGTTTATCCGATGAGGTCCACTGATCCAGTAACTTAAATTGCCCTTCAGCTTCGAAACAGATAAACTTCTGGTAATGTAATCAGCTGGGTTCTGATCAGAAGGGATGTATTTGTATTGAAGGTGTACCTTGAATTCCGTCAATTCAGTTTCCCATTGCAGCCTGTTTTGGCAAACACTTTCTTGTTGTTGGTACTCTTAGAGATCAACCATGACGGGACTATTTGAGCATAGACTGACACAAAAATGGGCTTGAAGCACACATTTAAGTAAGCCCTCAAGTGTCGGGACATTTTATTGCAAAAATGGCAGCCAGTAACTCCATTGTAGGTAATGTCTTAGGCTTAAGTGGGGCTACCTTTTTGCTTTAGCGAAAACTAAGGGCGAAGCACCATCTTTAGGCAGCAAAACCATATGCCTTAGTAATCACAGAACAGGAACAGGTTTACCTCTCATTCATCAATGGCATGTCTAGGGAACTTGATAGAACTAACCCTTGACCATTCTTTAGCTATGACTGCCCATCTTGCCTACAGCTCTTCTGGCACATCTTCATCCCAACTTAACCCCAACAATTCGCTTATGAAAGTTTGGGTCTGAATAGTCACGAGAAGGCAAAGGGACAGAGGATCAAAGATCTTTGAAGCTTCAAATAAAATCTCTCTTAGGAGTGGCATTAATAACATCCTAAGGATGATACCAATAGCCAAGTACCTTCTCCCAAGAACAGTCATGTTTTACAAGTGTGCTATCCTTCTTCATAATCTCCCGCAGCGTGGCATTATTAGAGTTGCATGATTGTAGAATAAATCCTCCCTCCTGCAATCGCCCTACCGCCTTTGAATAAAGCGAAGTCAAATTCTCCAAATTATTGTCTGTTATCAAGTTGTCTATCTCTTGGACATCAACATCTTTAGGGATTAAAATACAATTGAGTATGAATAGACTAGCACTGAAGCCAAATATGAATCATTTTAACTGGTTGTTCTTTTTCTTGAAAAAGAACAATCTATTATCGGTGTCATCTACTAATCTGACCATCAGGAATGCTTTCCTAATATCAGCCAAAAGTACATATCCATTCATACGGAAATGAAGTGTTAAGTCGAGCATTTCCCCAGTCAAATTTATTCCAATGTAGGCTGCGACATTGAGAGAATATGATTTTCTCGACTTAAAAGAGCAATTAAAAACGGGCCGAATTTTGGTGGTGCTGGTAGGATCAGTTTTGAAGACCAGTCTATGAGGGATCCACACATAATTTTTATATTCAGTGGGGCAACACTCTAGGGGCTCTATTATCCCTTGTTCCTGATCCTCGAAAACCCTCAAATATTCGTCAGAGCCCCTTTTTTTCCAAATCACAAACCACCCTATCCAAGACTTTAATGGCAACATGGTAGTTAGCCTAAATTCTTTTCAGTCTATCCTCATACCATGGCAACTTATTCAAATAGTGTCCGTCTCTAAGAGAGATGTTATCCATAAACTCGCCCAATATTTTTTC
This sequence comes from Euprymna scolopes, assembly GCF_053919585.1. Lineage (NCBI taxonomy): Eukaryota > Metazoa > Mollusca > Cephalopoda > Sepiida > Sepiolidae > Euprymna > Euprymna scolopes. The sequence goes on along the minus strand of NC_136518.1, from coordinate 6,772,487 downwards.
ATTATAATTAGAATCAACTTCAGATTAAGGAAGTCCTAGCAACTCGAGGTTGAACATCCACTCCAAGCCTCTGTCCACTCGGCTATTCTCAAAAACGTCTGCAAAAGGATCAATATACGAGGGGCAGGGATTCATTACATTGACGAGCGAGTCCTTGCAAGGAAACCTGACTATTCGGTTGTAGCTTTGGTTCTTGAAGCATTTGGTGAGTGGCTTCATTTGGTCGTCGAAAAGGAAATGTCTGGTGTCCCCAAGGGGGACTATACTGACTGGGGTTTCCTAAGCAGTTCCGTGCATACAGTACATATACTGGAAGACATCCACCCCTATCAGGCCCCAAAGACGAACACAACCGCTAGTAATATCGGTTGCCAGATCCAGGCCTAAGTCCCGGAGATTCTTCGACACTAAATGCAAACTAGGAATCTTGTAAGATCCAGTTGATTATCAATAAGAATTGGAACTTGATGGACAACACCTGGGGAAAAAATCAACCACTTCCATTAATTGTTTAAACTGGCGGTGCTTCTTTACATCGCTTGAGCCATTCTCCGTATGATGGATAGGCCTTACAGTCAACACTGGAATGCCCATTCCTGACACAAAACTGGTGCTACCAAATCAGGCTGTCTACTGGCTTCCTGAGACGAAATGCACCTACATCGATTTTCTGTTTTTGTTTTCTATTCTCTTTTGTAAAACTTCATTATGTTTTGCAAAAACAAAAACAGCCCCCCCATTCCCCCCCCTCTACTCTTTCTTTTTCTATCCCTACTACCCAACCCCGTCGGTGGGGCATAATACACCAACTGCCCCCCCCTCCTGCAGAGAGTAAAAGCCTCTCTATGGGGCCACCTGTTGGCCGTGTGTGGCGACCCGTAATGCCAAGAAAAGGGATCCTGGTGGCTAAGTAACTGATACCTAGGGAAAATAAAGGTATCAGTTGCAACACTCCACTTTGGCCTCGTACTGGGCTAGATGGGCGGTTGGACAGGCCCGATCCAGTCAGTCAGGTTTAGAGCTTGATGTGACCAGCTAACATAAGAAAATCCACTCGCACTTCCCACCTTTTTTATAATAAACAGATTTAGAAAGCGGTGGCTCATGGGTCAATCAACTTGCTGGACAAATGGACTTATCACGGCTGAAAAACAAATATTCTTACGAAAGACTTTTGAAAAAATTTTTAGTAAAAATGGACGAACTACAGGTGCTTAGGTCCACCAACGAGACTAGTATACCTCCCGTGGGTCTCCCCCCCCCCAAAACCCTCCCATATAGGGCTCCGGGGTGGGTGGGGAGCACAAGAGAAAAATTACGAACTACAAAAATGGCCCACTATAAGCCTCAAAAAAGAAGTCATTCAGAAGTTTCTGGTTTGACTAGCTCAGACTCAGAAACTGAAATAAACAAACAAACCTTCCCGAGATTTTTTGGAATAGAAATAATTGAAGGAGAACAAATAACAAAAATGTCTCCTTTCAAAATAGAATAAAAAAATTAAGGGATCTAGAGATTAACCTTTCGACCGACACTTTTCAATAGATCTCGTTGGTAAGTTGCATTAAATTAACGAATGAGAATGGAAAAAGGGGAGGAGATGAAGTCGAGAAAATATATATATATATATATATATAATGAAGAAAATCCGTTGTCTACAAATATAGACAAAACAGAAAAACCAGTGTAAGTGTAGACTTTTTTTTTTTTTTTTTAGAGTTCTTTAAATAACTCTAATTTATGTGAAAGTTCTTTTTGTCTACATAAAGCTGGTTTGCGCATCAGCACACTGACGGCCTCCAAGATGTTGAGGTGCTGTTTGTTCCGGGCTTTATGTAAAATGTGAAAACATTCATCAGAATATGCTTGGCCACAAGTTTTATTTTCGTACAAATGAACACGAATTGACGATTCGAGAATTGGTGGTCGTCCGGATGTATTCCGTAAAGGCCCGGATGTATTCCTTAAAGGCCCGGATGATATAAAAAGTTTGCGTAAATACCCAGGAACGTGTTGTGCCACTCTGACCCCTAAACGTTGAAAAGTTCGACCCACGTAGTCAGCATCGCACCGACATCTAAACTCATATATTATTAAAGTATTTTGTAGCGTGGGAAGTACATCTTTTTTAAACGCTGGGAAGGCAGTTTAGGTACACAGCACTACTCGGGGTTGCACCGTGTAAAAACAGTGGGAAACAACCGAAGTGATCTTGCTAACAAAACCCCTACTAATTGAACCTATGTAGGGGAGCTTAAAAAAAACCCAGACATTTAGCCGGACCGAAAAGAGGCTTAGTGTTAAAACTAGTAAGTTTTTGGCGAATATGCTTAGAAATTATACCACCAGGGAAACCATTTTTAATAAGCATGTCCGTTATTTTCTTAAGTTCATGATATGCTCGCCAAGCAAACTTGAGTGCACGGTGGACCAAGGTCTTAATTAAACTTATTTTCCTGTTCATAGGGGCAAAGGAATCCCAACTAACATACAACCCTGTAAAGGAAGGTTTCCTGTATATAGTTGTATTAAACCGATTCCCTATCCTTTCTACAAGGACGTCCAAAAAGGGTAGAGTAATTCTGCTCTTCCTCCATCGTAAACTTAAGTGCCGGGTGGAGACTGTTTAATTTCAGAAAAAAATCACTTCATGGCGGCACTTGAAAATGACAAAAGTGTCATCTACATAACGCCAATAACGAACAGGTCTAGAAACCTGAGTAAACAGTAAGGATTCCTGAAAGCCTAGAAAAATATTGGCCAGGATAGGACCCAAAGGACTACCCATGGCCACACCATCTACCTGTTGATACATTACGTCATTAAAGCTAAAACAGACCAACTTGGTAGCTAGTTCCATGAATTCAAGGAAAAAATTCTCCAGAAAATCCGGAGGGGTTAATGTGCTACGATAGAGCATATCCGAACAAATTTGAATAGTTTCATCAAGGGGTATATTAGTGAAAAGATTGGTAACGTCGAAAGAACATAGGAAAGTTGTTTCTGAATTAAAATCAAGTTCACGCATAGTGGCAGCGAAACGAAAAGAATCCGCAATGCAGTTACCCGAGAATTCCTTTAGTACAGGCTCAAGAATCTCGGACAACCATTTTGCCAGTTCCTGCTGGGGTGAACCGATCATGGAAAGAATGGGTCTTAAAGGGACCTCGTTCTTGTGGATCTTTGGTAGCTCATACATTCTGGGTCGTTGTGAACCCACAGGCCGGATTCTATCATAAGTATCTTTACTAATAAATTTCCTCCTATGTATTTGAAGAAACTGTTTCTGGAGTTTTACTTCAGTGTTTGAAGTGCTATCAACAGATGTGTCACCAAGCCTTTTAAATTTGGATTTATCATTTAAAATATCCAACATTTTTCCGATATAATCCTTCGTATTAAGGATAACGACACCTGCACCTTTATCCGGCTTAGTGATGTAAATATCATTATTAGTTTTAAGGAGTTTGATAGGGGAGTTCGTGAACTTGTGCGCCAGTTCAGCTAACCTAGCCTTCATATACAAAACATCGTTGGAACGAGGCTCATGATGTTTAAGCTGCAAGTTTAATATTTCGAATTCAGCAAAGGTACTTTCCCTACCGATCATTCGGGGGGGGGGGAATGCCGACATCCAACCCTCTGGCTAATACAACTTTTTCGTTATGGGAAAGAGTGACACCTGAGAAGTTGAACACATGACGGTATACTGTAATCCCTTTACCGTGCCTGGTGCAAATAAGTGCGGACAAGCATCTCTGGTTGTTCGAACGAGCTTTGTTGCTGCGAAAATTATCAGTAGTTGATAAAAATTTCGAAAACCGTAGTCTATCAAAAAAGGTAAGGTTGGACCACGCAACCGACCATAAATGACGATATTTAGCAATAGTGAAAACAAGGATGCGTTCAAAGTACAAACATTCATCCTTGATAAATGCGCGTTCCAAGTTGAGAACATTTCTGGCTTTAATTTTGGCAATACGGCCAGAAATATATCCTGGGGCGACATAATTATCCAAACAGGATTTAAGAAATTCTATTTTAACCCAAATATATTCTATTAAAAATGTTTTTCTTCAAAATCGCTGGATTCGGCATTAAGTAACCTGAAAAGGGTTGATATACCATAAAAAAAAAAACAACCAATCTGTGGCATGTGTATAGTTTACTCTCCTCAAAAACGACCCACCCCCCACCCCGTCTTCCAACAACTTATATGCCACCTTAAATCTATCTGCATATGATCGTCAAGAATGTAGCAATAGTTCTGCATTAATCACCTGGGCGCCGACATTTTGTTTTTTTCAGACAGCAGTCTGTCCCTCATAGAACATGCAGATACGTGGTCGTTTTTTTTTTTTTTTTTTCTAACCATAACATAGCCTTAAACGGTACCCCCCCCTTTCGAATATACCCCACATAAAGAGTAATAGGCACATTGAAGGCTAGATTTGAGATTGTGTTTATCATAAACTCGATGGAACTATCAGAACTGGTATCTGAATCTACGTCCTGAGACTCTTCCGATTTAAATTGATTTGCTATATTTAACTTAAATTAGATTAGATCTTGTATGCTATCTTATATTTTTATCTCTGTATACACTGGAGGAGTTCAGAAATTGATGTCACCCATTTGGATGAACTGAAAATGATAGAAATGGACATCTTTTCTGGAGTCTGGCATAGTTTGCACCACTTTAACTTAGCACTGTCATATCGGCTTTGAACACACAACACTTCAATGTGGCATGTGGTACAACTCGACTTTCTCAAAAACGACCCCCCCTCGTCTTCCAATGGCTTATGTGCAATCCAAGATCGTCTACTCTGCATGATCGTTAAGAATGCAGTGAAATTTTTGCGTCGATCACCTGGGTGTCACAAGACACGAGGATGCATGGCCGTTTTTCTTTTTCTTTTTTTTTTTTTTTTTTTTTTTTTCTTTTTTTTTTTTTTAGGCAAGTAACATTCGCACTCTTTATAATTTTTCCTTCAACCAGTCTTGAACAATTTTGGGGGGGTGCAATGGTGCCCCGTCTTGTTGGAAGATAAAAATCGAACTTTTTGACAACCCTCTTGATCCAAGGAAGCATTTTTTGTCTTGACATGTTTATAGTCATGGTCGGTAAGCTAGTATCCAATGAGAACCACACTCTAGGCATTCTTCTCCACATTTGAAGAAACAACTCCAAACATAACTGACGCCAGATGTTTTATTGTGGAGACTTTATGCACTTCAGGATCGACGGTGAAGATCTTTTTGTTCCGAAAAAAATGATTTGGTTTCCACGGTTTTTGTTGAAGCTTTTTACTGCGTTCAAGGCGCCTCCTTTTTTTTTTTTTTTTTTTTTTTTTTTTTTCTCTATCATTAACAGGGGTTTTAGCATTTTTAAGCCCTTTCCACTTAGTTGAACAGCCATCCTGACAGTGGATGCTGAGATCCCATTCATATTAGCGAGATGTCATGTTAAGGGTTGGATTGATCTTGAACGCCTTTTTGATCATCTTGGTCTTTGGGAGGGGTGGGGATCCTTGAGTTTCTCCATTGGCTATATGGCGTGTAACTCTATGCAGTGTCATACAATACACATTAAGGAGCTTATTTTATGGGACGCATGCAGTAGAGCAGAAATTTCATTTCTTTTTGCTTCCATTTTGGTTGCGATATCGAATAATTTTACAGTAAATGCTAATATCACTTTATCAAAGCACAAACTTTAATCTGTAATGCAGGAACAAAAATTGATACGAAAATATTAACTTAAACCCCAAATGCAAAAGTGTAACAGGACTTTTGACCAGGTAGATTAAGGAAATGAATAGTTGGGCCCATTGTGTAAAAAGTCAATCAGGGATTATTTTCAAGAATACTTAGCTAGTAAGAATCAAATATCGATTTTGCAGATTAATTGTTATTTAGCTCTAACTTAATTTTGCATTGGATTTATTTTTAGAAAGCAAATTTAATGGAGGATTCTGTTTATCAGTCTTTTGTCCTGGCCAAGGGAGGTTGAGATATTATACGGAACCTTTTCTCGAATAGTCTGGTAGGTTCGTTACAAGTAATGAGCCATTGTGTACAGTGCTCGGGTGTTTCCTTATGAAAACATTAGAATAAGTATCATTATCCGGATGTAAGGCTCACAAAGAAACTAGTAATTGGTCGCCCCTGAGAAAAGGAGGGTGCACCTGTAAATTCACCTTTGTTCCTTCGTCTGTCTACACTTTTCTCAATAACTACGCCTTGGAATTTTGCACAAACATTAAACATGATACGAGTAAAAAAAAAAAGTAACAGGACAGATTTTCTGGGAAACCTCTGGTTGCCTCCTAGGGGTGTTTTTTGAGTTAAAATGGCTAAAATTGACATTTTTTGCTTATTAAAAAAATATATATAAAAAAAATTGATGCCTTGGATTTTTATAAAACTTTCTGAAAAGTTGTAACCAACTGATTTCTATATAATTGTTTTTCTATACTTCGTGATAACTCTTGGGTGTGTCCCAGAGGCTCTTTTAGGGCTAATGAAAAAAAAAAAAAAAAAAAAAACTCCATTTTTGGGACTTTTATCATGTTTGTTAAATTTTCTGTATGTCTATCGGTTTTGCATGGTGCTGAACTCAAATTTAAACATGTTAAGGCCTTGGGGACTTTTGGGGGTGGGGCAAGTGATGGACTTGGTCATTTTTTTTTTTTTTTGCATGGTGTAGAACTCAAATTTAGGTATGTTAAGGCCTAAAACTGCACCGTTTGTTCATTTTCACCAGGATTTGACATCCCCTGCGGACTTTTGGGGGCAAATGAACCTAATTTTTTTATGCCTCATTCACTGTGCACTCACGGGACTTTTGTCCCCCCCCCCTTTCAGTAGGAAATTTTCACACCTATTTAAGAATATTTTATTAAAAGGTTATCACGTTTCTGCACTTCTGAGATGAGGATTGTGTTTTTCAGACTACTGTTCTCATATTGAGTATCATTTTTACAAATGCTTTGGTCTATGTAATCTCCGACCTTCTTCAGACGTATCTTGTTGAACTCTGAAATGTTTCTCTCAAACTTGAGAATTTGCATGGAATTTCAAATGAAACCCGTTATTTACTTCACGGGGGTTGGTATGCTCGCGTTCCATCAGCCATGAATTGATAGATTTCCTAAGTAATTCGCTATTGTATTTTTCGGTCACCCACACTGAAGGATTGGACCTTCAAGAGTATTGCTTTATAATTAAATTTTTCTAAGTATTCGAACCATTGCACGACGGGTACTGCTGACAGAACGAAAGCATGCTGCCGAAAGGGCTGTTCAAAATCCTGTGCATATTCTCGGTTCAACAAGACGCACTTCAAGGTCAGGTTATATGGACCGAAACGTGGAAAGGTCACTCAAGAGAACAGTCATCCGAAGACCTTCAAATAATGCAAAGGTTATCAGTTCACGTGTTGTACAAACCTCAATTCTACAGCTTAGTTTGTGCGTATCACAACAAAAAAGTTATTCAAACCTTAAATGCTCAGTTTGTTTTGTGTTAAATGGAGTTCTAGTTGATGCTTATCAACAAAGGCTTGGATTGATGTGCATGTCCAAAAGGTTCATTTTTGTGTCGTCAGCTTTTGAAATAGTACAAGTTATGCGTTAGAATAAACAGAAAAGGCAGAATGTTCATAAAGAGTACTTATTCCTTTTTTTATTGTTGTTGGTCGAGTAGTGGTCATAAAGAGGAGTGTTGCTGACTTCAACAGGCTAACTTCTTGCCTGACTGCACCTGTGTTGTCCCCTTGGTGCCAGGTTCCCTTTTCTCTTGTTTACAAAAACCCTGGGCTTTTCTCTTTAGGCAGCTCCCACAGACACATGGGTTAAATTTATTTTTTATTTTTCTCTTTTTAACTGGATGAGTTCGACAGCTGACGAGTAAACATCCGGTTGCGAGTTTATTACTTTCTTCAGGATTCACCATGGTTCCTGCTGATGTTTTGAGGGAAATAGGGAAATAATTGTGGAGTGCTCAGGTGCTCTACAACTCTCCAAACGTGCATGTATATGTATTTGTCAGCAAAATGAAGTGTAGAAATTCGTATCTATGAAGGGAAGGGCATTGAGTGTCATTTCCAAAACTGAATGGCTAGTCAAAAATCAAATGGGTTAACAAACTTCACACTGAACAAATTGAATGTATTTATTTTTTTTGTCAAAGTTATTAGACTGTTCATTTTTATCTTGTATTAAGTGTATTTTGTACTGTTTTAATACCAAGAACTTTTCAATGTGACCATACCATCAAAGTCTCCTATTCTGCACACATCTCTCTATACTGTCTAGATTTAATATTGCGATCAGAGCTAAGCCTCCCCCTCCCAATAGATGCTGTATGCTGAGTTTGACATAATAGATGACCTACTTGTTAAAAGACCCATTGATGCTGATAACGATCTGCCCCAAAAGTGCAGGATCAAAGCTCCTTGTAATGGTTTCTAGTTTAAGGTAGAACTAGCCGGGGGGGGGGGCTTTGCTCAGTCGTAAAATGATATCTTAATGTCTAGATTTCGTGTGTAAAATATATATATATATATATATATTAGTCATTTAAAAAGTAAAAAAAAAAGGTATTTGAATGCCCTCGGCTAGAATCAAAACCGAAAGCAAAACTAACATTCAAAGCTGGTGACGTTACCACTATACCAACGTGATGTATATGAACGGATTAAAAATAAACTAAGGTGAATGTACCGATTTTTCAATTTTGACTCCTTAAAAACTATCTTAACCAGCTAAAGACTCGTAAAAAATCCGATCATTTGAGGCCCCTTATGCTGCTCTGCAACTTTTAGTTTCGGAAGAGATAGTTTGAAAATATGGAGACAGACAGACAGACAAACATATAGCCTTTTCTATATCAGATTTTATTTCCGATTTGAAAATAACTTTGTGCGATATATATATATATATATATGTGTGTGTGTGTGTGTGTATGTCATTACACTAGAAGCATAGCCGTCCTCATGTGGGTAACTTAAAACAGCCACAAAATTGTCACAAGGGATTTCTCTGCTTTACCTCATTTGCATAAAACTAAATATAGACCATATTTGAACCCTTTATGCTTAACAGTATTCCTCAATTTATCTCTGACAGAATGGTCATTACTGGCCAGCCGTGACACTCCTCACAAATCGTTGCCGATGACTCTGGTTTTGCACGATTCTGAGCAACTTGGTTATACTTGTTTTTGGTTTTCTATGTCCTCTTTTGTCAGAGGTTGTACTAAAAAGTTTTGTTAAACCGTCTGTTTTGGCCACATCTTTCAAAAATCGTAATTTTCTGTTCTTGATGCAGTCTAGTCTTCGGCATAGTCCAACTGTCTTCAGAACCCGTTGGTCCTGGATATGACATTAAACTATATCCGATGGTGAGGCCCCAGCTTGCGGGCTTTGGGAGTGTGGAGCCACCCTTTAATTGCCATTGCTCCCAGGTCCACTCTGACCCGGAGTGGTAGTACCTGTTAGGGTCCCAACTATGGATTAAATAGAAACCGACTTGAAAACAACAAATATATTCTATTAAAACATTTTTCTTCGGATTCGGCATTAAATAATCTGGAAAGGGTTGATATGCCGTAAAACAAAAAATAATCAACCAGAACCCGTTTGTTTGTACGTTTGTCCACGCAGCTTACACGAAAAAGTCTACGGGGGCACTACAATTCAAAAGCAGCAAATTTCATCTTAAATTTCTTCAAAACCCAACATTCTGTTCGGTATGTTGCTATTGAGAATACTAGAACTTGCAGTAGTTTCTGTCCAGATATTGGTTAGCACAATCATTGCTTTCTTTTTCCGTTGCAAGACATTGTCTAACTTCTTTGGTGTCATCTACTTTGTGAAAACTACACCCGGGTAGTTGAAGTCTTCTACATCTTCATTTTAATTCACAAGGATCTATTAGTTAGTTTAGGGGTAAATCCTGGGCATATGAAATACACCATACCTAACTTTATAGAGGTATATACTATCAAGAAACCTGACAGAGCATAACATGTTCTTTTTTATGCCCTCCTTCCTCCCATGATCCCCCTCCCCTTAATAGAGTAGGGAAAATTTGAAGTTTTGGAAAACTCTGAATTAGGGTAAAACCTTTAAAAATATGTTCAAGACACTGTTTTTTTTTTTTTTTTTTTTTTTTTTTTGTTGAAACACAAATATTCTGGACCACTTCCATTGTCTTCCCCTTGGGAATTTTATACAGAATTTAAATTTTAGCAAAATAAGATATATTTTGAGTTTTAACGGGAGGTGGTCTCATAGCTGCTCCCTCTGGATGCACTGGAACGTTCTAGACCACTTCCATTGTCATCCCATGAAAATTTTAATAACACTTAATATTTATGTAGATTCTCGAACCCGTCTTTCTATAAGAAACACATCCACACATAATCATATGAGAAATTCTTGGAAAAGAGATGGGTAAAAAATAAATTCTTTTTACCAAGTCAGTAGTTGGGACATCTTGTACTTGAAATGGTATTAACAATTATAAAGATTTTTTTTTTAATTTTTCTATTTTTTTAATTTTATTTTCTTATTTATTTTTTATTTATTTATTTTTTATTTATTTATTTTTATTTATTTATTTTTTTTCAGACGTCATAGGCATAAACTTTTCATTAACAGACTGTGGGGGGGGCGTGTCCTTATATGACCAAGGTTAACACGGCCAAGACCAAACTGCTATTAAGTTTGGTCTTTTTGACAAATGTCTTGAAAGGTATGAACCTCTTCTCTCATTTATGAATACAGTATCCACTTTTGTTCAATTGATAGTCTACAATGAACTTCACTCCATTAATTTTTTTGTTTTTTTGTTTTTTTTTTAAACCCTTGAAGTATTTTTTATAATGCATCCTCACTTATTGCAATCAGAAGTTCCAGTCTTAAGAGGCCGGTGTTTTTCTGCACAAGTCGTGTAATATAAGGTCTAGGAATCACAGGAGCACTTTTCCAGTTGGTCGTGTAATGATATATTCAACCAGCATTGAAAGTTGTTCCTATTTACAATGCCTCCAGGGTTGTTTTTTTAATGTGGAGAAAAGGAAGAAAAATAAAAATTGTCTCGGTCGTGAAGGATTTCTCCTCCACTGATAGAAATTGAAGTGCACCATCTGAAGAACAGATACTACACTTTAGTCTTGACCCGAAGGTCAAGAAAGTTGTAAAAAAAAAACTAAAGATATGCATGGCAAGCAACTTTACAGCATCTTGATTAAATAATCTTGATTGTTAAATAATCTTGATTGTTAAATAATCTTGATTGTTAAATAATCTTGATTGTTAAATAATCTTGATTGTTAAATAATCTTGATTGTTAAATAATCTTGATTGTTAAATAATCTTGATTGTTAAATAATCTTGATTGTTAAATAATCTTGATTGTTAAATAATCTTGATTGTTAAATAATCTTGATTGTTAAATAATCTTGATTGTTAAATAATCTTGATTGTTAAATAATCTTGATTGTTAAATAATCTTGATTGTTAAATAATCTTGATTGTTAAATAATCTTGATTGTTAAATAATCTTGATTGTTAAATAATCTTGATTGTTAAATAATCTTGATTGTTAAATAATCTTGATTGTTAAATAATCTTGATTGTTAAATAATCTTGATTGTTAAATAATCTTGATTGTTAAATAATCTTGATTGTTAAATAATCTTGATTGTTAAATAATCTTGATTGTTAAATAATCTTGATTGTTAAATAATCTTGATTGTTAAATAATCTTGATTGTTAAATAATCTTGATTGTTAAATAATCTTGATTGTTAAATAATCTTGATTGTTAAATAATCTTGATTGTTAAATAATCTTGATTGTTAAATAATCTTGATTGTTAAATAATCTTGATTGTTAAATAATCTTGATTGTTAAATAATCTTGATTGTTAAATAATCTTGATTGTTAAATAATCTTGATTGTTAAATAATCTTGATTGTTAAATAATCTTGATTGTTAAATAATCTTGATTGTTAAATAATCTTGATTGTTAAATAATCTTGATTGTTAAATAATCTTGATTGTTAAATAATCTTGATTGTTAAATAATCTTGATTGTTATTTAATCTTGATTGTTATTTAATCTTGATTGTTATTTAATCTTGATTGTTATTTAATCTTGATTGTTATTTAATCTTGATTGTTATTTAATCTTGATTGTTATTTAATCTTGATTGTTATTTAATCTTGATTGTTATTTAATCTTGATTGTTATTTAATCTTGATTGTTATTTAATCTTGATTGTTATTTAATCTTGATTGTTATTTAATCTTGATTGTTATTTAATCTTGATTGTTATTTAATCTTGATTGTTATTTAATCTTGATTGTTATTTAATCTTGATTGTTATTTAATCTTGATTGTTATTTAATCTTGATTGTTATTTAATCTTGATTGTTATTTAATCTTGATTGTTATTTAATCTTGATTGTTATTTAATCTTGATTGTTATTTAATCTTGATTGTTATTTAATCTTGATTGTTATTTAATCTTGATTGTTATTTAATCTTGATTGTTATTTAATCTTGATTGTTATTTAATCTTGATTGTTATTTAATCTTGATTGTTATTTAATCTTGATTGTTATTTAATCTTGATTGTTATTTAATCTTGATTGTTATTTAATCTTGATTGTTATTTAATCTTGATTGTTATTTAATCTTGATTGTTATTTAATCTTGATTGTTATTTAATCTTGATTGTTATTTAATCTTGATTGTTATTTAATCTTGATTGTTATTTAATCTTGATTGTTATTTAATCTTGATTGTTATTTAATCTTGATTGTTATTTAATCTTGATTGTTATTTAATCTTGATTGTTATTTAATCTTGATTGTTATTTAATCTTGATTGTTATTTAATCTTGATTGTTATTTAATCTTGATTGTTATTTAATCTTGATTGTTATTTAATCTTGATTGTTATTTAATCTTGATTGTTATTTAATCTTGATTGTTATTTAATCTTGATTGTTATTTAATCTTGATTGTTATTTAATCTTGATTGTTAAATAATCTTGCTAAAATATATTCTAGATCAGCGATCGGCAACTTATTCGACCCTCGCCGTTAGGATCATATAAGTATGGGTCACATGCTGGAAGGTCCTTAATAAGTGAACATATTGGCACATATTTGAATCGTTTCATTGAGTGAAACTTTGTGAATAGGTTAGTGACATCAAAGAAAATTAGTTTGAGGACTACATTCCAGTTAACGCATGGCAGCAGCAGTGAAGTGGAAATTACTTGACAATTTGTTGAGCACAGGTTCCAGGGCAGCCACTTTGCAAATTCATGTTGAGCTGATCCAATCATAGATAAGACGGGCCTTAAAGGGACACCATCCTTATGGATCTTGTGAACCTACGGAAGGATCCTTTCATAAGTTCCTTGCTGATAAATTTACTTTTATGTAACCAAAGAAAACACTTTTGAAGTTTTACTTCAGTACTCAGTGTTGTCTTTTGAGGTGTCACCTAGCTTCTTTAATTTTGTACTATCATTGAGAATATTGAGCATTTTCCGGGTGTAATCATTGTTATCGAGAATAACCACACCGGCACCCTTGTCCAGTTTAGTGATATAAATATCCCTATCAGACTTTAGATGTTTGGCGGCCTGATAAGTAATGCCCCTAACCCTCTTCTCATAGCACAGTTATTAGTCTTTCTCTACATAGGAACCACCGAGAGTTATGCATTTCTCCCATCGTTTGATTCGGCTTTGGAGACCGTTTTTGTAGAACACCTCAGGTTGGTCCTCCAACCACGACGTGACTTCAGAAATAAAAGGCTGCATCATCTGGGAGTTGCTTTCCTTTCAAAAACAACTTCATGGCTGGGAAGAGGTGAAAGTCAGAGGGTGCAAGGTCAGGAGAGTAGGGAGGATTTCATGACTACACGCCTGTGCTTCTAATCTGGTGACATGCGAGTTGTGGATCGGAGCATTGTCCTGTAGGAGGAGGGTATCTTTGCTGATCTTGCCTCGTCTCTTGATTTTGATAGCTTCCCTTAATTTCCTCAAAAGTGAGGCATAATAGGCTCCTGTAATTATGGTACCCTTTGCCAGGAAATCTGTCATCACTACTCCGTCCTAGTCCCAGAAGACTGAGCATAACCTTGCCAGCGGAGGGCTGCACCCTTGCCGTCTTTGGAGGTGGTGAGTCCAAGTGCTTCCACTGCATTGACTGGACTTTGGTCTCTGGATCATAGGGATGAACCCAGGTTTCATCCTGTGTAATCATTCTTTTAAAAAACTTTGATCTTCTTGGCACATCTCCAAATTCATCCTCGAGCACTTGACGCGTTCTCGCTTCTGGAAATCTTTTTTTTTTTTCTTTTTTTTTTTCGTTTCAGATCTGTTTTAAAATGTCAGTTTCGAGTTGCATTGTGGAGCCCCTGGGCGAAGTTCGATTATCAGTATAAATTTCATGTTCCTAGATCTAATAGTCTAAAAGTAGTTACGAGATTAGACGGACTCCTGAGCTGTTGGGTCACAACTATTAGTGTTATTATAAGCACTATCAGTATTTTTTTCTTTGACTTGTGAATTGTCCGGAGGAGGGGGGGGTAAGTCCCAAATTAAATTTCTCACTTGAGTAAAAGTCAATTTCAGTATTCGAATCCGTCGCTATTCTGAACTGATTTGGACAGGTTTTGACAAGGTGTTTACCCTCATTATCCCACTCTCCCTGAAATGAGTCTTTAATGTTTTTTTTTTTTTTTTTTTTTTTTTTTTACTTATTCAGTTTACCCTACTTCCTAATTTAACTTCCCCCGCCCCCGTGCTGAGTATTAATTTAAATTAAATTTTACCACTCAATTAGGAACCTCTCCCTTGACTTTATCAATCTCTGTCCGGAGTTATCTGCTGCCATATGGGATCCATGAGTTGTATCAAGTTGTCCCTCCATCTCATTCTTGATTTTCCATTTGCCCTCATGTTCACAAGGTATCCATTCCAGTGTCCTGATGGACCATCTGTTATATTGTCTGGCTACGTGCCCTACCTATCTGTGGATGTCTTGATGCCAAACTCTTGTTTGTTGGCGGATCCAGATCTTTGTCTTTCTGTCTTGCAGAGTGATGTCCAATATTATCCTCTCCATCTTTGAAAGTGCTAAGATTTCATTTTGGCAAGACGTCAGGGCCTATGTTTCTCTACCATAGATGCTGAATATTACCCTAAACTTTATTCGATGGTGGCTCCAAATTGTGAGCTTTGGTAATATTGGACTTCCATCCCTGGGTCAAATAGAACCCGCCTTGTGAATTAAATCGTTTCAAGATGTCTACACTACTATACAAATCTGATTCTTTTGACAGACTATAACCATTTTGTGTATTCATTCTTTTGACAGACTATAACCATTTTGTGTATTCATTCTTTTGACAGACTATAACCATTTTGTGTATTCATTCTTTTGACAGACTATAACCATTTTGTGTATTCATTCTTCTCGTGAACTGTTATCTTCATAGGTGTTTCACCACGTTTCTGCCAATTCATCCTCTGGCCTTTTTCAGGTGATTAACTGTGATCGAATAGGAATGCTGGATTAGTTGGCCAAAAACATGATGCGACAACTATGGAAGGCAGTAATTCCTGGGGAGACGGTTACAAGACTCTGCATTCCTTATCCGGTCACGGATAACCACCTGAAGGATTATCGATCTCATCTCCAAAGGATTTCCAAAAAATATTAACCATTATCTTTATTCCATTTCCCTATAAAACTGCATTTTTAAATGCTCATATAGCTTATGAATTTTCAGATCCTATTGTTGCCATCAGTTTTCCCTAATATTTTTCTAGTCAAAATTCTCCTAGAAAGACATCGGGTGCTTACGGAAGGACCAAGTAAAGGTTACCAACATCATAAATGTGACATTTAGTGGAATGAACTGGATTCGAACTTGCGACGTCTAGGTTGTCAGGCCGTGTCATTAACCACTTAACCAATATCACCTTCCTCTAAATGCCAATACAACCAGTCACGCCATCTTTCTCTTATTTGGTGCTTGCAACA
The DNA here is from genome assembly GCF_053919585.1 of Euprymna scolopes. Classification (NCBI taxonomy): domain Eukaryota; kingdom Metazoa; phylum Mollusca; class Cephalopoda; order Sepiida; family Sepiolidae; genus Euprymna; species Euprymna scolopes. The sequence continues at coordinate 6,756,404 of NC_136518.1, read as the reverse complement.
ATTATCAGAAACCTCCCTCTCGGTGGTAGGAGCGATGACATTGGGAGTATCAGTTACTTTTTTTCACCTCAAACAAGGCACAGTGCCACTTTGAAGTGGGAGGGGGCTACTATCAGGGATATAAGTTGCAGGGATATTATAAAGGGAGATGAACAGCAAGATGTCTGTTCACATTACATTTGAACTTCTGCATGGCAGTACAGTTGGGAAAGCAGAATCCCAGAAGGGAGTCCCGAAGTCTAGAAGTTCCAGGGAAGAAACTGTTGGAGTAGAAGGCCTTCTTACATCTAAAGATCTCTACGGTGGGATTTAGCTGCTTGTTGGTGGTATTCACGTCGAGGGGGATACAGGTGCTTGTAGTTCGTCAGTATTCATCATTCTGGCTTAAATGACTGAAAAACTGTCGACATTAGTATACGTTATCTTCTGGTCAATTCTACACATGGCAAGCAAAGACGTGTCGTGCACGGGACAACAAATCCAGGAAGTAAGTAGTAACATTCCTTGAAAACGGACTCCTTCGTGTTTTTGGCCAAACTCCAAATCGACTGACCACAGCCATATTTTTTTTTTCTCATCCATCCAGATGAGTGTCTTAATTTATAGCAGGTGGTTGGTATAGTTGAAATACTGATATCAAGGACCTTCAGAGGTTTTTATTCGAGTTATAACTGTTTTTCAGTTGGTGAATTCCTGGAGTTAAACATAATCTATTTATTGGGTACGGTTGCTGAGCTAGATTTGATGACTATACCATGTTGCTTCACGAGGGAAGAGACAAAAACATTATCGCACATCAGTATGACTGCGACAGGTCGAGACAACTGGATAATAAACAGAAACCGAACAATGTCGTCCACACATGACAATCCGGAACACTTTGGTCGGTTTGAACCGGAACACCTGTCAACATGACATGTTACGAGAACGACCTCAGCAGTTACTCACTGACTCCGGTGTCTGCTTTTTACATAGTCATTGGACAAACTCTTTTTTGTTGTAGGTGGGCCCAACTAAGATTGATGCACATTTCTTGAACACTGGTCTAACACCGTTAAAATGCTGATATCGAGTGCCTTAGATTTTTTTAAAAATTATAAATGCCAATGGGTACGAGCTAAACACTTAAGTCATATCCAGAACCAGGGTTTTGCTGTTGAAATACAAACATCAAGTGCTTCAGACATTTGACAATTTGCTGTGGATTTTCAAGCATTTTCAAACGTGATGCCCGTTTGTCCTTTGGAAGCAGCATATACGAAATTTCGAATAGTTTAGTTATGCATGATATTGCTTCTAATGGTTGTGTGTCAGCAAGCGATTATCTTTATTATAGATTCCATGTCATGTAAAAGTGCAAAGTAGCACTTTTCTTCGGTTGGTGAATTCCTGGTGTTGATCCGAATCTGTTTGTTGGATTTGTCGCTGTGCCAGGTTTGGACACAATTTATCCAGATGATCGAGCACCGTTGAAATATTGATATCAAGTGACTTAGACCAATCCAAATAAAATCAAGACTTTCAGAGCACTATTGAAACCACCCAACAAGCAGTCCTTTTGCTTACAAAGGGAAGGCTTCCTAAGGCGAACGTGAACAGTCTCCAAGACTTTTAGATGATATACGGAGTGAGCTCGACTCAATACGGAGAAAGAGTCGATGCTGAAGTTTGTTGTACAATCCCGGTATTTAATAAAGTGTTCCGTTATAGCGGATCCATACGTGTTGTTTACAGCGAAGGTAGGTAGGAATGTTCCATTCCTTATTTTGCTCGGTACATGTTGTATGCGACTTTCCAATTTTAAAGACGTTCGACTTACATAGTCGGCACCGCAAAAAAAAAAAAAAAATGAACTCTTGGGGAATCTGAAAGATTTGTACATATTTTTCGATACCAAGTTTTCTTTTGTTTTGTTTTTTGTTTTTTTTAAGCAAAATCTTCCACCACTGAGATCAATAAATATTTATTGATTTGAAACATTTGATTTTGTTTAAAACAAAAATCTTCGACAGCTGTAATAAAATATTTAAAATTATCAGTAAAACTAAAATCTATGGATTTTCCCCTCAACAAGTGTATTTTTACGTTTAGGAAACATCTCCACATTTTATATACTGACCAATCGACCCTTTATCACAAATATAGAAAGATTTATACCCCCCCCAAAACAAAAACCCATTACATCTTCCTGCATTCATTATTGTATTTGTGTTTTTTTTTCTTTAACTAAAGTCTTTGGTATGGACTATTTTGAAGAATTTATCAATTGTGTTGGTTTCGTAGGTTTTGACTTTTAGCTGAACACGCACATAATTGTCTTTTACGTAATAGCAGATAAGGCTTTGGAATGGCTTATTCCCTCCAGCTGCAAAATATTTATTAATTTGAAATGATCAGTAAAATTAATATCTATAGATTACCACCCCCACATTATGTTTAGGAAAACATCTCCATTTTTGTTTTTATAGTAATCAAAAAAAAATAAAATAAAATAACTCTACAGTTAAATATTTAGAGTATCGGAGTCTGCAATTATACTAATTGTTACTTTCATTAAATATTTTTTCCTGATTTTAAAAGCAACTTTTGGAAGGAACTTTTTTAAACATGGGCATAACTTTAAAGATATGCTCAAGTAATGGAATGAAAAAATCTTTAAAAAAAAAAAAATCAAATTAAGCCTAATATTTAGTAATAATAGTATTTATCTTTATTGAAAAATTAACTTTTTAAGAAATGGATGGCCATCAGGTTTTTCGTCTGACTTTCCCTTATTGCGATTTTTTTTTTTTTTTTTTTAGCAATGATACGATTTTGAATGGGAATATGGAGAGGGGGTGTAATTGCTTGTTCTCTAGGAATCTGTATATGTTCAACCTTTTAGTTTTAATGAAACTCTGTAGAGTATTGTTCAATGAAGGGTGATTGGAGTTATATTACTTGTCCTCGTGCTACGAGATATTGGTTTCCTGATATGAAATGCGCCTAATATTGATGCGTTTTTTTTTTCTGCTTTTTTTTTTTTGCAAAACTTATGTTCTGCAAAACTAAAAACAACCCACCTGCTCCTCCTTCACATTTCACATTTCCGCTTTCTCTTTCTAACCCCCCCCCCACTTCCTGACTGTTTTCCTAACTTAAAATGTACCAATTGGCCTTCGGGACAAGATCAAAGTGTAGTATCTGTTCTTCAGATGCTGCACTTCAATTTCTTGTTCTCTATCGGTGGAGAAGTCCTTCACGACTGAGACAATTTTTTTATTTTTGTTCCTTTTTCTCCACATTAAAAAACGACCCTGGTGTCTAACTCTCTCCCGTGGGGTGGGGGGGGCATAGTAAATAGGAACATTAATATTGTAACCTTTTCCCTCTCCCATTGCAAAACTCATTCATGTTCTGCAAGGGAGGGGGGGGGTTGGAAGATAGCTTTGTCATATTGGCCAGGTTCGATATTCAACTCTCGATGCATGGAAATACAATGTGACTCTGGAGGTGCCTTTCGGGTTAAAATGGCTAAAATTGACACTTTCGTGCTTATTAAAAAAAAAAAAATTGAGTCCTTGGATTTTTATAAAACTTTACAGAAAGTTTTAACTAACCGATTTCTATATAATTTAGTTCGTTTATACTTCACTATAACTATTGGGTGTTCCCCAGGGGCTCTTTTAGGGCTAATAAAAACATTTTTGTGTGCGCATGTAAGTTCATTCCCTATGAACTCTAAAACTGTTGAGTTTGTGTTTTTTGTTTTGTTTTTTAATTTCATGCAAATGTACACCGATAATCAAATTTAAAAAAAAAAAAAAAGAAAATCTAAAGGTATAGTACGCTTTTGATTAAAGTTAACACCCTTATATAGCCTAACATCACAAAACTGAAGTTTTATCACCACACAAGCAGAAGGGCCTGGCATATAAAAGCAACAGTAGGTTCTTTAATGCATTCGAAATGAATGGGTTTAGAGCACAATAATACTGGACTCTGGCATTTTAAACTTTAACTAGTTGAATATACCTGGCATTGCCTGGTCGAAACTTATTGCCAAGCAGAGTAGTCGCATATTATTCAGAATTCACCGAATATCCTAACTTGTTACAAAAAAAAAATGGACCACATGTTTGTTTTTAGGGAAGCACAAACACAAATATTGTCAGCCATTAAAAATTAAATCAAACTATCCATAACATTTCTAAATAGAACAAATAGAAACGATTTTTTTTTTTTTCTTTTTACAAGGTCACCACTAAGCAAGGCTCGGAGGCCACTCGAGGTTAAGGGATAATGTGTACAGTAGTCAATGGAACAATATCGTAGTAATCGTTAGTAGGGGAATTTTGATAAATTGGTTTACCTAAGGGAACGGCTCATCAAGAACTTGTTTGCATTGGACTTGAAGAGGACCATATTGTAGTCAGTTGGAAAGCAGGCAAACAGAACAGTTTTCCACAGGCATGCAGTTCTAAGAAAGAAGCTTTGTTCATGGAATCTACGTTTAGGTTTAGGCACGGAGGGGGGGGGACTGATACTGGTTTCAGGTAGACTAGTTTTTTGTGAAAGTTTGGCAAGGAGGGACCATAGATTAAAGCTCAGACGAGCACTTCCATGAAAATAATAAAACAAACAGGCTTGCAATGTCTCTGCGGGTAAAGAGGTTGCAGGGAAGAGAAAAGGGCATCCCCCACTAGGCTACAAAGTCTATTTTGAACTCTGTCAAGGCAGGATTAGAGGCTTCTAGCAGCTCCTGCCCAGATGTGGCAACAGTAAATCTCACTGCTGATGCAATTCTCTACCTATATAAAAGCCAGGTACGTCCAATGATGATTTACTGGAATGGTAGAATGATCCCACCATTTTTTCCAGCAACCTTGGCAACAGATTTGATGTACTGTTGTGAGCAGGGGATTTCATATTGGGATCATATATCAAGAGATGACGGGGACATATAACAGGTACATGTAATACAAGATTGACGATGATGGAGACCTTTTATACATATTACAGTTCTATGGATTCTTATAACCTATATTAGTGAGGGGAGAGAGTGATCAGTTCTTTTGACACAGGAAGGGGGACAATCCTTACTTATGATGGAGGGACAAACTACTTGGAAGGGGGTTATACAAAGTTCATTAAGATGATATTTACGACACGAAGACAAGTTATAAATATCGATGATGTTCATTTCATTTGACCAGTCGAAATGATGTCAGGAATTCAAATTCGGGATCTACATAGTTTAATGTTCTTTCCTTCGCTTCCAAAGGACCCTGATTCCAACTCTCTCTCTCTCTCTCTGACTAGCAGACTCAACTGTTCTGTCTCCTCTGCTCAACTGCCAACTCTCGACTTTCCTTGATCTGACTAAACTCTAGCTCCTATTATTGAGAATTCCCTTTTTGCTATGCCGTCAGATGTGTTTGCAGAAGAGTTTGGAGAACAAGGTTCGAGTCTCAGCTTATCCTAATCGCATTTTCCACTTATCTAATGTTTTTTGTTTTTTTCTTATTTACAGGAAAAGGGGACAGCCTTTTCTTGTAACAGTATGTGTTCCATCTTGGAGAGGCTCTGTTTTGACAAGTTTCTGCGTCTAATCTTTACTCCTGATCTAAGATGAGAACCATTCATTTCAGTTGATGCCAGATGGGGATTAGTGTTGATGGAAAGATAGAATCTTGGTTTTAGATGCATTAAAATTAACCAACCACCACTTTCCCCATTGTATCCTGTGCTCAAAATCAGGAGAGAATCAGAACTTGGCCATTTACGGCCTTTGAAGTGTTGTCAGCATTAATGTCTATGAATAACAGGATGTGATTTGGAAGATCAGTGATTTAGATCAAGAGTTGAGCCCAGGATGGACCCCTGAGGGACTCTAGCATTAATACTCTGCGCCTCTGATTTCTGCCAATAAACCACTACTCTGAGCCGATCAGAGAAACGATTTAATAGAGAAAATATTTCCAGTTGTAGCTGAGAATCTTGTGAAGTAGGCCTTTATGCCATACCTTATCAAATGCCTTTAATATGTAAAGAGCAATTGCCCTAGAAAGGAAGCCTTTGTCGAGAGATTCACTAATCCTATGAGATGTAACCGTTAGCACATCTGCTGTAGATCTAGCAGAACGGAAACCATATTGCATGTCCCTAAGGTTATTTCTGCTGAGGTGGTTGACTACTCTATTTAATATGGATTCAAGCAACTTATGACATACATAAAACTTATTGGTCTATACTGAGAGGGAGATGACCGATCACCTGAATTCTTAAATACAGGGCATACTGATGAGGTTTTCCAGGGTGTTTGGAAGCACTTAAGGCAACGATGTAGATCAAGAGTTGGGCCTAGGATGCACCCCTGAGGAACTCCAGTATTAATACTGTGAGCTTCTAAATTCTGTCCAACCACTAGATTTAATAGACATTTGCAGCTATACCATAGCTGGAGATCTTGTGAAGTAGACCTTTATGCCATACCCTATCTAACAAACCTTAGCAATGTACTCATGATGTACAGAAGACTTGTTGGTTTGTACTGAGGAAGATGAGCAATCACCTGAATTTTTAAATACGGGACATACTGATGAGGTTTTCCAGGGTGTTGGGAAGCTATTCTCCTTAAAACAATGCTTAAACGGCTTTGTAAGTACAGGAGCTAGTTCTGATTGAAGCTTTTTCAGTACTGTAATTGGAATAAAGGATTTTTTTTTTTTTTTTTTTTTTTAGCTTGGTAACATCACATATTTTTGTATGTCACAGTGTTTTTAGATACAGGAGGAAATACAGGGAGGGTTTGACGGCAAACGGTTTGGTCGTGTAAAATAGAATTAGCTGCAAAGTTCATGAAAAAGAGTTTGGCTTTGTCTGATGCTAACAAGATTACCTCGAGTCCATTGATGATGGTTGGGATAGAGGTTTGATTGCAATTAAAAACTAAGCTAATTACTAAAATAGATTTTATTTAATGTAATATGCAAATGGGTTACTCATTGAACGTAAATTTCTTTTGAATAAATAGTATATACAGAAATCGGACTTATATACACTTTATATTCCAGCACATTTTCAGTATGAAAATTTACGTACCTTTTTGTACATATTAAATTGTGAACAAACAAATAACAGAAAGGAATATGACTGCATCATAATAAGAGATGCAAGCAAGGTTTGTTTGTTTGTTTCAGCTATCACCGCGGAATGATTGAGCTAGCTCCACCCGTTGAGTTAGCTGCATCTTGAATTGAGGTTGACCACGTCCGGCAATTCGATGCTTGCAGTAGCCATTAGCGAGAGCCATTCCCGATTCCAGCGTTGTATTCTGTAGAGTTGAGGGCCCATAATCAGCTCAGCCTTCCTTCACCGTTCTGATCCAGGTCTTCAGCTGTCCTCTGCGTCGCTTCTTCCAGCCCTGTAGTGGAGGCGGGTCAATGGCTTGGCAGATGAAATCAGTCGGTTGTTGACGAAGGGCATGGCCAAACCAACGTGGTCTCAAGCGGATGGTTTGGGGCAGAGGACATCTTGCAGCACGTGCGGACATCGGTGTTGGTGACAAATTGCTGCCAGCGAACCCAAAGGATGCGGCTTAAGCACTGATAAAGTTTACGCTGATCAGCGACCATACAGGAGGATGGTGCGGATGAGAGCTAGATAGATCCTGACCTTCGTTCTCAAGGTGATTTCATGCTGGGACCAAAGACGGCGGTTGAAGGCAAAATGAGCGTTGATGAGATTGTGGATGTCTTCTTCGCCTTGGCCTGTTGCTGTAATAATGGTACTTGAACCGGTCAACCTCTTCAAGGGTGTCCCCGATTGAGATTTATGAGCTATTTTTCGGTTGGAAGGAATCCTGCAATCAGAAGCTTTTTCTGCACATTTATTTTCATACCAACTTCAGCTGCAGTGAATTGCATAGTGTTAACGGCCTGTTGGACTTGGTCGAATTCATCACCAAGAATGGCAATGTCATCGGTGTAGTCAAGGTCCGTTAGTTAAAGATTGGTCCCTCGCAGTGACGCCAGGGAAACTTTCAAGCACTGTGGAGGTTATCCAGCCGATGGCGTAGTTGAACAGCGTCTGTGAGAGAACACAGCCTTGTCGAACTCCGGAGCGGATGTTGAAGAAAGGATTCCACACCATAGGTGCTAACCTTACTGCGGGTTGAGTGGTAATAGGCTTTGATCAGGTTTAGCAGCTTCGGTGGCATTCTATCTGCATGCATGATCTGCTAAAGTGCTCCACGGTCAATGGAATCACAGGCTGCTGCAAAGTCGATGAAACAATGGTCTTCTGCTGGTAGCACCAACGGTTCTCAAGTACACAACGGAAAGTGAAAATTTGGTTAGTGCACCCACGGCCATGCTGGAATCCACATTGGTGTGGTCTTGCTTGCATGTCTGCAAGCAAGGACGTCCGAACGATCCAGTTTTGGAATGAAGATTCAAGACCGCACATGGAAATTTTATAAAATCAACAGTAGTTTCTCTAGTGCTATGTGGATTGTCACTGCAGAGAGGTATGTAAAGCTTCCTCCTTGTGCACTGCAATGGGTTCATGCCTAGAGCAGGCAGTCAATCGATTTGATTTAAAAAAAAAAAAAAAAAAAAATGGGATTTCATCGATAGTGTGAAAATTGCATTATTTTGGCATTGTTATCCACACTGGTTTTATTGGCTAACAAATATTTAAAAAAAAAAAAATGGAGGGTAAAAAGCAAGGTCACGTCATTAGGAGCACATAGAGGTGGGTGCAAATGAAAACTAGACCTAAAAAAAAAATTCATTTTAATAAAAATTTGAACTAAATTAATATACTTTTTAACCATTGCTTTTGGAAATTTTAACCTTAAAATAAGACACCATAGAAACAGTTTGTTAGATGGTTACAAATTTAATAGCTAATACTCTGACATTCCGTTTGCTGTTTTCATGCTAGGACCTTTTAGGCATGGCATCGATCAATTGACGAATATCATCTTGAGGAATTTCTTGCCATGTCTTTAGCAATAATTCTAAAAGTTCAGGCTTAAGAGTTTTGTGAAGGTTCCAGCCTTATATGCCCCAAAGGTTTTCAATTGGGTTCATATCCAGGGATTGGCCATTCGAGTTTAATAATCCTATTTTTGTCTCCAATATTGTGTCGCCCTAGCAGAGTGACAAGGAACATAAATAGGGAGTTAACTTGGTTCATTTTACCATTTGAGAATATTGGTAAGAGTCCTTCATGTAATATTAAAACATATTTAGTAAAAGTGTTTTCTTATTCCCCTAGATCTGAGAGACCATTACTCCAAATTGCATCCCATACTATTCCCGAGAAACCGCCATGTTTCAGCATTGACTGCAATCTTTAAAAGTCAAACACTTGCTGAGGCAGCCTTCATACACTTCTACTTTTGAGAAATAATGCAAATCGTGACTCATCAGAGAACATGACATTGGTCCGAAAAGCCAGAGGTTTCTCCATCTCATGAGCCTAATCGTTTATTGGCAGGAAGTTTTCCTTCTTGCTCTTCTACCATAGTATCCCAGCTAGTTGACAGCTGTTGTGGGACTAACACCAGCTTGTATTGCAATGTCAGGTACTTTGCACTGAAGATCACTTCAACGTTTCTTTTTTGCAAGACACCAGGTTCTTTCGGAGGACCTGGAGTGACCTGAATGAGATTTTGTGCACTTTTTCTCACTTCAAATTTCTCCTTCGGTTCATATTTTAGTTCCTTAGGTACAACCGAAATAACGTTCGGAATCATGACTATTCACTCAATTCTATGCATGGTTATATTCTAGAAGACTTTTCACCATATTTGTTCACAATCTCACCAATATGGTCAACAAAATAGATTGAAGAATGGCAAGCTATACTGAAACTAAATTTCTTTTCTGTTTCTCAGTTGATTTTGTAGATATAAATTTTTCAAGAGAACTTTGAGAAATGTTCCTGCTTGGTTCTTTATTTTGGGTGAAATATCACTTTGCACAACATAATATGCTCGCTGACTGTCATTGGCACTTTTAAACCATGGATATGAATTTTTCTAGGCTTTATATTTTCGCCCACTTCCATAACTATTTTTTCACTTGGGCATTTTGAAAGGATAACTAAGGAACGAAAATATTAATATTTGTTCAATTCAAAAACCAGACATTGTGTGTGTACATGTCTCGCACTAATCTTTATTACTAGTAGTAGTAGTAGTAGTTTCTTTTGGGGGTTGATTTTCTGAATTTCCTTAATAGTTGTTGGTTCCCCTGCAAAGGTCACTCCTGTTCGTTCGAAAGATGAAAGAATGGTTACTTTTGACTAAATCTGACTTTTTTCTAAGTCCTTTTTTCAATTTTGGTTTTTGGGAATTAAAATATTTTAGACTTTTAGCAATTTAACTTCGTGATACTTTTCTTTTTTTTTTTTTTTTTTTTTTTTTTTTTTTAACTCTTAAATTTATAATTAATAGAATTCGTTTTGCTTTCATTTCAATAAATATTCCATTAATAGTAAATTATATAAAGGTCATGTCCATCATGGCAATGTTTACTGCATTCATAGAAATTCGACTTTATTTTGAATATATATATATATATATATATATATATATATATATACACACACACTAGAGTTACATAGCAAAATGCATAAAATCTTAAACATCCCTAGGCCTTTTGACTATAAACAAAGTGTAGTATCTGTTTTGTTGCATTTACTCTATTGTCCTCAGCTAATGAGAAATCCTAGATTGAGAATATTTTTGTTCCAATCTAGAGTTCCCTTCTTTTGTGAGCTGAAGTTTCCCTACATTAAAAGCACACTTAGTTTCTAACCTCTGTTCAAGTGTGATGTGTAAATAGGAATAGAAACGGCAAAAGTCTAGAATAATTGTCGAAATTGTAAACCAATAACAACAAACGCCTTAGTTAAATTCTACTGCATTTGCTATATCTACCGATCGGTGTACTTTTGACATGATGAAACTATCTGTATGATACACGGAAAAAATGGTTGTTTGTCATTAAATTATTTGATTTTGTCTTAAAATTATTTGTCACCACAGTACCAGACTCCCTCTCGTAGGGGGTGATAGCTATTTAAAGTACAAGTAGCCCCATTGCAGCCAGATGGCTGCATATTGTGAAAGAAAAGTACAATGTATTTACACAATTTTTTCCATTTAATCGCATGACAACTTGGGCATACTGTAGCCATTGGGGAGGCTGCGCCATCTTCAGTGATGAGATCCAGCGCTGGAGTAGGAAACCAATTGGTCTCCAGAAAGGATTTTTTTTTTTTTTTTTTTTTTTTTTTTTTTTTTCAGCAGTGCGTGCTTTATTGTAAGCAACGCCTAGTTGTTTGCTCTGGTGCTCTCGCCGATCAGCTGTCTGTCCTCTGTCCTGATCACACCATAAACTCCTGGCGTGTAGTGACTCCCCTCGCCTTTCATTAGCAGTGGTCTCCCAATCCTCTTGCAGTCTTTCATCCCTTGTGTGTGGTGCCTCCTGTCGCCTCGCATCAGCTGTGGCCTCCTGATTTATTTCAAGCCTCCTTTTTTTTTTTTTTTTTTTTTTTTTTTACTCTGGAGACATTCGTCGTTTTCTCTTAAGATTTCAGTTTGATTCATTTTCCAACCCAGTGAACTCTTCTGTCTTTTAGGCATAGTGATCGCTGGAACAATAACACTATAGAATAAAACGATGTTGGTGAAATTGAATATGAGACATAGACAGACAGATAGACAGACATACATAAACATAAGATACATAGGACATTATATCTAGGCTATATACCTTTCTGTGTATCTATATGCCTATAGACAGGTATATACACACAGATAGATACATAGGACATAAGCATATAGATATATAGACCACAGAAAGGTATATAGACATACACAGATCTATAGGAATATAGGCCTACTACATAGATACACAAAGTTCTGTTAGGCACATATAGACACATAGATATAGGGATTGCAAACGCACTAAAAATGTGAATTTTATTTTTTTTTTGCTTTTCCATACACCAAAAATGGATAAAATATCACTAAAACATCTGCTGGGTCATAAGCTTCATTTCAGTATCTAACTTGCCTGGGTGGGTTGCCTGTAGGCTGAGATAAACTGCATCTCACTCGCACACACTATGAAAATCCCTGAAATGCTGATAAATTTACTTTTTTAGTCACAATTCTAAAACTACACTTTAATTCCAAGAACAATATTTTTATTAAAGATAAATGTGCCTATTAATCTGAGATATTTAAAAATCTGTTTATTGATGTTCTAATGATATTTGATGGAATTATGAGTACTTTTAAATATTTCTTTCCAAATATAATTGTAAGTAAACTATTTGAGAAACAGTTTGACAGTTTTAGATTTTCAAATTTTCCATAAATTGAAAATCAATTCAGGTAATTTCCGAACACTAGGTTTTTGAAATTTCAAACATTTCAGGATAGATTCCTATCTTGTCAAGTCATCAGGTCATTAAGTGTAGGATTCCATCCGTGGAGGGGAGGGGATAGTCATAGAACAAGATGAATTTTTTTTTTTTTTTTTTTTCTGAAATGACAAATATTAAGAGGTCAGATCTGAGGTGGATTCCTCCTGCAAGGGGAAAAAATGCAAACTGCTTTCAATGTTACTTAATTATGCTTGCAATTTGGACTTGAATATTTATGAAATGATCGGGCAAGTTAAATTTCCTGGAGGGTAAACAGAATTTCCTGGAGGGGTAAACAGAATTTCCTGGAGGGGTAAACAGAATTTCCTGGAGGGGTAAACAGAATTTCCTGGAGGGGTAAACAGAATTTCCTGGAGGGGTAAACAGAATTTCCTGGAGGGGTAAACAGAATTTCCTGGAGGGGTAAACAGAATTTCCTGGAGGGGTAAACAGAATTTCCTGGAGGGGTAAACAGAATTTCCTGGAGGGGTAAACAGAATTTCCTGGAGGGGTAAACAGAATTTCCTGGAGGGGTAAACAGAATTTCCTGGAGGGGTAAACAGAATTTCCTGGAGGGGTAAACAGAATTTCCTGGAGGGGTAAACAGAATTTCCTGGAGGGGTAAACAGAATTTCCTGGAGGGGTAAACAGAATTTCCTGGAGGGGTAAACAGAATTTCCTGGAGGGGTAAACAGAATTTCCTGGAGGGGTAAACAGAATTTCCTGGAGGGGTAAACAGAATTTCCTGGAGGGGTAAACAGAATTTCCTGGAGGGGTAAACATGTTTAAAGAAAGCTAAATTTGACCATAGATCTGGCAACCTTGCAAAGAAACCTTCCTTAACCCCCTTCCTTCACCTCTTCTCCCTAACCCTCAGTTGACTATACTCTTGGTCATGCCAATAAAAAGGTGAGAGGCGGGACGAGTCACAGCTGAGCCCTAACTGGCAATGTGCCACACATGCAAAAAGAGCCGATTCCCCACCATCTTTGCACAATTTAATGGTTGAAAGGGTTAAAAAAAAAAAAAAATGAAATTCCATAAAAACTTATGTTGATTCTCATTAAATCCCAGGCAACCTCAGTTCTCTCTGCTAGTAATTCATGATCTATTCATTAGTTGAAGTTCCTCTTCGCACATGCACAAGTCTTAATTGTATTTGTCTTGGTGAGTTAATTGCAAATTACTAAGTAGGAAAAAGTTTAATCTTCAAACCTATAACCAACAAATATTGTAACGGTGTCTGGGAATCAACACGTTGTGTCCAGTTTCAGTCGCAAAGGAAACCAAGACAGAATAGGAAATAACTCCAACTCACTTGTTCTTTGTAGCAAAATTTATTTCTCCATTTTCTCTTTACCGTAGTGATGTTCCTCACGTGATTGTCTTGAGCGTCTTTCATGCCTCGCACGTGATCGCAAATGTTCACATTTCACGTGATTGTTTGCTTTTTTTTCTTTTTGTTTTTGTCCTCCTGACAAAAGGAGGATGGACCTGTAAATTCGCCCTTGTCCGTTTGTCTGTCCGCACTCTTCTCAATAATTAGGCCTTGGAATGTTTTTGAAATTTTGCACAAACATTAAACATGATATGAGTAAAAAAAATGACAGAACGGGTTTTCTGGGAAAACTTCGGTTACCCCCTAGGAGTGCCTTTTTGATCAAAATGGCTAAAATTTACACTTTTGTGCTCATTAAAAAAAAACTGATGCCTTGGATTTTTAGGAAACGTTCTGAAAAGTTGTAACTTACAGATTTCTCTATAATTTTGTTTGTCTGTATTTTGCGATAACTCTTGAGTGTGCCTGAGAGGCTCTTTTAGGGCTAATAAAAACACTCCATTTTGGGGACTATTTTACCATATTTGTCCAAAATTTCCTGTTTGTCTATTTAGCAGTTTTGCATGCTGTTAAACTCAAATTTAAATTTGGGGGTAAATGGGGTGGGACAAATGGACTTAGTATTTTTTTTTTTTTTTTTAACTCAAATTTACAGATGTTAAGACCAACTGCACCGTTTTTTCATTTTCACCAAGATTGAGGGGGGGGGAATGCTGAACTTAGTCATATTTTTTTTATGCCTCGTTCACCGTGCACTCACGAAGAGCCATGCATGTTTCACTTGTATTTTTTTTTTCTTTTCCCCCCTGGTGACGCGTTTTGCATGTGTGGTGGAGTTGTTGAATGTTTATCACGTCGGAAAACTAACATTTGTAGATAAACACGATATAAAGAAGTAACACTCACTAACTGGAGTAACTTACAAACCGCGTTACTTTATTACGGCCAACACATACAAGACATTAGAAAGTTCTGAAGAGTGTGTTATTAATGTATCTTGTCTTAATTAACATTTGTTATAGATTTATTTTTTGACAACTTTTTCGAATCTGTGTGTAGTAATACAAACCCGGAAATCTGTATCGCCAACAATGCGCTGAAAAAATGCAAATGCTGGAAATAAGGATGCGATAATCGTATACGTCTCAGTTGTGCATTGGGTCCATGTGTGCGCTGCATGCAAAATAAGGCTTGATAGTAGTTCTGGGTTTGTATTATTGTACACATAGATTCGAAAAAGTTGTCAAAAAACAAATATATAACAAATAAATGTTATCAAAGGCAAGATAAGTTACTTTTCTACCAAACTGGATATATTTTTCGTGTTTATATTCAATGTAACATGTTTATTCAGCTCGAAAAACAGTGTTTACCGATGTATTGGAAAATTCAAGATGGCTTCTCACACCCTCTTTAACACCGTAAGTTTGGGGAAAAGGTGTTATAAATAAAAAAAACTAAACAAAATACTATTAAAAACCCGCCGAATATATGTCACGGTAAAATATATTGAGCGAGATTTTAACAGTATTTTATCCGGTTTTTTATTTATAAGATTTCTTCCCAAACTTACGGTGTTAAAGAGAGAATCAGACGCCATCTTGAATATTCCAATACATCGGTAAACACTGTATGGTTTTCGAGCTGAATAAACATGTTACATTGAATAAAAACACGAAAAATATATCCAGTTTGGTAGAAAAGTAACTTATCTTGCCTTTGATAACATTTATTTGTTATACATTTTTTTGACAACTTTTTCGAATCTGTGTACAGTAATACAAACCTGTAGTTCTGACAACACGTCTCCGTACATGCTATGTTACAATATTTTAATATGTATTCATTAAAATTTATAGGAAAAAGCCGCAGGTAAACGAATGTTGATAAATTTATGTAGTATAATTTGAATATCCGTCCCAGGACAAGTATAAACCATATGCATAACGTAATTTTTTTCGGGGGGGAGGCGAACAGTTTTAGGGGCACACTACATAGCTAAAAATAATTGACCTATATTACTCGCCGCGTTGCCTAGAATATATATTCCCTAATTTATAAGGTCATAAGTTTACCTTGCACATATAGACAATAAAAGTATGTTTTAATACTGCACTTCATTTTTCCTGTCTTTAGTCAGTGAAGGAGAAATCGTTCTTAAGGGTTTACATTTTTTTCCTTTTTTTTTTTTTTTTTGTGAAATTTGGCTTCTCCACCTAAGGAGAAAAAGATGTTTCAGGGCTGAATTTTTCCTCCAACTTAAATTGGTGACAAATAGTCACTCGCGTCTGAGTTTGCTTAAAATTGTATTACACAGCTTTGAAATAAAAAAAAAAAATAAAAAATAAAAAAAAATTATATATATATATATATATATATATATATATATATATATATAATTCTTTTTTTTTTTTTTTTTTTTTTTTTAAATCACACTTAGTTTTTTTTAATGATTGAAAATATTTTAATTTCCTTTTTAAAGTATATTTATCTCGGGATGGATAATTTTTTTTTTCTTTTAGTGCACCATCCAAATGATAAAATTTACTAAAGAATCTAATGACTCCCTGTTGCCTAAAATATGTATCCTTTAATTCATAAACTTTTTAGTTTCACCTGCACATACAAATTGACATTCATACAATAGTCTGGTTAAAACTGTTATAACTCAAGACTTAATGTAGAGTAATTTTTTTTTCTCTTTAGTTCGTTACTTGAGTACATTAAAAAAAAAATTTTTTTTTTTCTTTACTAAATCTGGAGTTCATAAAAAAATTCTGTTTATGAAGTCTTAACCATGGTATTCTCTCTATTAAGTTCCAAGCTATCTATTTTTTTTTGCTATTGAGTTTAAACTTTACGCAATGACTAAAAATGGGTCATAATATACGGATAGGAAGGATTGTTTGTATAGAAAGCGAAATATTCGCTTGTTTAAATAGGATACTATGTACTTTAACTTATGACATGGTTTAGAAATCAAGAGAATTTACATTCAAGATCAAAATTTACACATTATGCTAAGGAGCAAAGCAGTTAACAGTTACATAGAATTTTTGTCAATAAACAGCAGAAAAAACATCGAGCTATAGAAATCGGGGATTTTAGCATAATTTACGTTTATGTCGCATTCATGATTCATATTGCATGTTTGGTTTTCTTTGTTACTTATCAGTGTGGTTATCTGTAATTAATCGTCACACCGTACTAATTGCCATGTGGCTTACTATTGCAAGACTCATTTACACAAGTTTATACATCATTCAATAAATTTCGCAAGATTTTACAGTTTCGACCACTTTCGGAGAGAAAATGATAATTATAGATTAATTGATACTAGTGTGATTCCTACCTCATTTTTCGGGTCTAAAGTGAGTTTTACCAAAATAGGGTAGGAAAAAAAAAAAACCCTGCTTCTTGACATTGTTTAAAGTTCGGTTTATAGATTTTTTTTTTTTTTTTTTTTTTTTTTTTTTTTTTTTTTTTCATTGTTTCGAGTTCGTTTTACAAAACAATCAGCATTAACTTCAGGCGTCAATATTGCAAAAATTGAAGCATTGTCTTAACGTCGTTACAAAGTGATCTTGATCTCCTTTCAAAACGCCAGCAGTGTTCATCCAAGTGCGACTAGAGTAGATGTTGTGGAACTCTTCGCTTTTTAATTTATTTATTGCAGACTATTATCCTCATCTTTTTTTAGCTGCTTCGTGACGTTTCAGCCAACTATTTCTCTGCATTCTCAGCAATTACTGCCATCCATAGTTGTTGTCTTACGTTTTGGCCAACTAAGCCTCTGGCTGGCTTTGGGTAGGATTGAAACCACTACCTTCAGACAATACTCACCTGGAACCGTATTCAACATCTCTATCCACTGCGCCTTCGCAGTGTGTGTGTGTGTGTGTGTGTATATATGTTATAAAATATATATATGGCAATTAAGCTACGCAGAATATTCAGTGTAGCTTAATCGCCATATATATTTTATAAATTACTAACTAGCTCTACCTACGTATTGAGCACTTTTGAAGTAAATACTTAAGGTTTACGCATAAATCTATACTTTCGTATATTAATTTTATGTGAGTAAATGAAGTAGTTATATATATATATACACACACACACACACACACACACACACACACACAGTAAGGCCATCTAGTTTTAACTGCTGTAGACCTACGAAAATGGCAGTGGTACCATTTAAAATGAGCAACTTTTTGTGTTCTAGAATTTGTTTTCCAGGAATTCAATGATGCATATCTGCTTCTGGTACACGTCCATGACTGAGGTTGCGTTCGTAGTTTCACACTGTCAATATCTGCAACCGATGAAACTTTGTCATGAATGCATAAGTTCAGTTATGATGCAATTTGCAATCCTCTGATCTATTCGGGTAATATAAAAAATAGCATTACTTTTTGGTCATCCCGGGTGTGTATAGCACTTTAAAAAAATACACGGAAAAACCCTAGGAGCCCCTTTTGCCAACAAACTCCTCAGGAGTTAATTGTTGGTATAATGCAGAAATATGAAACAAATTATCACAAAACAGCAAATAATCAGGGATATACGAGAGAGAAAAAACGAATGGGAATTTGTGTAAAATATAGAATTATAAAAAATGTATGTATGAACAAGGGGTTCGGGTTAAAATATTTTTCCGAGTAAGTCCAATGATTTAATAAATTCCTTCTGCCAACAAAGGCCTACATGAAATAATCAAGACTGACTCCAATCTTTTAAATGATTTTGAGTCAGCCCGGTGTAAGATTTTAAAACGGTTCATTTTTATATGCATTAGCACAAGCTGAATTTTCGATTAGGTGTTGGCCAATGGCAGATTCCAAGGTAGGAGAGGGGCGGGAGTGACATGGCGTACCCAGTTTAATTTGTTGGAATATGCTAGTTAATGCGCGTCTCCAAATTTAAGGTAGTTTGCCCCACATAGCCAGCAGCACACTGGCAATTGAATTCATAAATAACATTGCTTTGTAGGGGGTGGGGGGGAACCGTCCTTCGTGACCAGGAGGAATGCAGATTTTACACAAAAAAAAACAAACGTAACACAAGACTGTAAACAATTTGATACAGATTTAATAATCCATCTGCCTAAACACTGACCAGTATATCCAATTTAAGGATGATTTAAATAAACAGGGAATATAAGGAATATAATTCTCCTATAGCCTCCAAGTGTCCTATGTTGCTATGTTCTTTTGTTGAATAACAAAAGTATTTAGGTGGCCATTCCACTGTCCTTTGTAGTCCCATATTAGCCATGACTAACAAAAAAAAAAATACTAACATGAATTGGTCTCCGAATATGACTAATAACAAATAAAGTAAACTTTCTTCATTCTTTATTCTAAGCATTAAAACTGGGAAAAAATATCCTTGGGCAATCATCCACTCAAAAGCCATCTTTACCAAAATTCTGTTCAAAAGGAATAGAAATAATTCTTAATTTACATTAGCACCTCATGCTAGTTAAACAAAGAAAAAAAAGACTTTTTTTTTTGTCTAACCCACTTTTTTTTTTTTTTTTTTTTTGTCTAACCCACTTTTTTTTTTTTTTTTTGTCTAACCCACTTTTTTTTTTTTTTTTTTTTTTGTCTAACCCACTTTTTTTTTTTTTTTTTTGTCTAAACCACTTTTTTTTTTTTTTTTGTCTAACCCACTTTTTTTTTTTTTTTGTCTAACCCACTTTTTTTTTTTTTTTTGTCTAACCCACTTTTTTTTTTTTTCCTTTTCTGTCCAACAACCAACTCTTTTTAAAAGAAAGTCGGTTGAAAAAAGTCGGTTGGTGAACAGCGGACTTTTTTTTTTTTTTTCAACAGACTTTTTTTTTAACGGACTTTTTTTTTTCTTTTCAATGGACTTTTTTTTTTTCTTTTCTTTTCAATGGACTTTTTTTTCTTTTCTTTTCAATGGACTTCTTTTCTTTTTAATGGACTTTTTTTTCTTTTTAATGGACTTTTTTTTCTTTTCAATGGACTTTTTTTCTTTTCAATGGACTTTTTTTCTTTTCAATGGACTTTTTTTCTTTTCAATGGACTTTTTTTTTTTTTTTCTTTTCAATGGACTTTTTTTTTTTTTTTTCTTTTCAATGGACTTTTTTTTTTTTTTTTCTTTTCAATGGACTTTTTTTTTTTTTTTTCTTTTCAATGGACTTTTTTTTTTTTTCTTTTCAATGGACTTTTTTTTTTTTTTTCTTTTCAATGGACTTTTTTTTTTTTTTTCTTTTCAATGGACTTTTTTTTTTTTTTTTTCTTTTCAATGGACTTTTTTTTTTTTTTTTCTTTTCAATGGACTTTTTTTTTTTTTTCTTTTCAATGGACTTTTTTTTTTTTTTCTTTTCAATGGACTTTTTTTTTTTTTTTTCTTTTCAATGGACTTTTTTTTTTTTTTTTCTTTTCAATGGACTTTTTTTTTTTTTTTCTTTTCAATGGACTTTTTTTTTTTTTTTCTTTTCAATGGACTTTTTTTTTTTTTTTCTTTTCAATGGACTTTTTTTTTTTTTTTTCTTTTCAATGGACTTTTTTTTTTTTTTTTCTTTTCAATGGACTTTTTTTTTTTTTTTTCTTTTCAATGGACTTTTTTTTTTTTTTTCTTTTCAATGGACTTTTTTTTTTTTTTTTCTTTTCAATGGACTTTTTTTTTTTTTTTCTTTTCAATGGACTTTTTTTTTTTTTTTTCTTTTCAATGGACTTTTTTTTTTTTTTTTCTTTTCAATGGACTTTTTTTTTTTTTTTTCTTTTCAATGGACTTTTTTTTTTTTTTTCTTTTCAATGGACTTTTTTTTTTTTTTTCTTTTCAATGGACTTCTTTTGCGTTCCTTTTAAATCCAATTCTATAATTACAGTTTCTATTTTACAAAGTTTTTCAGCATTATTAAAAGCGTAGCTAATTGTTATATACCATAAAACAAAATTATTTTTCGGTTTTCATATTAAGTTACATCTCCCTTTTATATTTTGCAACGATCTCGACCATATTTTTTTTGCTTGCAACCAGATCCATTTTTTTTTTTTTTTTTTTTTTAATACTAGTGGTGTTAAGCATAAGGGTGTAGACCCATTGTGGAGAGCAAAATTTTTTTTTTTTTTTTTTTTTTGTACACTTTTCCAAAAAAACACATGCTGTTTATCGTAGGTGTTACCTTCCTGTCTCTCAACTGGTAGTGGGTAATTGGAAACTACGAGGGCCGTTCCAAAAGTAATGCCTCCTATTTTTTTTTTTTTTTTATCAGAGCAGAATGCAAGTTACATTGTTACGGCAGAACTTGTACATTAATGACCTGAAAGTTTCATCTCTCTGCTGCAGATATTGACGGTGCAAAACTCTTAAAAACCAGAAGCAGATATATGCATCATTGAATTCCTGGAAAAAGTGCATTGAGAATGGTGGAGCCCATGTAGAAAAATAAATTCTGGAGCACAAAAGGTTGCTCGTTTTAATGCTACCACTCCTGTCTTTGTAGCTCTTTAACTTTGGAGTAAAAAATTTTGAAACTACTCGCATATCAACACTTTTGGAGTCAATTCTCTCTGTGAGCACCTTGATGATCCACCGCGACGAGGAAACCATGTCGGTATCATCAGCATAATTCTAAACACTGTACAGATTGAAATTTACAAACAACTATTAATGTTGACCAGTAAAACTAATGGCAAATTACTGATGACAAGGACAATGTTTATTGCAACGACATGCCAAGAGACTTACCAACAGTGCGAGGATGAAATCGTTTACAGGTTCCATTTTTATATATGCTATTACTCAATACCAGCACTAATCCTCTACATCTTCTGTTTCTATTTGTGATAACCAATCAGACTGCAGTGTATATTCATTTCAACCAGAATTTTAAATGACTACTTCCATTTTAGGCAGCATCACTAGAGTTCTCAGAAACAAAGAAATATCTTCCCTTTTCCTTACATAGACACTAAGCAAAGTTATCATCCTCCACTAAGACTTGATGCTACCAGATACTGGCTTTCTGACTTAAAATGCACAAAACCTTGTTATTGTTCTTTGTTTTTTCTCTACTCTTTTTGCAAAACTCAATCATGCTTTCTGAAAATCCCAAAGCAAAAACGATTGTCATCTACAAAACAACCAAATAAAGTCAATGAAGAACGTGAAAACATAACTTTTTAAAAAATTTACTGGATTAGCATTAAATCACAAGGAATAAGAACGTGGCTCGGGACTATCAAAGCCAACGCTGAGCTGATTTCGGGACCGCTCATTTATGGCCTGTCTCGTTGGAGACGTGACTGGCTGTTGCTCACTCGGGATCTTGCCTCCGATCGCCGGGCTTGGGCCGCAGCGATACGAGATGTGCATCTTCATGAAGCCGACTCAACTCCTCCAGGGTGAATGTCGTCTCGAGTACAAGCAAGTAAGTAATAAAAGGGTCGATATGCCATAAAACAAAGCAACCAAACCAAATGCCATAAATAAATATTTGATGCATAGAACTTGGCATATAAAACGATTTTCTAAAATGACTGGATTTGGCGTTAAATAATCCAAAAAGGTTGATATGCTGTAAAACAAAATGACCAAACCTCTACTGGGAAATGTGTTGCTCCAAGAAGATTTCAGGGCATACTATGTTCTAAAAGAAAAACTTATTTTTTATCTCTGTAGAATTATCTAATCATAATTCGTGCAGGAGTATCATGGATTTGGCCTTAAATAACCCCCAAAACGTACCTGTTATTTTGCAATTGTGCATATGGCGTGGCTTTGCATGGGAAGTGCTCGTCTGAGCTCCAATCTGTCATTCCCCTTTGCCAAACTTTCACAAAAAACACTCGTCTATCTGAACTGACTATCAATTTTCCCCACTCTTTATCTGTGCCTAAACCTAAACATGGATTCCATGAACAAAGCTTCTTTATGAGAATTGCACGCCTGTGGAACTGTTTCATTTCCTGCTTTCCAGCTGACTATAATATGGTCGTCTTCAAGTGCAATGTAAACAAGTTCTTGATAAGCCGTTCCCTTAAGTAATTCAATTTACCAAATTTCCACTAACGATTTTTACCAAAGATGCATGTTATGAGAGCCTACGTATGGTCCATTCTTCTATACAGATGTGAATGCTTGATTTTAACCAAAGACACGGAACAGAGACGAGAAGCAGTGGAAATGTGGTTTCATCCAGATAATCAGAAAAGTCTCATAGTCAAAAAGAAAAACAAATGCCGAAATAATGGACATGGCTGGATACAAGACATCCCTTCTCACTACCATCAGAAAAAAATAGCTGAAATTTTTCGACCATATAAGAGGAATTGTTATGGAGTGGCAAAATAGGGAGAAAGTAGAGCCGAGTTTATACAAATTTCCAACAAATACCAACAATGAGCTCATGAGAAAGACCTGGAACAGACCGGACACTTGAAGAATAACAATTACTATAGTGTCCTAATGACTACTGTGTACTTATTAACCCTTATCCTTGAGTGACTTTCAAGCCTTGATAAGTGGTGACTCCTTTGTTAAAAAAAAAAAAAAAAAAAAACTGTTAATCACCGGCTACTGCTTCAAAAGCACCACTCAAATAAAATTAATCCCTCATTAATAAAATGTATTGGGTTGTTCCTTCAGTATACATTTCGTGTCCAGGTGAATGGGTTTTTTTCCACAGAGGTGAGTGTATGCAATGGAGTTCCTCACTGATCTTACCTGGGCTTGTTTCCTTTCTTATATTTGCCAGATGAATTGCTTGAATCTATTGCTCTTTGCCGACGATATAAAGCTGGTATCTGATTAACTTCAAGATTATCTCAAGAGTCTGGTCCTCGTTTGCAAACTGAATTCTGAACTCTAACCTATGAATTTATAATTAACTAGCCTGGGTGCCTGGCATTGCCCGGTAGTTTGGAGGTGTGTTGAGCAAAAAAAAAAAAAAAGTGGGAGTAGGCAGGCAGGCTGGAACCCGTGACATCAACGCGAAAAAAGTGAAAATCTGACATCTTACCGCTACTCCATGACACGACTGGAAGTTCAGAACGTTAAAATTAGGCAAAGTCAATCCAACCGATATGACTTGCAAAAAGTCGACCCCTACTTGTAGAAAACTGCCCAGTTGAAGATGAAGGAATTAATGTTTTTGACCAATTTTTCGATATTTGTCGTCCGAGAATGATACTGATCTTGAGAAAATCCGTCACCTATTTAAATGTATTTGTTTGCCTAAGACTTTCGACAGACCGGTGAGATTTATATTATAGATAGTTAAATTCTATAACAGGTTTGCTTAGTAGTTGATCTTCACCCAACCTATGTGCTGCTTCTTTGAGTTGCCTTACTCTCCACAATTCTTAACTGGCTATAATTTTTACTTCATCACATAAAGGGAGATAATTTCCCTCTCTCCATATAATAAAATCATGTGTTACTGAACTAAGGCTGTACATTTGAATGGGAAAGACTGAGGTTACTCCAGAAATGTAAATTGATGAAATACTGGCTATTTTAATAATGACTCGGAGAGAGAATCCTGCCTCTCTTCAACTGACAACCGGAACTCTTTTCAATCTCTCACTAGAAGTTATGGTGCTGAAAGATTGTATAATAGCGATCAATATTTAACTCCAAAATTGTTGACGCCCTCCTACCCCGTCCGTTTCCTCTCCATTTTAAGATCATTATTAAGCAGTTGATCATGAACCAACTCTAAACCTTCAATGCTATTTCTGCATCATAACATGGATTTGTCCTAAGATTATTCTGTTCAACTAATCTGCTGCTTATGGGAGAGTGGTTCACCAAGATCATCGAAGGCGACAGTGCAGAAATGTCATTGACCTGAAACTTGTTCTACAGTTAGCAATTACGATGTTAACGAGATGCTCCATGCCTACCTACAAAGGCTTTAAGGATGTAATCTGTCCGGAGTGGTGATGTATGTTTTTAAATGGTCCATGAAAATCCTGTTGAAGGAGGTCATTATATTGAAATTTAGACTCATTTCATGATACCGACCATATCGAGATTTAAAGAATTTCTATTGTCTGAATGTTTGTTCAAGGCAATATCTTTCGTTTTATGACTGGCTGCACATTTTTTTTTTTTTTTTTTTTTTTTTTACTAAAATTGATATGTATTAGATTTTAAAATTTCTCGAGTTTAATATTTAAATCTATCGATATTTATCAGTAATTATAGGAGATGGAGGCGTATCACTTCTACACCGGGGGGGGGGGGAATACTGTCTGTCTGTCACATTAATATGTGAGGTTTTTGATTGGCTTATAATCTTATGTTGACTCCATTTTTGTTATTAATATAAGAATTCCATCACAATATTTTATCTAGCTACAAAGAATGGCTTCAAAGATGAAATCTGTCCTAAGATGAGTGCGAAGCTTACCTAATTCTGGTATATCTTGTGGCGTTAGTGGTTGCATAAATGACGAAAGACACAGTAACAAAGTGTAGTATCTGTTCTCCAGCTGCTGCACTTCTATTTCTTGTTCTCTTTTGAAGGAGGAGAGATCCTTCACGACTGAGACAATTTTTATTTTTGCACCTTTTCTCCACATTAAAAATACGACCCTGGTGTCTAACTCTGTCCTGTGGGGAGGCATAGTAAATAGGAACAATTAAATATGTATTAACAAAAATACATAAAAGTGGGAATTGAATATCTTTGCTCATGACAGGACTATTTGTGAACGACCGTCCGTTTTGAGTGTCTCCGACTCTCTCGTAAACCGCTTCTCGTTGCCTGGGAGTGACGTCATGGAATAGTTCATTCTTCCTTGTAGTAAGGGTGTGTCTCCAACAGTATACAAGATTGTAAATTGACCTTTAGCTTTTTCACCCCTCCCCTTCCACACCTAGTTACGTTCTCTACGATCACCTATAGATGATGCTTTGTTTCTGTTGACCAAAACAATCGTACATGTTTTGATGTTCTCTGAGACAGCCTGCCAGAGGTCGTCATGATGCCTGCCATGTCAAAGTTTAAAGTTGCATTGGACAAATGCAGATATACACACACACACACACACACACACACACTATTAACAAAACCAAAACTTTAAAAAAGGAATTGGTAGCAGCAAAAAGTGTATTTCACTGTAAGTTACAATTGTTTCAATACCGGTTGGACAATTTCAAGCATTATGTTGTTTGAAAATCTTCACAAAACCAGCCTTTCATCAGACTTCTTGAGACACATTTTCTAAGTCGCTTGCATTATTAGCCAATCAATTTTATAGACA
This sequence comes from Euprymna scolopes, assembly GCF_053919585.1. Lineage (NCBI taxonomy): Eukaryota > Metazoa > Mollusca > Cephalopoda > Sepiida > Sepiolidae > Euprymna > Euprymna scolopes. The sequence goes on along the minus strand of NC_136518.1, from coordinate 6,730,388 downwards.
AAAATAGCAAATTGCAGCAGAATTTGTAACCCCCTCCCTTAAAAAAAGGGCACATTTTTTTTTTATTAAAACTAAACAAATAGGATAGTGAAGTTTATTTTAATGCGTTTTATATGTGTGGAAACGATTTTAAAACTCGGTAGGTCAGTAAAAGAATTTTCTTGTAATGAGTTAAAAAAAAAAATTTCAATATATTTTTGTTTAAGTTCTCAAATTCTTACTTTCACCAGAAAAGTGCAAACGCTGTTAACTATTCTGTACTGCCACCATTGTTCGTTGTAGTTTGCTATTGTTTGTCAATAAACTTATTGATTGATTTTTGTAAAAAAAAAAATATATATATATATATATATATATTACATTAAAATGAAATTCTCTACTCTTTAAAACAGTAAAAGCTCTTAGAAACGCTGTTTCAACACGTTAAAACTAGGTATGCTCGAAAGAACTTCATTCTAATGTTTTATATAAATCGTGATTTTATTTTATTTACAGTTCTTGCATGTTAACTACTCTTTATTGTTGCCATTATTTGCAAGTAAATTGATTGATCTTGCAAAAAAAAAGATTTTTAATTTATGTAAAACTAGGCTGGGTGCCTGACGTTGCCCGGGTGTTTGGAGGTGTCGAGCAAAAAAAGTGGTAGTAGGTAGGCAGGCTCAAACCCATACCGTAAAGGAGGAAAGAACATAAAAAAAAAAAGTGGAGTTTTTGCTGTTGTGTTCATCGTCAAACCGGCTTTTGTGGAGATTTAAGTTAAGGCTAGTCAATCGAAAAGCGAGGATGACTTTCGAAAATATCGGCGAAAAAAGCAACCCCTCCCCGTAGAAAAGTGCCCAGTTGAGGGTGATGGAATTAATGTTGTTGCCTAAGTTTTCGATATTTGTCGTCTGAAGGGTTGAGCTTTAACGAGATGTCAATCTTATGAAAATCCGTCACCTCTGAAAGTTTTAGGAAAACATGCATACATAAATTTAAACACAGGATTCATATTATAGATGCATTAAAATAAAATTCTTTACTCTTTAAAAAAAAAAATAACTTTTAAAGTGTTGAAACAGCGTTTATAACTACAGGGTGGTCACAAAGTCTGGCTACATAATCTACATTTGACCAACCAACTCTGGTGTTCTGACTTCCTTACTCCTCCCATATCTCTCACCATCCCTCAAATACTCTCTGCCTTCCTTGAATCTCTTATGCCACTCAAAAACTGATGCTTGATTCATGTAAGATAATCTAAATCCTGTAGATTATGTAGCCAGACTTTGTGACCACCCTGTAGACATGCTCGATAGAGAATTTCATTCCAATGTGTTTTATATAAATTGTGATTTTTTTTTTTATTTAAAGATTTCTTGCATGTTAGCTATTCTGTGTTATGGCCATCCTCAAGTCCAACATAAACAAGTTCTTGATAAGCCATTCCCCTTAAGTAATCCAAATTTCCACTAATGATTACTGTATTGTCCCATTGACTACTGTACACTCTTTAATTCTTATCCTTGAGTGGCCTCTGGACCTTGATAAGTGACGACTTTGTGAAAAAAAGCTTCCTCTCACTTTCATTTTAACAAACAAGCGTTCACTGTTTATCATGTTTAATATTTTCTGAAACAGCTTGCCAGAGGAGGTCGTAATGATACCTTCCATTTTCAGGTTTAAAGTCATCTTGGACAAACATTGAATATATTGTCAATGTTTGTCCAAGTATCTTTGTACATTGTTTGGCCCTTTTTTGCAAATAAAATTGACCCATTGGTTCAACTCCTAACCCTTTGCTTTTTTTTTTTTTTTTTTTTTTTTTTTTAAGCACCTTATATAAATAAGGCGTATTAAAATAAAATTCCATCATATCTAAATTTTAATGTGTAGAGACGATTTAATTTTCTTTTATTTTTTTTTTATTCATTTATTTATTTTTTTTAATTTTTTTTTATTTATTTATTTATTTATTTTTATTTTTTTTTTTTTTGTAAAAGTCTCTAAAAACAGTTTCCCTGCATTAAAATTTGGATTAGGGAATTTTATTCTAATCTATAATATAATTCTTACCTGTCTGTTTAAATGTATGTTTGCCTAAAATTTCTGACATGAGTATTGTTTTGAAGCTCAACGCTTCGGACAACAAATATCGAAAAAAAATTAGCTAAAAAACATTCATTCCTTCACCCTGAACTGGACACTTTTTTTTTACAAAGAGGGGTGTGGATTTTTTTATTTTATTTTATTTTATTTTTTTTTTATTTTCGAAAGTCATCCCCGCTTTTTGATTGACTAGCCTTAACTTAAACCTTCAAAACTTTCGGTTTAGCTATGGATGCAATGGTGAAGACGTCGCTTTCATAACATTCTTTTCCTTCTTCGTGGTATGGGTTCGAGCCTGCCTGCCTACTACACTTTTTTTTTTTTTTTTTTTTTTTTTTTTTAGAACTTATTTGTATTTTGATTTTCTGGACGTGTATTCTCACCTTCAGGTGAAGTCTGTCGAAAAAAAAACTACTTTATGAAATTGAGTGAATTTTTTTAACTTCATTCCATAACGGATACGTACAATTTAAACTTTTTGATATTTTCATTTTTGAATGTCTTCGTTAAACTACAAGTACCCTTAAACCTATTGTTGTTGAATAGATGTACAATTTCACTATTTATTCTTGCATAATGGATGTTAGTCGCGATACTTTGGTTGATGTACCCCCCACACACACCCCTGCAAGGCCTAATGTTAAGTAATAGTCAGTTCTAAATAGAAGTCTTCTTTAGGTTGAAGGTTCAATCTTCAGTGTCGGCAAAACTATTTTTTTTTTTTTTTTTTTTTTTTTTTTTTTTTTTTTTATACATTTTTACCCCAAACAAGGCATATTGCCACTTTTTTGTAGTAGGCTACTATCAGAGACATGGGCAGCAAGGTGTCAGTTCACGTTGCGCTTGAACTTCTGTATGTCAGTACAGTTGGGGAAGCAGGGACTTGGCAGAGAATTCCAAAGTCTAGCTGTCCTGGGGAAGAAACTACTGGAGTAGAAGACTCTCTTACATCTAGGGATCTCTATTGTGAAGGGGTGAGATTTAAGCTGCTTGTCGGATTTGTCGGGGGTATTTATGTAGAGTGGGCACAAGTGCTTGCAGTTTTGTCAAAATTTTCTGCAAAATAAAATTATTTTTTTATAATACATCAATTTTTTTTTTTTTTTTTTTTTTTTTTTTACTATCCTTGGTACATTAAAAAAAAATTTTGTGGCAATCATAAACATGAATTCTAGTGCCATCAATCCTACGTATATAGGTATGTCAGTAATATATATTACTAGCAGACATTGTCCATTGTTTTATGCAGACTCGGTCATCGTCTTGTAAATAAATAAATAAATGAATGTTTGTTTCTGAATTTTTGAGATGAGAATTGGCTATTTACATTAATTTGGATTTGAGAGAGATGTAAATTAGATTGAGACACGTAGACCGGAAGTAGAGAGAGATGTAAATTAGATTGAGACATGTAGACCGGAAGTAGAGAGAGATGTAAATTAGATTGAGACATGTAGACCGGAAGTAGAGAGAGATGTAAATTAGATTGAGACACGTAGACCGGAAGTAGAGAGAGATGTAAATTAGATTGAGACACGTAGACCGGAAGTAGAGAGAGATGTAAATTAGATTGAGACACGTAGACCGGAAGTAGAGAGAGATGTAAATTAGATTGAGACACGTAGACCGGAAGTAGAGAGAGATGTAAATTAGATTGAGACACGTAGACCGGAAGTAGAGAGAGATGTAAATTAGATTGAGACACGTAGACCGGAAGTAGAGAGAGATGTAAATTAGATTGAGACACGTAGACCGGAAGTAGAGAGAGATGTAAATTAGATTGAGACACGTAGACCGGAAGTAGAGAGAGATGTAAATTAGATTGAGACATGTAGACCGGAAGTCGAGATCAGCTGGTCGTATTGCGTGTAAGTCACGGGATCAGGTTAGCTGAATCGAGATTTGGTTTGGATTTAGAAGAGGGGACAGACGGCTTCACCGTTGTCTTCTCCCCTTCACTGGTGGGGGGGGGACGCTGACATGTGTAGAACAGAACAGGCCAGAGATTCACTTTCCATCTTCTGCGAGACCTCTGGAAAGTGAAATAAACTATAAAACCGATTCCTTGTCTTGGAGTAATTGAATCCTCATCCAAAGCAGGTACCGGGTCTCCTCTCCAAGACAATGATTCCAGATGGACTAACATCTCAGAAGCAGAACGTATGTCAGAAAACATATGACGCATGCACATATGCATACACACACACATGCATGCATGTATGTATACATACATACATGCATGCATATACACATGCATACACATCTCTTCTAATCCCTTATTAGAGATAACAACGCAACAGATTCATCAGACTGTTCACATCTGGATTTTCATGTTTCAGTTGACAAAATACACGTGAAGGTGGTCAAACTGGGGAAATTTGAACGGAATCGCGAACTATCCCATTATGGCGAATGGAACAATAGCATGTTATTCCCGTGGAGTAAATAGTTCTGTTTGAAATTCCATCCAAATTCCAGAGTTTGACAAGATGCACCTGAATAAGGTTGGAGGTTACATCAACTGAAACGTTGTGAAAATCATTCAAGATGAGAACAGTAGTCCGATGAATCTAAATAATACAAATAGAACTTGTAGAAAAAAAAAAAAAAAAAGTAGGCAAACCCTCCATCCCAAAATTATTCTTCATATAAAAAATATCAACAGTATTTTCTGAATTTGGTAATTAGAGTTCTTATATTTAAATTTTTTGAACAAAGAATCAAGGGGGCATAACTCGGGTATTGTTCCTTAATTTCTAGTGTTTATGCAGCGGTATGCCTCTTTTCCTGGTGTTTGTGGACTTAATCAAGGCGTTTGAAACAGTCAACCGTGAGGCTCTCTGGAAAGTGCTGGAAAAATTTGGCTGTACACCTGCTTTTACAGACAAGTTCAAGCAACTTCATCATAGTATGAAAGGTCGCATCAACTTCAATGGCCAGCTTTCGGAAGAATTCCCCATTGATAATGGTGTGAAGCAGGATGATATAGCTGCACCAACATTGTTTTCGCTCTGACTGCTGTGCTCTAGTATGATTTCCACGATTGTGATATGGGTGTTCATATTAGATTCCGAATGACTGGAAAGGTGTTCAACCTCAGATTCCAAGCCAAAACACTTGTTAGTGATGGACTTGTTAGGGAACTGTTGTATGCTGATGATGCTGACCTGGTAACACACTCCCCAGTAGATATGCAACTAGTGATGGATCTCTTTACAAATGCTTGTACCTGCTTTGGACTGACAGTTAGCATTAAGAAAACTAAAGTCATGTATACTCCCTCTCCCGATGATCTGTATGTGGAACCTGATATCTTCGTCTGTGGAAAGTGCCTTGAAGTCATAAAAAATTTTGTCTACCTTGGGAGTGCCTTATCAAATGATGGCACTCTTAATGCGGAAATAAGACAGAATCAGCAAGGAATCTAATGCTTTTGGAAGGTTACAAGATAGTCTGGTCTGACGGTGATCTAACTCTGACAACTAAAATTTCAGTATATCAAGCATGTGTAGTACCATCCCTACTCTACGCATCTGAAATTTGGACCTTGTACCGGTCACATATAGAATTGCTCCAGAGATTCCATCAGCACTGCCTTAAACACATTCTCGGTTTAAAGTGGTATAGCTTTGTCTCTGATTCATATGTCTTAAAAAAAAAGGCCAAAACAACCAGTATTGCTACCATTGTTATTAAGAACCAATTGCGTTGAGCGGGTCATCTCATCCGGTTTGAAGACTATCGACTCCCAAAACAGTTGTTCTATGGTGAGCGCTTGGTTGGAAAAAGACCCCAGCACAAGCCCAAAAAACGTTTTTGTGATAGCATCAAGGAGTCTGGTGAGCTTTCATATTCCTGTTGGGAGTCCCTAGCGCATGATCGCAAGCAGTGGAGGACACGGATATATAGGGGTGCAGAACACTTTGAAGCAGCCAAAATAGACTGAGCGAAGCTTAAGAGAGCATGTAGGAAATGCCAAACCTTGCCGCCCAACCATGGAGATCTCTGGATCTGTAAGGTGTGTGTTCGGGCTCTGTTGTCTAAGGCAGGTTTTGTTAATCGCATGAAAGAGCACGATGATACAGGTTCCGTTGCTGTTAGTTTCATAAAAATCAGTGAACGTTTTCAGTGTCATGTCTGCTTGACGATGTGCAAATTGCTGGTAGGGCTAAAAAGTCATCTTCGGGCACATGGACTTTTAATGACTGAGCGAGTGGCTCTCGTCTGACAAGACGTTGCAATCATTGTGTGTGTGTGTGTGTGTATAAAAATTCATTCCACATAGGAGAGGGATATAATGTTTACAATTAAAGGGACATAACCCCAAAGAGTTATCTACCTTACATGAGCATGTGCAGTAAATAAAATAGTCAGTTTAATGGCGGCTGAACTGTACTGTAGTCAATGTGTCTTGTCTTTTTTTTTTTTTTTTTTTTTTTTCTCCACAACTTGCCTCCTGCGAGCTGGACACCTACAATATTATATAGGTACTGGCCAAAAATTGATGGAAACTGATGGGGTGGGGGGGGGGCATAGTTTTAAAAGCCGGCTTATCAATTTTTTTTGTAGTTTCCGATTAGGTTTTAATTTTTCAAATACAATCAAAAAGTAAAGTTAATTTCCAAAAGAAAAAAAAAAAATTTTTTTTTACACGTGAAAAAAAAAAACAATTTTTAACGAAAACTGTTTTCATGGCGACGTTCAGAAACTGACAAGTTCAGCTAAATTTTGAAGTTAAATAAATTCATAGTAAAAAATCGTTTGAAAATAAATATTAGTTTTCTGGGACTATTTCAAAGATAATTAGCAAAGTCCTAAGATATTAAATTGAATTTTAAAAAATAAAAACCACTTTGCTTGTACAAATTAATAGCTTAGTCACCCAAAAGCGAAAGATTCTGGCTTTACACAATAAAAACAAACAATAATTCGCTTAGCATGAGTTCTATGGAAGCCGAAAATTTCAAAATCAAAAGGTTTTCTGAAAATGATGTCTGGTGATTGAAAGGAAAGCGGTGGAAAACCGCCTTGTTTTCTCTTCCCCTCCCCCACCCCAACCATGCATCCGTACATTTCTATCGTGAACGTTTGTTAATTTTTACCATTTTTTTTTCTGTGTTCCTGTTTTTAAATTTCTTAATTTTTATTTTACAAGATTATATAAAAATTGTTACGCATTCATTAAAACAAGGAAAATAGAATCTACTCATAAAATTATGCTAAAAATGTAACTTTATAATTGGAAAAAAATATTCCCTTTTTTTGTTTGTTTCTTTTTTTTTTTTTTTGTGTGTGTGAAAATGTTAAATAAATAATACTTAATTCAATAATAATATTATTGGTTTGAGAAATTAATTTTTTGCAGGAACATTACGAAAAAAGCCCCTAATAACTCAAAGAAAAATTATTTTTATTATTATTGTTATAATTTACAATGTTTTTTTTTTTTTTTTTTTTTTTTTTTTTTTTTGTTTACTAAAAACCATAACTTTGGAAATGTATTATTTTGTTTAAACAAAAAACACCTTTACTAAAGATCTAAATAAAAAATATTCAACACTTGGTAATTTGTAATGCCTACGGATTCCCATTGATCGCTTAAAATAATTTTCTTTATAAAGAAAACTACTTCATCAATTTACATGATTTGGGGGGGGGGTATTTTATAGGTACGTATAAAATAAATAGCATACACTGGAAATGATCGAGTATTTTATTTATGCAATTAAACTGATATGCGTCCTCAAACATTATCGATACAAGGGAAGTAACTCAGATGTAGGTTTTCATGTATATTTTAAGACAGGCCACGTGGTGTCACTCCATTTTACAATATTTTTTTATTTTTTTTTATGGAAATCGCTTGAGACAAGGCATGAAGCCTCTTGATGTAAGAAGCTAATAAGGACGAAAGCTGATTATTGCAATGACAGGAGATTTCTATACACTTTGCTGTAGGTAGAAGGAAAACAGTGAGCAGGAAGAGAGTTCCACAACTTTGCAGTCTTTGGAAAGAAGCTACTGGAATAGGAGGCTGTATTACAGTGAGGTTTTAAAAATGAATTGAAGACCTCTAGACCAACGAGCTGGAACAAAGGAAGCAGGGAATAAATTGGACAATTCTGAGGAACACATGACATAATAGTAGCTGTAGAAAAGACTGAGACTAGCAACATCACGTCTGTGGGGGAGAGGTACCAGCAAAGAAGAAAGGGTGTGGGGGGCAATCAAATTGCAAATGCGTTTCTGCAATTTATCAAGAAACTTCAAATGGGACAGATTCACCAGCCCAAATGTGGCAACGGTACTTCATAAATTGTTTGATTTTTTTTTTTTTTTTTTTTTTTTAGTGATCACCACTTATCAAGGCCCGAAAGCCACTCAGGGATAAGGGTTATTGCAAGTACATTACATTAGTGTGGAGATTTGATGAAGTGTTTACTTAAGGAGGGCGGTTCATTAGAAATTTTTTAACGTTGGACTTGAACACATCCAAGTTGTAGTCTGGTGGGAAGCAGGCAGACGGAACAGTTCCACAGGCGTGCAGTTCTAAGAAAGAAGCTTTGTTCATGGAATCCGCGTTTTGATTTAGGCACAGATAAAGAGAGGGGGAAATTTTTCACAGTGGATTCAGCTAGACGGGTGTTTTTCGTGAAAGATTGGCGAGGGGGGGGGACCAGAGATTCGAGTTCAGACGAGCACCTGCCATGGAAATAACGATAAAACAAGGATAGGCTCGCAACGTCTCTTCTGTGGGAGAGAGGTTGCAGGGTAGAGAAAAGGGCATCCCCCACTAAGCCACGAAATCTATTTTATACTCTGTCAAGGCAGGATAGGCTGTTTTTAGCAGCTCCTGCCCAGATATGGCAACAGTATTCCATCCTTGGATGTTCTTGGCTTTTATATAGATAGAGAATTGCATCAGTAGTGAGATATCTTCTGTTATTAGATTTATAGAGATAGAGAATAGCCTCAGGCATGAGAAAGTTTTAGGAGGAGCTAATTGGTTTACCTTCTTAATAAATTATAGCAAAGAACAAGGCAAAAAAACAAACTTCCTTTTAAAAAATAACAATGAGGAGTATGTTATTTGTAGCAGGAACTGGCTGGTTAGGCTGCTAAAAGGGAAGAAGGCAAAGAAAGTTTGTTTAAGGTCGTCGTTGGTTAATCAATACCGTGTCGTCCCTAGCTGGATAGCAGTTGTCTCAAATCGAGACCGTCAAGGCTATAGCGAGATGTCCGGTGGACAGGAGACGAAAGAGGATAGATGTTGCTACGCTAGCGATCCGGATCTGATTGACGTTCCCTTAAGACTTTTAGGGAGCAGATGAATCCATGCGCCTATTAGCTAACTGGTCAGCCTGTGGCTGGAGAACTCAGAACTATTTTACTGGTGAATCAATGCCCCCCCCCCTGTGATTGCTACAAAGAATTTACAGCTATTGAGAACAAATTTTACAAGAACAGAAAGAGCCATAGATTCAAAGAAAAATTTGATGGGAAAGAAAGATCAAGAAGTTTTAGAGTCGATTTCCCATCAAGAGCGGCCCTGTCTGTGGGGCATTAGAATATGCCGACTGCCCCCCTGCAGAGGGTAAAAGTCTCTCAATGGGGGTCCTGGATATGACCTTAAACTATATCCAGTGGTGAGGCCCCATCTTGTGGGCTTTGGGGAGTGTGGAGCCACCCTTTAATTACCATTGCTCCCAGGTCCACTCTGACCCGGAGTGGTAGTACCTGGTAGGGAAAACAACAAATATATTCTATTAAAAATATTTTCTTCAAAATCTTTGGATTTGGCATTAAATAACCCGAAAAGGGTTGATATGCCGTAAAACAAAAACAACCAACCAAACCCATCAAGAGCAGCCATCCATAAGAATCTCAAGATAAAAAGGGGCACGCCTACGATTGAAGGACAATAGCTGAATCTTAACATGATTAAACGAAATGAATCATTTCTTACCCCAATCCATAATGGAACTCAAATCAACTTCTCAATAAACTACATATTTCAACTGATCCTAGAAAGATGGGCAGAATCGAAGGTGGTGTCATCTTATCTTTTTCTCAAATTAAATTCGTGTAGGTTCGACTGGTTGAAATGTAACGACACGTTACAAATTCACGGAGGCAAGTACAGACTTAAAAGGAATACATTAATGTTTCAATAACGCATGTTGCTGGGGATGGATATAGAGATGTCTGCATATGCAATGTACTTATCCTGCTACCAGAAGAGAAATTGTGAAGATCATGTAAAGATGAACTTGCAAAAATAAATAGAAAATAAAAAAAAAAATCTCATCCCAAATTCTGTTCATGCGTAGAACGGATTTTCTTTTCGTTTCCTAATGTTTGCTAGAATAAATCTAAGGGAGATAATTCTGACGATTCAGCTGCCATAAAACCAATCAAAAATTTTTTTTTTTTAATTTTTTTTGTTTTCGTTTTATTTATTTTTTATTTATTCTCTTTTTGTTCTGCATTTATTTTATTTAATTCGTTTCTCCTTTTTAATTAGGTATTTCCTTTTTTGTCTTTTCTTGACTCTATTTTTGTCTTTTATTTAATTTACTTTTTCTTTTCAACTTAAAAAAAATATAAATTAATTCAATTAATCTTTTTTCTTTTACTTTTATATCATTTTTCGAATTTTTATTTTTTCCTTTTATTTGATTTTTTTTGTATTTCATGTATTTTTATTCTTTCTTTTTCTTCATAATCTATTTTCTTTTATTTTTGTAATTTTCTTTTTTCTTTTCTTTCCTTTTTTTCCTTTGTTTTTTTTTTCTTTTTTCTTTTCTTTCCGTTTTTCTTTGTTTTTTTCCTTTGTTTTTTTTCCTTTGTTTTTTTCCCTTTTTTCTATTCTTTCCTTTTTTATTTTCTTTTCTTTCCGTTTTCTTTGTTTTTTCCTTTTTTTTCTTTTTTTTTCTTTTCTTTCCTTTTTTTCTTTTCTTTTTTTCTTTCCTTTTTTATTTTATTTTCTTTCCGTTTTTCTTTTCTTTGTCTTTCTTTTCTTTGTCTTTCTTTTCATTTTTTTCTTTTCATTTTTTTCTTTTCATTTTTTTTTGTATTAGTTTCTTTGTTTTCTTTTTCTATTTCTTTTTTTCCCCACTCCATCTCTTATCACCTTACATGTTTGTGCTTGTAATATAGCTGCAGCTTTCATCGGATCACATTCTCTTGTTCTCCGAAGAAACCCTTAAAAGAAATAATAAAAACGATTCTTTCATTGGTAAATATTGGTCTGTTTAACGCAAGAGTCTTTCTTTGCTGACCATTTGAACAGACATTGTGATTTTGTCTCAAGCAATGATTCATTCCACATCAATATTCATCATTTTCCTTATCATTACAAGTCAGTGCTTGCACCAATGCACCATCCTCATCACATTCATTGGATGCTGATATTGTCTAAAAAGGAGCAAAAGTCGACTCCAGAATCCTCATCAATGAAGACCAGAAATAAAAACGCACTGTTTGACCTTTAAGAAGGCGAAAATACTTTTATTTATTTTTTATTTTATTTTTTTTTTATTTTATTTATTTATTTATTTTTTTTTTTTTTTACATGTTTTAGGGAAAACTGGTTACAAAAAATAATTTTGAAAGAATTTCTGCATCCAAACAAGGTATATGGCCAGTGAAGCGTAAGAAGCTACTGTAATAGTAAGGTTTTTTTCGATGGGGTGAGGGGAGAGGTAGACAACTGGGCGGGGAGTTGGGCAGCCAGATGTTTGTTCACATTACATTTAAATTTTTGCATGTTAGGGAAGTAGGTAACGGATTGTTATTTCATTGACAACAGTAACGCTTTGCTGGTTACTAATGACTGAACTTACTCCATCTGCTCCTAACTAGGGTTATGACAACAGCATATTCTTTTCCTTGTTTTGACTCTCAGGTATATATCCATTGATATCTTATATCTTTATGTAGATTGATGTGGTTCTCGGTTGATTATGTCTAACTGTCGGATATATACTCCAGAATAAAAACAATGAAAAGAATATGCTGTTGTCCTAGCCTTACTCATAACTCTCGCAATCACATTAGCATCTGCTCCATCCTGTGCTCCAAGGTTACAAACATGCAGAAATTAAAATGGAATGCAAACATATCTTGTTGCTCCACACCCTACTTTGTCAGGTGAATTCTGCCATGAGTTATGAATCTCGTTGAAAATTACAATGAAAAAAAAAAAAGTAAAAAAAAAAAAAGTAAAAAAAAAAAAAGTAAAAAAAAAAAGTAAAAAAAAAAAAAAATCAAACGATTTAATTCGTTCAAAATTTTAATAAATTACTTTCTGTGTGATTTCGTTGTCAAAAATGTCAACAAATAAACATACAAAAATGACCTCATCGTTTTCTTAAAACAAATAATTTTTGGCACAAGTGCAGTTTAACATACTAAGGCAAAATATTTTTCATTAATATGAAAAATATTTTCACGTTATGTTTTTTGGGGTTTGTATTACTGTACACATAGATTCGAAAAAGTCGTCAAAAACAAATATATAACAAATAAATGTTATCAAAGGCAAGATAAGTTACTTTTCTACCTAACTGGATATATTTTTTGTGTTTTTATTCAATCTAACATGTTTATTCAGCTCGAAAAACATGCAGTGTTTACCGATGTATTGGAAAATTCAAAATGGCGCCCGACACTCTCTTTAACACGGTAAGTTCAGGAAAAGATGTTATAAATAATAAACTAGACAAAATACTGTTAGAAATTCGCTCATTATATGTTACCGTGACATAAGTTGACATATATTCGGTTGCTTTTTAATAGTATTTTGTTTAGTTTATTATTTATAACATCTTTTCCGAAACTTACCATGTTAAAGAGAGTGTCGGGCGCCATTTTGAATTTTCCAATACATCGGTAAACACTGCATGTTTTTCGAGCTGAATAAACATGTTACATTGAATAAAAACAAAAAAAAATGTGTCCAGTTTGGTAGAAAAGTAACTTATCTTGCCTTTGATAACATTTATTTGTTATATATTTGTTTTTTTTTGACAACTTTTTCGAATCTATGTGTACAGTAATACAAACCCTATGCTTATTTGATTATATTTCACCTTTTATTTATATGAATCCTAATTTTTTTTTTCTCCGCTACAGAAAGCTTTTTGAACGCCTTTACCAAAACGGGGATGCTAAACTTGAAGATAACATGTTTTAATGTGTTCATTTTGTTTCATGTATCGTTTGTCAAAAACTTTCATTAACTTGACCAAAACGTTGTGCGAGCCTTTTCAAGCCTCACACAAAAACACACGTTCACATTTCAAGCTATATTACTTGTCGCATACATACGCGCACACAAACATACGCGCCCACGTCCACACACGTACATATATTCACGTTCGCGTACATACACTCACATTCACGTGCATATACACACACGCTAACGTACACACATGTACTCACACACGCGCACATATACGCACACAAGGACGACGTCACTTCCGCTTTCAATGGAAATCCACACATGCGCAAAGACCACCGGAAACAAGTATAAAACAAAGGCACGTACCTCACACCACTTGCTACTATGTGGGCCAAAAAGTTAACAGACCGTATATACACATTCACACTCTTACTCTCTCTATCTACTACTGGTCCATGAGAACACCTTCGCGTAGCTGACTGCTAACTGACGTCAACTCTCCATTCTTTGGCTTTGTCTACACGCTGGACTATCATTCTCATTTTCACTACGTTACTACTTTCTCTTCCCACGCGCGAACAAACGATAGTGACCCGAACTTGAGATGAACACACATTTCCTTTTCTTTCTACAACACCAGTCCCGCAACGAACATTGGTTACACACACGCGGACATGAACACATGTTATATCTAAAACATTCTTTCAACAGTAAATAAACGACGTTTATCTTATCCATCAATTGAGTCTTTGTTTCCTTCAATTCCATTCGTTTCATTATTTTCTTGTAGCGAGCTAGGGTATTATTATATCCTGGTCCGCAACAACTTCAATAAATTGGTTGCTTGTCTTCTCTTATCCCGAATGGAACTCTTCTAAACTGAAAACAAATAATTTGCTTTGGTATGCTAAATTGCACTTGTGCCAAATTTTTTTTTTTTTTTTTTCTTTTTTCTGTTTACAAATATTTGTTCATATTTTTACCTTAAAAAAAAACAAAAAACCGGGTTTGTATTACAATCCAGTTACGAAAAAGTGATCCAAAAACAAATCTTTAACAAACAAATGTTATCAAAGGCAAAATAAGTTACTCTTCTACCTAACTGAATAAGTTTCTAGTGTTTTTATTTCACTTTAAAACGTTTATTTGGTCTGAAAAACAAATGTCTAATGTTACGCGAGAACAAGAAAAATGGCCGCGAATTGACACCTAAATATTTGGAGTTTCGATAATAACTTACAAATAAAAAAAAATCAAACAAAACGCATCCATTTTTGTTCTTGTTCTTACGTAAGGCTCCATACTACTTGTTTTTCGAATCGAAAATTAAAGTAAATAAAAACGCTAAAAACTTTTCCAGATAATGTAAAAGGGTAATTTATCTTTGTTGATAATATTTATTTATATAGGGTGTCCAAAAAGTTGCTGAAGAGTTGAAAATCTTTGTCATTTTACCACAGTTGATTATTATTGCGAGCAGTTCAGCCCGGCTTTGCGTGGGCCCTATGTACTGTTCATAACTTTATGTGCATATATACACCTATTAGTGATGGGACGATTCCAATATTTTTCCGATTCTGTATAAATCTCTAATTATTTAACTATAAGATTATTTTCCCCTGATTTTCGTAAAAACATGCGTTAAATACGCATGTTTTTACAAAAATCGGGGGAAAATGCAGATATTTTTGTAAACATAAAAATTATCTTTGTGGAGGATGACCTATCGATTTTACCTTTACTTGTATTTTAAAATCAATGAATATTTATTATTTTATCATTATTACCAGCAATGGAAGGTTTTGGTTTGAACAAATAAAAATAAAAGAATCGTTTTTGGCATCGGAAAATAGGTATCAATTGTTCCAATTCCACTACCCCCAAATCTTCTGATTAATCGTCCCAACACTAGTATATATATATTACAAAGTTTGACTTGTGTCCAGGTAACCTACATCTAAAATTTCGAGTGTTTGAACCTAAAATTCGCAGAGGAGTTTGGCAGTTTGCAAAGGTCAACTCTTTCAACTTTGACCTCCTGGCAGCCAAATTTTCGCCCCCAAACTGATTTAGACTGAAAATTGACAGAGCTGTTTGGTAGGGAAATGCGCGCGCGCACGCACACACACAATTTCACTTTTTATAGATATGTACGTTAACCCTTTAGTAGCCTTTTGGGGCACCCTGTGCATTTGTTTTTTTTTGGGGGGGGGGATATCACTTGTGTATTGTAAAACATATCACCCAAAAAAGTTTTTAAAAAAAGAAAAAAAAAAAAATAGTTTTAAAAACAAACAAACAAACAAAAAAAGTTTGTCGATTTTCTGAGTAGAATCAAAACTCTGGAATCACTTGTAAAGTGTACATGGAAGGAAAAACAGATCGTGTTGATGCACACATTGCATGGGGAAAATTAGAAAATGGCGCATGAAAAAAAAAAGGGGGGGGGGAAATTGAATTCAATGCTTTCTAGATATTAATTTTTTTCCCTTACGTGTAAGTTTTCATTTGGTTGCACGTCTACGAGATTACCCCACCCCACCTCTAAATTTCACAATTTACACTTTATTTTTTATTTTTTTTATTATTCCTCACCCCCCCCCACGTTAATCTCATCGATTACAAACTTAAACTTCAGATTAAAAAAAAAAAACATTTTGAAAAAAAACAAAACAAAAAAAAACTGCTTTTATGATATTTACATCGGAGATCAGTTTTCAATTATAACATTCTACTAAATTGAACACCCACTTTGTAGCAATCATTGAGAAATAAATAGCAACTATCTCACGTGACCGGTGAATATTACCGTCTAAAAAAAGGGGGGTCATGAATGGAATTTTCTCCTTTCTCTAGATTTACCTATCTCTCCATCTGGCTAGTGTAACTTTACTTTCTTTCCAACTCGGAACTTGCCTTTAAAATGACGGCTTCTATAGGTTTTTGGGTATGCTGAAAACGAATATCACGGTAATGCATTGGAAAAATTTCTTTTTAAATATTCAATTCAAACAAAATTGCGTACGGTTTATATATATACTAGCGGGGGTACCCGGCGTTGCCCGAGTGTTTGTTTCCGGGACGGGGGGGGGAGTTTTAAAAAATGTTATGGTAGGTAAGTAGGAAGGATCAAACCCGGAGTCATGAGTAAAAGTAGGAAAATAAAGTGAAAAAAAACAAAAACAAAAAAAACATCTGCAACGTTAACAGTTCGGCCACCAAGAAAAGTCCATTCCAGTTGTTTAGGAAAAAAAAAAACGACTACGGTAGGTCGGCGCGAACGTGAAAATATAATGTGAATTGTCCAGCACGCTAACCACTATGCCACAGAGCACTGCAGCTTAGTTTAGTGATTTTAAATAACTTCACATGAAAGAACTACGAAGCCAAACCGGTGTTCTCTTCTCAACTGTTCCTTGTGAACGATCCCCAAACGGTGTTAAGTGGTGGCAGGGGGAGGAGGAATTTATTAGAGAGAAAATATTTTACCACTTCCATTGATCTTAACCGATTTTGGCCGTGACTTCTCAGCAGAAAAAGTATAGAAATCTAAGATTATCGAGGAATTTGAGAAATAATAAGCCTATAACACACCTGAGATATTGTTCTGCCGTTTGTGCATATTATATTTGCATGAAATATCTTGATTTTTAATCCTATTAATGTCAAAATCCGACGGGAAAAAATGAGTTCATTTTATTTATAGAAGAGATAGAAGAAGAAGATAGAAGAAGAGAAGAGAAGAAGATATATATATATATATATATATATATGAGGTTATACAAGAAATAGGGGAGGCGGTAGTTTAGAAAGTTCCGTATCGTAACCCCCTTTTTTTTAGACTGGAATATTCACCGGTCACGTGACAGTATCGCCATTTTTTTTTCTCTATGATGGCCAGTGTTTGTTCAATTTAGTAGAACGTTATAATTGAAAGCTGATTGATAGTCAAATTTTTACAAATATTTTTTTTTTAATCTGAAAGTTAAGTTTGTAATCGACAAGATTAAACGGAAAAAGTTTGAGGGGAAGCAATCTCGTGACGTTCTCCTTTTTTTTTTCTTTCTTTATTTTTTTTTTTTCTCTCTCTAGTTGTCTTAATTGCTGGTAAACGTTAAAGTTCGCGGCCAGAGGAAAATGCAAGAAAAAATTATTTTTTTTTAGATATTATTAAATGAGTAAACATTTCCATTTAAAATCCATTTAGTATTACGCATGTAAACTTGAGAAGAAAAAAAACGCATTTGAAATGTGTCAACATTATATGAATAAACTTAAGCAAAACAAAATGCCAAACAAATTTTACCTGATGCCGTGTTTATCTTGTACTGGAACAAGATGAGATGATAAATGAGTTTCTCAACAATCACTCCAATTTGATTACAATTACAGGGTAGGGTGGAATAATAAAATTGTCGCCATAGAAAAGACATGAATTCAATTTCCATTTGATAAAAACCGGGTTTTTTTGTTGTTACAAACCATCTATTAGTACGCCAGTTGTGTACAAATCCCAAGAGCGATAGGAGCCTTCTATCATTTCTGAAAGTGACACAATGTTCAACGAACAACTCATGGTCTCTACCGATCCAAGTCATAACAACAGGGCCATTGCCAGCACCCTCAAAATGTATCACTGGACTTTTACGAATAACAGGGGTGTGCCAGAGTAAAAGAAATAAAGTTTCCAGCTATGGT
This sequence comes from Euprymna scolopes, assembly GCF_053919585.1. Taxonomy (NCBI): domain Eukaryota; kingdom Metazoa; phylum Mollusca; class Cephalopoda; order Sepiida; family Sepiolidae; genus Euprymna; species Euprymna scolopes. Next base: position 6,712,417 of record NC_136518.1, on the reverse strand, counting down.
TATGGTCTTTGGTGTGGGTTCAAGTAAGGGCCACATCTTGCCTCCTCTCAGCTTGAAAGCCAACACCAAAGTGTACCTGGATGTGCTGAAGAGTGTGGTGATCCCTGGGTGCAATTAAGTGGCCGCTGGCAAACCCAGGGTGTGGCAGCAGGACTCAGCACCGGCCCACAAGTCCAAAGAGACCCATGCTTGGCTTCAGGAGTGCTAAGACTTTGTACTCTTCTCTCATTGGTCCCCCTCCTCCCCCGACCTGAACCTACTGGACTACTTCATGTGGTCATGTCGAGAACATCGCCAACATGACCTGCCACAACACCAAAGCCAGCTATCTGCCAAGTATTCGCCAAGCTCCCGCCGGCGCTTGTGGAAAAAGCATGCTCCCAGTTCCAGACCCGGATTAAGGCGGCTACATTGAATAGATTTCAGCTCTACTACATAATAAAGTTACCTGAATTTATTTTCAAACTTTTATTGGAAAAAAAAAATCAAGTTGAAGTCTTGTTTTCTTTAGGGTAATACCTCTATCATTCCATTCTGTATTTTATTGTGTAGATGGTGAAAACAGTGCAAATATGACGATTCATTTTTATATTATATTAATCTGATGTACTTGGCCTGGTCTAAAAGATAGCAACAACTACTACCACTTGGCCTTCGGTGCAAGATCAAAGTGTAGTATCTGTTTCGGCAGATACTACACTTAAGATAATTTGTACCAGTCAATGGAGGGGAGACCCTCTATACTGGGACAATTATTATTTTTGGTAACCAGAGTGCCCCCTTTTTGCCTACTTTTAGGGGAGCTGGTTTTTACCTCACATTAAAAACGGCCTTGTGCCTAATTTGCTCAGTGGGGGAGCAAATAAATACCATCTGTTCTTCAGATGCTGCACTTAAGATAATTTGTACCAGTCAATGGAGGGGAAACCCTCTATACTGGGACAATTATTATTTTTGGTAACCAGAGTGCCCCCTTTTTGCCTACTTTTAGGGGAGCTGGTTTTTACCTCACATTAAAAACGACCTTGTGCCTAATTTGCTCAGTGGGGGAGCAAATAAATACCATCTGTTCCGGCAGATACTGCAAGCTATGACTAGCTATGACTAGCAAAGACCAGATGTGGGGGCAACCCCACATGCCTGACTTTTAACCAGCTCCCATTTCCCACCTCTCGGGAGCTGGTCCCCTTTTTCCCTTCCCCCTCCCTTCACTCCTCACATTAAAATCGGCCTTGTGCCTAATTTGCTCGGTGGGGGAGCAAATAAATACCATCTGTTCCGGCAGATACTACAAGCAAAGACCATACGTGGGGGCGACCCCACATATAAGACCTTGGTCAATGTAGGGGCAACCCTTCATACCAATTGTCATTATCCAGCTTCCCTACTCCCCGGGGAGTTGGTCCCCATTTCCCCTTCACTCCTCACATTAAAAATCGGCCTTGTGCCTAATTTGCTCGGTGGGGGAGCAAATAAATACCATCTGTTCCGGCAGATACTGCAAGCTATGACTAGCAAAGACCAGATGTGGGGGCAACCCCACATGCCTGACCTTTAACCAGCTCCCATTTCCCACCTCTCGGGAGCTGGTCCCCTTTTTCCCTTCCCCCTCCCTTCACTCCTCACATTAAAAATCGGCCTTGTGCCTAATTTGCTTGGTGGGGGAGCAAATAAATACCATCTGTTCCGACAGATACTGCAGCTATGACTAGCAAAGACCAGATGTGGGGGCAACCCCACATGCCTGACCTTTAACCAGCTCCCAATTCCCACCTTTCGGGAGCTGGTCCCCTTTTTCCCTTCCCCCTCCCTTCACTCCTCACATTAAAAATTGGCCTTGTGCCTAATTTGCTCGGTGGGGGAGCAAATAAATACCATCTGATGTACTTGGCCTTCGGGACAAGATCAAAGTGTAGTATCTGTTCCGGCAGATGCTGCACTTAAGATAATTTGTACCAGTCAATGGAGGGGAAACCCTCTATACTGGGACAATTATTATTTTTTTTTTTTGGTAACCAGAGTGACCCCTTTTAGGGGAGCTGGTTTTTACCTCACATTAAAAACGGCCTTGTGCCTAATTTGCTCAGTGGGGGAGCAAATAAATACCATCTGTCTTCAGATGCTGCACTTCAATTTCTTGTTCTCTGTCAGTGGAGGAGAAATCCTTCACGACTGAGACATTTTTTTTATTTTTGTTCCTTTTCTCCACATTAAAAAAACGACCCTGGTGTCTAACTCTGTCCCGTGGGGAGGCATTGTAAATAGGAATAATGAATCAATAATGAATTCCAATTAAAATATTTATTTATTGCAGACTATTATCCTCATTTTTCTTCGTTGTTGTTTCACGTTTTGACCAACTATTCCTCAGGCCTTCCTCAGGTGGTAACCGCAACAGGATAGGGACGTGACGTGACGTGACCGGGAGATTCGGAGTTCCTATCTGGTCGCGGTTACCACCTGACGAAGGCCTGAGGAATTGTTTGCCACAAGATGAGGAATATAATCCCCAATAAATAAATTTTTACTTATGAATGAAGTTTTTAAATGTTTGAATGTCAAATCTGATTATGTTCATCAGCTCGTACGATTATGACACGTTGACCTTAGAGAAGGCATTTTGACACCAACATCAATCAGAATAGCAATGTTTGCAAAGAAATTTTTATTAATTTATTTTTATTTATTTCTTATTCATTTAATTTTTTAATGTGTGCAGTAGAAGAAAATTAATCGTGCCACCAAGCATTTGTGGTAGTTATAAGAGCTATGCATCCAACCAAGGGTGATAACTCGCCATATGGTTATTATTAACTGGAAGTTGCTAACAGATTGCGTCTGTGTGCAAGCTTCTGCTGATACCAGAATTTTGCGAATCTATTTTCGACAATCTAAAAATGAAGTGCTTTTTTTTTCTCAATTTTACATGCATAATACTAAATGGATTTTAAATGCAAATGATTCCTTATTTAGTAATATTTGATTAAAAAACAAAATCATTTTTAATATTTATGCAAAATATTTTGTCACATTCGTCTCTGATCTTGACCTTTGACATTTACCCTTAATTGTTGATAAGATAGAAAACATCCATTTCATCATGGCTGCTGTATCTGAAATCACAAATTGCGAACTGATGTTTTTTGTTTGTATTTTGTTTTTTAGGTTTTTTTTTTTGGTTTTTTTTCCACACACGTTCACCCCCTAACAAAGGATGTAAGGGGTTACTATTTGAGAATTTGCCTAGGAAAGATTAACAAGAAGTTGGTTTACGTTAACATTTAAACTTCTGGATATCCGTGCAGTCAGGGAAGCAGGTAGCAGGAAAGGAATTCCAAAGTCTAGCTGTTCGAGAGAAGAAACTCTTAGGATAGAAAGCTTTCTGACATTTAGACACCTCAACAGTGAAGGGGTGAGATTTTGTTGCTAAGCGGGTTTGTCAGGGATATGTATGTTGAGGGGCCACAAGTGCAACAAGTTCATCAGAGTGCATTCCATTAAAACACTTGTAAAATATGCACAGAGATGTAACATTGCAGCAATGGAACAGGGGCAGGAGCCTAGTTGACAAAGATAGAGAACTCTCTTTTGGACTCTATCCAAGAGGGAGAGACATGTGGCAACAATATGCCGTGCATAGGTGAACGGTGGCCTTGTATAAGTGAAAAAATTTTTAATTTGGAAAATATTTTTATATCGCTCAATTATAAATTACTATAACATGATTATAGTAAATAACAACTCGTATTATCGAGTGGAAAACGATACACATTTATAAAATGGATTTATTCCGATAGGTACAATAATAGAAGTCCGTGTCAGGTAGCAACAAGTTGTGAGTTAACAAATTTGCCAGTTGGAAAGCAAACACTTAGTTAACTGATTCTAATCAGTTTTGCTTTCCTTCGACCTAAAAGCCAAGTACGTCCAAGGATGGAATGCTGGAGTCCCTAAAGCGTCCATCATGGGCCCAACTCTTTTCCTGATCTACATCAATGATCTCCCTAAACACATACTTAAATCATTCGTTGACATCTATGCTGATGACATGACCATCTACGGCAACACATTAAAGGCTGTAAATGAAAAAGCTCTCTCTGATTCTCTCTCCTTTGATCTTGAGCGTGTGGTTAAGTGGGGGAAAACGTGGTTGGTTACCTTTAATGCATCTAAGACCAAACTCCTATATTTACATCATCAACGCTCTGATCCCCATCTGGCATCAATTGAAATGGATGGCTCTCGTCTGGGAGAAGCCCCATGTTTTGACAAGCTTCTGGGTTTGACCTTCACTCTTGTTCTGAAATGGAACATGTACATCAAGTCTGTTGCCAAGGTCGCTGGAAAGATGGGGGGATCCTTCTACCGCTCCAGAAGATATCTCATTACTGATGCAATTCTCTATCTATATAAAAGCCAAGTACGTCCAAGGATGGAATACTGTTGCCATATCTGGGCAGGAGCTGCCAAAAACAGCCTATCCTGCCTTGACAGAGTACAAAATAGACTTCGTGGCTTAGTGGGGGATGCCCTTTTCTCTACCCTGCAACCTCTCTACCACAGAAGTGACGTTGCGAGCCTATCCTTGTTTTATCGTTATTTCCATGGCAGGTGCTCGTCTGAACTCCAATCTCTGGTCCCCTCCTCGCCAATCCTTCACGAAAAACACCCGTCTAGCTGAATCCACTGTGAAAAATTTCCCCCACTCTTTATCTGTGCCAAAATCAAAACGTAGATTCCATGAACAAAGCTTCTTTCTTAGATCTGCACGCCTGTGGAACTCTGTTCCGTCTGCCTGCTTCCCTCCTGACTACAGCTTGGATGTCTTTAAGTCCAACGTTAACAAATTCCTAATGAACCACCCTCTTAAGTAAACACTTCATTAAATCACCACAGTAACGTACTGTACTTGCAATAACCCTTATCCCTGAGTGGCTTCCGGGCCTTGATAAGTGGTGACCACCGTGTAAAAAAAAAAAAAAAAAAAAAAAAAAGTGAACTGTAGTCATGTCTTCAAGTCATATCCCAACACCATTATTACAAAATAAACTCTGTGATTAACGAGAATGGCCAACAAAGCAAAAATAAAAAAAAAAAATGAAAATATAAATATTCAGGTAGGTAGAAGAGTAAATTATCTAAGTCTTTCGTAACATTTATTTGTTGTCTATGTTTTAACTTATTTAAAATTTTGTGTTTTATTTTATTTTAAAGCGTTTTATAGTTAAAAATAAAGTTAGTATAAAGCCTGTCGAGTTAGAATTGAAAACAAAATTGTGGTCTAATTTGGGCCGTGGTCGAGTTTCAATAATCGCTCAAAAATCTAAAATACTAGAACATTACATTTTTGCACGATTGGTGACATTTATTGGATTTATGCATCAGGATTTTATTTTTAATTTTTGAGCGATTATAAAGCCTCAACAATTTTGTTTTTCATTTTAACTTGACATGCTTTATCTTTATTTTTAATCTTAAAAACGCTTTAAAATAAGTTAAAATACAAAAAAAATATCCAACTAGATAGGAATTGCAATCTACATTATTTGTTGCCTTTGGTAACATTTATTTATCATAGATTTATTTTTTCACTTCCCCATCTTTTTAGCTCTGTTAGGTGATTTTTCCAGATTTAGCTAACTCAACAAGCTTTAAAATATCTTGATTTTCCACTTATTCTAAAGTGTTTTTAATTAAAAGTAACCTTAACTTCAAACTGTTTTTCTTATTAATGGTAAAAATAAATATCCTGCTATGGGGTCTAAAATAATTGGGGATTTTTGCGGGGGCGGGGAGTTAACACCAATCTATAATTTCTGATTTCAGATATGGTAGCCAGTGGATAATTTCTATCTTACCTATTTTTTTATTTTTTTATTTATCATTTGCAACTTCAGAGTTTTATCTCTTCGTAAAAGTGGTTGCTGATTGTCGACTATGGGTTTAGAACACATTTGAAATTAAGGGAGGTGGTAATTTAAGTCCACCAAATATATGACACTTGTGCATTACTGTCGTGGAACAACTTTCTTGTTTTCATTTTGAAGATCTCAGAACAAGGGGAGATAATTCTATTTCAGAATTTCTTTATTTTATTTGTTATGAAAATTTCAGAATGTGGACTTTGGTTAGTGAAAATTTTAATTTTGTAAAGAAAAAAAAACCTACCTCCTTTTACTATCATGACTTCATTTTGAAACCGCGTTTCGATTGGCTGTAATTTTGGGTTTCCGTATAATCGTGTTTACAAACCTTTATTGGTTGCATTTTGGCGAACCGCAGAATTACTTGCTTTTTGAGGGCTAATTAAGCTATTTTTTTGTATAAACAAGGTGTTTTTTTAATCATTTAATTCAATATCTTAGGACTTTACTAATTATCTTTGAAATAGACCCAGAAAACTAATATTTATCTTTTAAAGGATGTTTACAATGGATTTATTTAACTTCAAAATTTAGCTGAATTGGTTAGCTCGCCATGAAAACATTTTTCGTAACTTTTTTTTTTTACGTGTACAAATATTTTTTTTTTTCCTTTAGGGAATTAACTTTAGTTTTTAATCTTTCAAATACAATCAAAAAGTAGTCAGAAACCTACAAAAAATTATGATAAATCGGCTTTCAAAACTATGCCTTCCTAACTTTATTCGTCCATTTTTGCCCGTACCTACCTGTTCAAAGCGGTCTATAAATTTTTAGTTATACATTATTTTCATTCATTTCAGAATTCTAACTTTGTTACGAAATTTTAGCACTTGTGCACAAGTGCAAAGGAACCACTTCTTTTTTTTTGTTTTCAGTTTGGATATTTGAAGAGTGCATAGCAGGGGCAGACAAATGCAATTTTACACTCAAATCGAAAATCTAACAATAAATACATTTTTTTTTTTTTTTTTTTTTTTTTTTGCGGGGGTGAAAAATTTGTTACATTTTTTTTACACATTTAAAATAAATTAAAATAAATATAAGAAAGATTTTGTTACAAAAAAAAAAAAATGGTTCCTTCGCAGTAATGCACAAGTGCCGAAAATTTATATTTGAAAAAAAAAAATTGGTTTTCTCAAATCAACAAAAAAAAAAAAAATGAATTGGTGCTTCTATATTTAAATTCAATATTTTGTTTTGTTGTTATTTAAAGTAAAAAAAAAATGGTGCCTACATAATTGCCATGTCGCAAATAGTAACATATCTAAAAATTTACAGAAAACGGTAAGATGGAAAAATAATTAATGAAACCCAGTTCCGATAAGAATATGTCTGACATGTTGGGTCGGATTGGGTCACGTGACATTAGCAAAGGGGAAGTAACTCAGCTAAAACACCATGTATAGCGAACAGAATTTATTCAGAAAACAAAAATAAACATAACATATATATACATAATTGTGAATTTTTTAAAGATAACTTTTTAAAATGTTTCGAAATTGCAAACTTAACTATCTCACTTGTTAACTCCCCAATTCAAATCGGTAGATTTTGCAGATGTCTTTTTCATGAATAATTTTTTCCTATCTTATCGTTTTCCATAATTTTTGGATATGTTAATATTTGCGACATGACAACTGCATCGGTACCATTAGTTTTACTTGGAATTCAACATTTTTTCGTTATTTAAATATAGAAGCACCAATGAATTTCATATACTTATGATAACATCTACTTTCTTAATGCTTAGATAATTAATATTTTATTTTGTGTTAGAATTTAAAAATTTTATTTTGTTTTCTCAAAACAAACAAAAAAAAAAAATCGCACGCATTTCAATAACTGTTCAAAACGATTTATAAATTTAAAGTCGTACATTTTCATATAACTTTCAGCGCTTCTTCTACACTATTGGGGCGAGATTTTGTAATCGATAAATGGAATTTTCAGATAAAAAAAACAATGGTTTCAACTGATTTTTTTTTTTTTAGTCAATTCTAATAAATTACAATGATAGCTTCCAAATTATGCAGTTGAAATTACCTGATTATTACTGAATTATTAAACAAAAACAAGTTTAATCGTGGTAGCAGGTGAAAAATTTCCGCCATCTTGCTTAAATCGAAACGGAAAATAACCTCCCTTTTGAACTCTTCTGTGTCTTTACGATCGTTTTCCTCAAATTCAATTTTTATTTTTTTCAATAATTTTCTACCTTATCGATTTTCGTAATTTTTGGATATAATCATCTTGAAAATACGGGGAATACGTAGATACCATTACCATTGTTTTCATGTGAAATTCAGTTTTACGATTTAAGAAATTTTGTCCCAATAGTGTAGAAGCGCCCAACTTTCACTAATTTCAGAAGTTAAAAATTTGTTATGAGTTTTAGTTTGCGTTGTTTGAATATTCTTAACCGATTCTTTAATTCGATAAAGGTTCTGAAATTGAATTGCCTTTTCCTGTTCTGAGATCTTCAAAATGTAAACAAAATAGTTATTCCATGACAATAATCCAGCTAGGGATTTTCATCATTCCCCTAAAAAAAAAAATCACCAGAGATTAGACCATTCCTGTAATGACCTAGTCTCTGTTGGTTTTGTGGTGGGAGTTTAGTTCTGTGCAGTTCTACGAAGGTCCGCCCTCCCAGGCTTTGCCCTCTCTCTCTCTCTCTCTCTCTCTCTCTCTGAGAAGGGGTTAATTTTATTGCTTATCGCCTGAGGCGCCCTCACCGGGGAATGTCCAGGCATTTTTTTTTTTTTTTTTTTTTTTTTTGCAGGTCAGAGTGCCCCCCCCCCCTCAGGGTGCCGACTTCTCAATCCCACTTTCCCTACCCTGGTGTCTAAGTTCTTGCAGTGAGAAAGAACTAAACCTCTTCTATAACAATAAGGCAAGGCACACATACCATAGTGCTTATTTAGAATAAACCCATTTTCAAAACAAAAATACAGAAAAATCTTTTCAAAACCTTATGACGTTCCTACTCGTCACGGAATGATGTGACATTCCAAAAGTTACGTAAATTGATCAAGTATTTTTTTTTTTTTTAACTAAGAAAGATCAAATTCTATGCTGAAGCAAGACTTTGTTTTGATCCGCCATATTTTATAAATAAGGGGGAGACAACTCAATTCGAACTATCAAGATCAAAATCAGCCTTATAGCTAGGATTTCCTAAAATCATTATATATATATATATATATATATATATATATATATATATATATATATATAAAATAAATTACTACTTGATCAACTTACGTGATTTTTGGGATATGACATCTTCGTTCCGTGACAGATATGTATGTGTAAGATTTTTCTCCAATTTATTTTTTAAATAGGTTTAATTCTAAATAAGCATGTTTTGTTTTTGTTTGTTTGTTTGTTTGTTTTTTCTTAAATAAAATAAATGCTTTTGTACTAAGATTAATTCATTAATAAATACTGGATTTTTTTATAAAAAGATCAGATAATTCTGATTTTTTGGTGGATTTTTAGTGACTTTTTGGTGGCATTTTTGGGGAGATTTTTGCAATCGGTATTCAATTTTGTTTTAAAAAAAATGTCAGCAAAATAACTTTCACTTTCATTGGCCGTCCCTGAATACATCTTCTGCGATTAAGTACAGCATTTACGTATATTCTACAAGATGTTGCAGCAAACTCCGACACCGAGCATCACCACTGAGATCTGCCAGGAGAAACTGAGAAGCGTGGCGAAGCCTTGGATGGACAAGATCGTCACCGGATGCCCATACGTCTTCCAGCAAGACTTCCGCCCCTACACGACGACGACAAACGTGGGTACTCAACTAATGTTCTTTACATGTTGCTGCAATCCCGTTGACTATATCTTCTAGGGCATGATCGAGGCCAAGATCAACAAGCACGCCCATAACATGGTCGACTCTCTGAAGGCTGCCATTGTGGAGGCGTTCACCACTACAGACAAGAACATAGTTGCCAGATGTTCGTCTGTTAGCAGAAGTTAAATTGAACAATAATATATGTATGTATACCTTACTGTTGTTAAATAACATGTCGGGTCTCTGTATAGACAACTTTTATTTTCTTGCCTATTTTTCTTTTTGTCAGGTGTCATATTTTTCTGCAACACGCAGTACATTGAAGGAGTGTAATTCTTTTGCAACACGCAGTACATTGAAGAGGGATTTTTTTGCAGTACACAGTACATTAAAGGGGTGTGATTTTGCCGCAAGACCTTAAATGTTCTCAAAGATGTAGACATCTTATACAACCCGCAATTGAGTTTTATAAAAAATATTTACAACAAAGTTTTTTGTTGGGTGGGGGGGGATATTGCGCGATATTGTGGAGTGGAATGTTAACAAGCATCTCTATTAGAAGGTTTGTCTGTTTGTCCCTCATAAGATTGAAGGGGCACTTTTGTCAGTCAGTTACTCTTTTGTTTGAAATAGCTTTTTCGCCAGTTTGTCACGACTGAGTTTTAAATATCATTCGAAAATGCGCCCATACATATCTGAAGAGCCTTTTTGTCACGTTTAAGTTTCAAATAACATTTTCGTTGCTAAATGCGTAGATTAAATGGACTGTCTGTCGTTTTCCTTTTTTGTATATCGGCTGTATTTTTGTGTATGTGTTTTATTTTTATTTTTGAGTATGCGTTTTATTTTTGTGTATGTGTTTCATTTTTGTGTACGTGTTTCATTTTTGTGTACGTGTTTCATTTTTGTGTACGTGTTTCATTTTTGTGTACGTGTTTCATTTTTGTGTACGTGTTTCATTTTTGTGTACGTGTTTCATTTTTATTTTTGTATATGTTATCTATTATTTGGATGTGTAGTATTTAATCGTTTGAGTGTGTTGTATCTTTTAAATTTTATATTATTTTCTTTTTCTTTTTCAACATTTCTTTTTAAACAGAATTTTAAGATCCTTTTTCAGAATTAATATAATTCACAACCAGAAAATTTTCTGTCGACCTCAACTGGTCTATCTACTTGGTCCATGATACTTAATTTTTTTTTTATCTTACTTAATCTGTCATTCACAATTTGGTCTGTCATTCTGAATTTTTTCTTATACTTAGTCTGTATTTCTCAAGCCTTTTTTCTACTTGGTCTGTCAGTCTCAGTTTCCTTTTACTTGATCCGTCATTCTTATTTCTTTTTATCAAGGCGTAATTTTACTGTACCCTTTTCAAAGTACGGACCCCAGTAGAGTTGTCGTGAATATGAGATGATTAATTTCTCTGTGAAAATTCCTCCAATATACCACATGGGCGCGTACTCCATTGTGATGAGGCCCATAACGTTTCCTTTGAACATGGAGTAATCCCAGGGACACGCATCAAATAGCCTGAGCAAAAATCCGGAACTGAATTCCCAGGCAAAAATCCAAAGCATGTAGACGATGGCGCGTATCGCCAAGGGCACACTGTTCCGCATCGCGAAATAAAGCTTCTCAAGAACAAGCATGGAGATGCCGTAGATGAAGAGACACCAGACGCTGGTGATTCCATGCAGCTTGTGGTTCACGCTGAATACGACGTCCCACACGGCGGTGTACGTCACTTCCGCCACGTAGCCATGAATCGCGTAGATGTAAAATCGCTGCGCAAACGACAAAGGCACAAGTTTCGAATGATCAGAAATTGGAGGCCGTTTCATGATATTTTTTTTTTTTAATTTATTTTTTATTTCTGAAAGTAACAAAAACAAAAATGTTAGTTATTTTGAAAATCATTTCAAAGCGTTAAAAGAAATCATTTTTACTAACAAAACAAAAACGTTAGTGGTACTTGTACAGTTTAATCAAGACATTAAAAAATGAAAATATCGAAAAAAAAAAAAAGAAAAAAAGGGGTTATATTGTACGTATCCGTTATGGAATGAAGTTCTCCGAAAAAAAAAATTTCACTTAATTTCATCAAGTTGTTTTTTTTTTTTGTTTTTTTTTTACAGCGAAAAATCAATTTGTTATGATACCGATCAAAAGGTTCGATTTTTAGGAAGAAAAGCTGGTAATAAAAATGGGGAGGGAGTGTCGGCGCTTTACATGGAGTTATCTCCCGTGGCATGTTAAAAATTTCCATAATGGCTGGCTTCAACGCGCTCTCATAAAAACATGTTTTTTTCGCTGTAAAAAAAAAAAAAACTACTCGATCAAATTAAATTAAATTTTTTTTTTTGGGGGGGGGGATCTTCAGTCCAAGATTAAACTGTACAAGTACCACGTTAGTCATTTTGAAAATCATTTCAAAGTGTTAAAAAAATCATTTTTACTAGCACAACGAAAAAAAAAAGTTAGTCATTTTGAAAATTATTTCAAAGCGTTAAAAACGCTTTGAAATGATTTTCAAAATGGCTAACTTTTTTTTTTTTCTTTTTTTTTTTTTTTTACTATTATATAATTTTTTTACTATTATATAATAAGTATATATAATTATTATTACTAGCAGAACAAAAACGTTAGTTGTTTTGAAAATCATTTCAAAGCGTTAGAAGAAATCACATCTTCCAGATCTAACCATTGGACAACGACAAAGGTACAATTTTCGAATGATCAGAAATTAGAGGGCGTTTCATGATTTCTTTTATTATTATTGAAAAGAACAAAAAACAAAAAAGTTAGCCATTTTAAAAATCATTGCAAAGCGTTAAAAGAAATCATTTTTATTATAAAAGATCAAGATTGTTTTTTTCGTCCAGCTGACAGGATCGCAGAAAGCTTTTTGAAAGTTCGCGTACATACACTCACATTCACGTGTATATACACACACGCTAACGTACACACATGTACAACGTTACTTCCCCTTTCAAAGGAAATCCACACATGCGCAAAAGACCACCGGAAACGAGTATAAAAGCAAGAGCAATAAGCAGCACCTTCCTTTTCCAACTCACTTTCCGAGTTGAGTGGTCGGCGCACCAACCGCCGCTGTTTCGGCAGGCGCACGCGCATACCTCACGCCACTTGCTACTGTGTGGGACAAAAAGCCAACAGACAGTACTACACTTTATATGTTTTATCTCCCCATGAACTGGATTGACAGTCTCCCTCTTTCTCTCTCTACATATACAACTTGTCCCTGAGAATACCTTTGCGTAGCTGACTGCTAACTGATGTCAACCCTCTATCCTTTGTCTTTGTCTACACGCTGGACTATCATTCTCATTTCTACTATATTACTCACTTCTTTTCCCACGCGCGAACAAACGATAGTGAGATGAAAACACATTTCCTTTTCTTTCTACACCACCAGTCCCGCAACAAACGATGGTTACACCCATGCAGACATGAACACGTGTTATATCTAAAACATTCATTCTTTCAACAGTAAATAAACGACACGTTTATCTATTCCAGCAATTGAGTCTTTGTTTCCTTCATTCCATTCGTTTCATTATTTTCTTTTGTAACGGGATTACGATTTATATATCCTAGTCCTCTACACAATACAATACAACGTACGGTTAGAAGGAACACAGCCCTACACACCCGAGAATAGTCTCTCAATACACATCATCTGTAGATTTGTAGTCAAAACGAAGCAGGTGATTCCTCCAATATTTGTCTACTCTGGCTTTGAAGATATTGAGTGACTCTGCAGATACTACTTCTTCCGGCACTTGATTTCACACGTTCACCATATTGTTAGAGAATGGATAGAGAGAGAGAGAGAGAGTGTGTGTGTGTGTGTGTGAATTACAGAGTAGACACGTTGACAGGAAGTTAAGATCAGCTGATTGGATTGCGTGTGAGTCATGTGATCAGGTTAGCTGAATCGATGAGATTTGATTTGGACTTAGAACCGAATGGACGGCTTCGCCGTTGTCTTCTCCACTTTGCTGGGGGTGGGGAACGAACGCTGACGTGGTAGAAATAAAACCTAGAAGAAGAAACCACAGGTCAAATTCACTTTCCACCTTCTGCAAGACATCTGGGAAAGTGAAATAAACTATAGAACTGATTTCTTGTCTTGGTGTGAAATAAATCTTCGTCCCCAAAGACAGGTATCAAGTCTCCCTCCCAGATGAGAATTTCCAGATGGACCAACGAAATGGCAGAAGGTATGTTGAAGATACATGACATGTCACACACATATTCACACTTAACAGCATATGAACATATGTAATAGAAATACCACTAGATGATCACACACACAACGACATTGACTCTGGTAAGATAATTAAACACTCAATCCTTTATAAATAGACACGTTTTAATATATCATCTCCATTCCAATTTCAACCAATATACGACAAACGCACATTTTATGACACGACAACGTAACCATATGTTGGGAGAAGGGGTGTTCTTGAACTGACCCAGCTGCCCCTTCCAATGTCGCTGCTTATCCAAATACAAGGAATGCCCATGGATCCTACAATCTTGTTTCAAAGCAAGCATCTTTGAGACAGTCCACGTTGTATTTGAAGACTTGGGTGGCATCTCCTCTCATGAATATTTATATATCCAGATTCCTCCCCACAAGAATATGATTGGCTAGATGTATCAGAATTTTAGGGGAATTTTTGACACCCCTAACAGAAAACTGCGAATAAAATATAAAAAAACTCGTACTGTTTTTTAAAAGTAGGTTGTTTATTTTCTGTATGGTATATACTTCCAAAATAAACTATTAAAGTTCTTTAAAAAATAATAGAAATATTATTTATTTAAACAAAAAAACAGTGTTTACAAAGTGCTGGCGCGCGTTCAACCAGCCATTTTTTTTTTTACGTATGAAATCAATTGAATTTTACGAGTGACATTTTTTTTTCAATTTTTAAATTTTAAAAATCTATCAAAATTTTTCTATTGCTTCAATTTTTACGATACTTTCAGGATCAATGTGAAATTTTATGTTCTTTCCAATAAACCGAATATAATATTTTAGACAAACGTTTTTTTTTAGATTCATCCCCCATTTTGAAATGTTTATTAAAATTTAAATAATTAATTTACGCACCAAAGTTTTATATATCACAAATTGAAGATAAAAGATCAATGAATAAAATATTCTAATTTAAAACGAAAAAAAGAAGTGTTTTTTTTTTAAATTTACCTGTAAAGTCCGAAGTGTAAAACCCTTTTTTTTTAAACCACCTTGTTTTTTTTTGTTTTTTTTTTCTTTTTGTTTTTTTTTAATGAAAGCTCATGTTATGCTTATATCGTCAAGTAAATACCGGACGCTGACAATTTTTTCTATTTCATTCAATGTTTTCTTTTTAGATGTTTTAAAAAAAATTCATTAGAAATAAAATATATTAATCAAAAAATTGTGTATTTCATTAAGAGAATAAAAAAATCGGTCGACTGGGTTTTTGTTTAACGGCAAAAACTTATAAGTAAATGTGTGCCTTTTTTCATATACGGAGGCCCAAAAATACTAATTTTGGTTAATAGCACGCAATAAAAAAAGATATTGATTATCGCGTTTATAAGTCACCGTAAGATAATCGCGAAAAAAATCAGAGATTTGTCTCCCTTTATTTGAACAGTCAAAAAATCTGAGTTCGCGTTTTTTTTTTTTTTTTTTTTTTTTTGAATCCTTGTTTAATAAAGTATTTTATTTAAAAAGGACATGGAATATATGTATAAATATGGATAAATTCTTAACAATGAACAGTGGAAGTACATATTGAATAGTATTTTTTATAGGTAAGTGATTTTTTTGGAATTTAAATCTTTTTTACTTACTTCGATTATAAAAAATATATATAAAGAAAATCAATGAAATTTTAAAGAAAACCGATTTAAAAAAACAAACATTACATAATTTTCTATTAAACCTGCTATTTTTTTTTTTTTTTTTTTTTTTTTTTTGTTTTTGCTCCTTTAATTGAAAAAAAAATTAGGGTTTGAATTACTATCTTTCGAAGCTTATAAGTACTTAAATAAATCAACTTACATTTTTCAAGTTCGTATACGGCATTTTTAATGGCGGCTTCTGATACACCTAATGATTGGCTGGTGTAAGCCATAAATACAGACGGGTATATCAACCTGAAAGATACGTTAAAAGCCTAAAGCTTAAGCATATTACCACTTACGACAATGAACACCAGTTCATTAAGGTAACTGGCTAGATTGTATTACAGGATAAGTGTACCCAACACCATTAAGCTACTTCAAACAAATGTCTTTCCAGGACATATTAGAAAATGATTTCAAAGCATTAAAAGGACTTTTGTCTTCCACATGTTTTCTTCCAGATGTTTCCAAATCTACCAAATTAGAAACGATATTTTCCATTGTTTATTTCTATTTTTCGTAATTTTCTTTTTTTTTTTTTAATTTCTACTCGTTCCGAAATTCGAAATTCTTAATTTCTACCAGTCCGTAATATTCAGTTCTTTATTTCTACCTGTCCGCACGGGTGGCGGAAGTGTTGAGCATATGTTCTTGGAGTCCTGCTCGGGGTGTGGTCGGCAGGGATCATCTCGAGAAAATCTCATTTGGTCGCTGTTCTTATAGGAGTTTCTACGTTCGCGTCGGCTTATTATTTTGACATTGACTTGTTACTTTTCGGTTTTGAAATGATTTCCATTGTGATTGAAGAAAATACTTTGACTTAATACGTCCATGTGAAAACTTACTTGCTTAAGGGAATGAATTCAAACGAGTTCGAGATGGAAAACAGGTAAGAAATTAAAACCATTTTCTTTTTAGTGTTCATTAGAATTACTTTGCGATTCAGCAGTCACAGCGGTCTCTCCAGTTACCGTCAAACGAGAACTGTGTTATTTTGGTGACCTTTTATCTGTCAGGCTGCGTTATTGGTCCTAGGTAGTCCTAGGAGGTCTATCCTCTCAGGCTTTGCCTCTCCTCTTTGGGTGGAATGTTTATTGTTTACTTCCTGAGTTATTCAGACCAGGAAATGCTGATGAGGCTGCCCAGACAATTTTTTAATAGGCCAAAATGACCTTGTGTCACATCTTTCTCTGATGCGAAGGAAGTAACTACAAATGCATAAATAGTACTTGTGAACGTTAATGCTTTTGTAATGATTAAGAAAATTTGGATTCTTTGGACTATGGGATGTTATTCTCACAATGTTTCGGTCGATGTAACCTCCAACCTTCTTCGAGTGTATGTTGTCGAACTCGGGAATCTTGCTGGGAAGCCTAGGAATCTGCATTGAATTTCGAAGTTACCCTTCCGTTTAATCCATGGAGGTAGCATGCTTTTGATCCGTCAGCCATGGTTGGGTAGAAGTTTACAAATTCTGTGCAGATTCCCGAGTTCGACAGAAAGATTTCTGAGTTCGACAAGATATACCTGAAGAAGGTCAGAGATTACATCGACCGAAAAGGTGTGAAAATGACATTCAAGATGAGAACAGTAGTCTGAAGAATCCAATTAATACAAATTATCAATCCTCATCTCAAAAATTTAGAAACGTAAGGAAACTTGTGTTACTTGTTTCGTTCTTGTCTTGAATGTTATTTATGCAATGTTTCGGTCGGTGTAGCCTTTGACCTTCGTCAGGCATGCTGGTTGCCATCTTGAAAAAAGCAAGGAGAAAAGTTATTGGCTCTGTAGATGGTTTCGTATTCTTGGAGTTGTTTTCGTTTTTTTCGTCGTGGTTTCCCCTTGTTTTTCAAAATGGAAACCATCATGCCTGAAAAAGGTCGAAGGCTATACCGACCAAAACGTTGCACAAATAACGCTCCAGATGAAAACAGTAGTACAAACAATCTGCCCACATATAAAAAAAAAATTCAGAACTGCAATACAGAAACTTTTTTTATGTGTGAATTACAAGGCAGAAAAGCAACAAAAAAAAAGAAGCAACCTCTTCCTTTGACGACCCTACTGGGGAATGTTTTTTTTTTTTTTTTTTACTCTACAGAGTACCTCCACGGGGAAGCCGGAGTCCACCCCCATTCACTGGTTTTGTCTGGCCTTACTGTGGTTAGTAATGGACGTAACAAGTTGAGCCGAATTTGTATCGCATCCCATCTGAGTGGGGGAGGGGTCGTACCGCGGCCATCGAGATATCTCGGTAGCCGTGGTCGTACAACATACCGATAAGTTCGCCTCAATTTAAAAATGATAATACAAATGTTCATCCCTTTCTCTCTTCCCCATCTCCTATCCCATCAAAATTATCGCCCCCCGCCCCCTTTTTTTTTAAAGTGTCACGTTGTTTTTTAACCTTGGCCCGGACGCTAATACCGGCCACTGGATTGCTCATTTTGATTTGTAAGCGGACGTTACGAAACACATACACACACACACACACACACACACACACACACACACACACACACACACACACACACACACACACATTTTGACTGATTTTCTTTCTTTTAATTTTTTTTTTTTCGTTTTTCTTAGTTGGCAAAGAGAGAAGCAATAAGCATATTAGCGAATGTCGTTCACTGAAAAACATTTCGCACAAGGCCACCAAAAGTAAGACCAGTTCTTACGTCTATGCGTTGACTAAAGATTGACTCGCTTCCTCGACAAAAAAAAGTTTCTCTCACAGTTGATTTAAATAGTGGAGATTATAAAAAAACACGGAACCGGAACTGAAAACTGAAACGTAATAGTTTTTTTTTCTTTTTAAAATAATACAATATTAAAATAGTACATTCCAAGGTTCTCCTCCAAGAGGCGTCTCCTACTTTCGCTGTGTTCGACAGAAACATTCTTGAGTTCGACAAGATACACCTGAAGAAGGTCGGACGTTACATCGACCGAAACTTTATGAAAATGATACTCAAGATGAGAACTGTACTGAAGCATCCAAGTAATGCGAATAGATTATATATGGCCGGGATATTTCATCTGTTTATCTGATAAGAGTTCGAACAGAAAATTGTGGCTGGATGTAGTAAGACAAGCTATCTACTTATCTGTCTTTCTCTTTCTTCGTGAGTACGAAAGTATTTGGAGGATTCCCTTTTTAATTTTTGGGGAGATTTTTGGGGAGAGCTAGTTTTAGAGAAATATTTTTAATGAAACTGTTTTTCTTTCTTTCGTTTTAACAAAGGAATCACCACTTATCAAGGCCCAGAGGCCACTCGAGGATAAGGGTTAAAGAGTGTACAATAGTCGAAAGGACAATATCATAGTAATCGTTAGAAGTGTAAATTTGGTAAATTGGATTACTTAAGGGGAACGGCTCATCAAGAACTTATTTACATTGGACTTGAAGACGGCCAGATTGTAGTCAGCTCGAAAGCAGCTAAATGGAAGGGAGTTCCACAGGTACGCAGTTCTAAGAAAGCTTTGTTCATGGAATCTACGTTTAGGTTTAGGCACAGATAAAGAGTGGGGGAAATTATTGATAGCGTTTTCAGCTAGACAAGAGTTTCTCGTGAATGTTTGGTGAGGGGGGGGCTCCATAGATTGGAGTTCAGACGAGCGCTTGCCATGAAAATAATGATAAAACATCGACAAGCTCGCAAGGTCTCTTCTGTGAAAAAGAGGTTGCAGGGAAGAGAAAAGGGCATCCCCCACTAGGCTACGAAGTCTATTCTGAACTCTGTCAAGGCAGGATAAGGTCTTCCTAGCAGCTCCTGCCCAGATGTGACAGCAATACTCCATCCTTGTACGTACCTGGCTCTTATATAGGTAGAGAATTGCATCAGCAGTGCGAGATTTACCGGATCAATAGAAGGATCCTACCATTTTTCCAGCGACCTTGGCAACAGATTTGATGTACATGTTTCATTTCAGAACAGGAGTATGGGTCAAGCCCAGAAGCTTGTCAAAACATGGAGCTTTCTCAAGACGAGAGCCATTCATTTCAATTGATGCCAGATGGGATCAGAACGTTGATGATGTAAAGGTAAAAGCTTGGTTTTAGATGCATTAAAAGTAACAAGCCACCTCTTTCCCCATTGTACTACATGTTCAAGATCAGAGGAGAGAGAATCGGAGAGAACTTGGTCGTTTATGGCCTTCGAAGTGTTGCCATAGATAGTAGTGTCAGCAAAAATTTCTACAAATGATCTAAGGATGTGATTTGGAAGATGATTAATGTAGATCAGGGAGAGAGTTGGATCCAAGATGGACCCCTGAGGGACTCCAGCATTAATACTGTGGGCCTCTGATTTCTGCCTATCAACCACTACTCTTATGAACCTATCAGAGAGAAATGATTAAGAATTGAAAAGACATTTCCAGCTATACTGTAGCTGGAGATCTTGTGAAGTAGACCTTTATGCCATACTTTATTGATGGCCTTTGATATGTCAAGAGCAATTGCCCTAGAAAGGAAGCCTTTGTCGAGAGTTTAGCTAATCCTATGAGAAATAACTGTAAGCACATCTGCTGTAGATCTAGCAGAATGGAAACCATATTCTATATCACTAAGGTTATTTTTGCTGAGGTGGTTGACTACTTCTCTATTTAACACAGATTCAAATAACTTACTCATGACGCACATGGTACTTATTGGTCTATACTGAGAGGGAGATGACCGATCACCTGAATTCTTAAATACAGGGCATACCGATGAGATTTTCCAGGGTGTTGGGAAGCAATTCTCCTTAAGACAACACTTAAACAGCTTTGTAAGTAGGGGAACTAGTTCTGGTTGGAGCTTTTTGAGCACTATAATTGAAATGCCGTCAGGGCCAGTTACTTTACTGGGATCAAGGTTTTACATTAACCTGGCAGTATCAGCCACAGATATTTGTATGTTGCATAGCGTGTTTTCTGATACAGGAGGAAATCCAGGGGGTTAGCGACCTTGGTCGCATAGGGTAGAATTAGCTGCAAAATTATTGGCAAAGAGTTTGGTTTTGTCTGATGCTGACGAGATTACCTCAGGTCCATTGATGATAGTTGGGATAGAGCACACACTTTTGTTCAGGATCCTGTTTGCTATTCGTGATAATTGTTTAATTTAATCAAGACAGTAAAAAATGCAAATATTGAAAAAAAATTATATGGTACGTCCACGTTATGGAATTAAGTTTTCATGAAAAAAAAATTTGATCAGGTAGTGTTTTTTTTTTTTTTTTTTTTTAATCGTCTTGCCTGTTTCACAGCCAAGGAGGGGGTTGCCTTTAAACGAAAATGGATTAACAAAGGATAAAAGGGATTAAAAAAGGACAAATATACTCTGTAAAATAAGTAAAAAAAAAAAACTAAAATATTTATCGAGGTATTTTTTCTGCCCATGTTTCGAAATAATCTTGTCAAAGTTGGACAAACTTTAATGGTGATGGAGTTATCTCCCCTGGCGCCCCCCTCCTCGTCTGTGAAATACGCAAGATGGATGCAACGCAATAGATCTCATTAACATTTGATTTTCCTCTGTAAAAAAAAAAAAAAAAAATTCATCAAATTAAGTGAAAATTTTTTTAATGAAAACTTTATTCCATAACAGGTAGGTACAATATATATATATATATATATATATATATATTTTCAATATTCTTCTTTTTTTTAATGTCTTCATTAAACTAAACAAATACCAAACTGATTTTAAGTCATACTCGAACGTGTGAGAGCAAAGGAAATATTAGATGACTAGCAGGGTGGTGTACCCAGCTTTGCCCGAGCATAAGTTTATTTTAATTCTTGCAAATTTCGTATTTATTATTATAGAGCTTATTCTCTATTGAATATTATATTGTACCTAATATATAGCACTGATTTCCAAAGTTTAAATACAAAATGACTTCGGTGCCATCAGCTAGAATTGTCAGCAAAAATTTCTACAAATGATCTAAGGATGTGATTTGGAAGACCAATAAGTACCATGTGCGTCATGAGTAAGTTATTTGAATCTGTGTTAAATAGAGAAGTAGTCAACCACCTCAGCAAAAATAACCTTAGTGATATAGAATATGGTTTCCATTCTGCTAGATCTACAGTAGATGTGCTTACAGTTATTTCTCATAGGATTAGCTAAACTCTCGACAAAGGCTTCCTTTCTAGGGCAATTGCTCTTGACATATCAAAGGCCATCAATAAAGTATGGCATAAAGGTCTACATTCAGCACTCCAGCTTCTTTGCCTCACTTAGCGCTGCAGCCGCATTTGCTACCGTTTGAGCTAACCCGACAGACAGATGAGAACATTTTAAAATTAAACTTTTATCTGTGATTATTTTTACGCGTGCATAAACTAATACAAAGATGTTGGCAAGTTGAAATGAACATTTTTTATTTCAACTTGTTGAGTTCTGCATGCGTTATTTATCCATCCAAACAAAGATTGGTGTATGATTACCAGGGCTATGACACCAGCATATTCTTATCATTGTTTTAACTCTCAAGTGTATATCCGACACAGTTAAACATAGTTAATCAAACGAGAACCACATCACTCTATATAAAAGCGTATTAGATATCAACGGATACACACTCGAAAGTCAAAACTATGAAAAGAATATGCTGTTGTCATAGGCCTAATGATTATTATTTCCTGTTAATTTCAGTATTATGTCACCAGTAGTTTAATAGTTTATCGGTTAAATATCTGCACACACACATCTATCTACTGTTTTTATTTACATAAATAAAACAAAGTAATGAATTTAAAAGCATAAACTCACAAAGTATATAATCTATATACGTTTAAAATAGAAGTCTACATAGATATGTAAACAGAATATTTGCTAATATGTTTATATGCCTTGTAAAACAAGGACGATTCTTTAGCTGAGATATTGAGAGGACAGAGTCGATAATTTAAGGACCTTGATTAATCCACGAATCTGAAAATCGTATTAAAAAATTCTTCACTCAATTATATAAATAACATTTGATTAAAAGTTATTAATAAAATTAAATGTTCATTGTAGAAAGAAAGTTCAGTGAGAAAAGTTACAAGTATTTAAAATGAATGAGTTTATACATTTGTTCTTGATGAGCAGACGATAATGAAAAAGGTTAATGAGTTATATGTATGCGTGTCCGTTAATATCTGCGTGCACATGCTTATGACTGTGTGCATGCGTGAGTTGAGATAGTTGAGATATAATCCTCAAGCCCGACAGAGAGGCGAGGGGTGGGGCGGGGAGGGGGGGGTATAGCCGAAGCAACATATATCTTAGCTATGTTGCGGATTTCGGCTCAAACTGTTTATTAGAGGAAAAATAAACTGACATTATATTAAGTCGAAATGGATCCAAAAGGGCCATTGCTCATAAATTTTTAAAAAATTTAAAAAGTTATTCCTAAAACCTTGCAAATGAAAGCAATTAAACTGGATCAGATATCCGAGAAACTGGTTCAACTGCAGATCTGGTTAAGTTTCCGGCTGAAAACGTGTAATGCAGAACACATGTTTTCACATGGGACCAACACGTTGTATGCAGTCCACATCGCAAGGAACATAATATAATATATATACATAATATATATATAATATATATATACATATTATATATATATATACATATACATAATATATATATAATATATATACATATATAATATATATACATATTATATATATAATATATATACACACACTCACACTCATACACACGCACTCACACACACTCCCTCACACACACTCCCTCACACACACTCTCACACACAAACACTCACATACACTCGCACACACACACTCACACACACCCACACTCACACACACCCACACTCACACACACACTCTTACACTCACACACACACACACACACGACTTCCATATAACAGTAGAGATAGCAACTAAACTGGTTCAACTCCATATCTGATTAAGTTTCCGGCTGAAAACGTGTCGCCGCATATGGTGTAATGCAGAACACATGTTTTCACATGGGACCAACACGTTGTATGCAGTCCACGTCGCAAGGAACATAGGGCAAGTGATAACTTGACTCCTTTTTTATGTAACAACGATATTTATTTTCTCATTCTCACGCCATGCTGCGACAGATTTGTTTGATTTTCGATACTTGTCGGATGAATTTCTGCATATAACATATCTAAGAACACTGCCAGATATATAAATTACCTTTGTGTGAAATTTGCAAGAGATAGGCTCAGCGGTTTCAGAACCTATTAGGGATGAACACACACAAACTGACTTTTATATAATAGTAGAGATAGAGAATAATAATAAAAAGGAAATAATTTCATTCACAAACTTTTAATCGCTAGATTTTTAAACCATAAAAACTCATGTACACGCACAGTGGAATATGCTGGGCCCATAACCTGTTAAGTGTTGAGCCATTGTGTTGAACAAAGATGGCAGTAGTATATCAAATCGGCAAAGAATCAATGCAGTCACGATCTCGAGTGTTGAGTAAGTTTTAATAACAAAGATGGCGATGAAGAATCAATGTAGTCACGATTCAGTCATTTCAAGGCGGAGGTTAACAACGAATTGACTTGAATCCAAAATTCGATATTTTTAAAATGAGGTTGGAAGCTTCTGATTGGTTGATTGTCCTAATCGTAAGTTATAAGTAAGATCGCCGAAATCATTGGGGTCATACTCTCATTAATAATCCAAAACATTTTAACAACTCACACACACACTCTCATACACACCCACACTTACACACACACACATAGACGCACACAACACACACTTACACACACATATATGCACACAACACACACTCACACACACGCATACATATACGCATACATACATACACACACACATAGACGCACAAAACACACACTCACACACACACTCTTGTACGCACACACACACACTCACACACACATACATGCACACAACACACACTCGCACACACACGCATACATACACGCATGCATACATACATACATACATACATAGATACACACACATATATATACACACACACACGCACATACACACATAAAATGACTTTTATATAATATTAGGGATAGAGATTCATAATTAAAAAAAAGGAAAAATTTTCATTCACTTTTAACGTAAAAAATATTTGCTTGTTATAATTTTGTGATTCAAACAGCACTTAAGTATAAGAACACTCGAAACATGAAAGCAACAGTAATACTAATAATGATGGGAGCACAAGTAACGATCCATTTATTTTAGATTCAGAATTGATAGTCAATTTGATTATTTTTTTTAAGCAAAACTTATATAACAAGAAGTATTTTGTGAACATTTCTTCCCTAGATTTTGAAACTAGATATTACGACCATAAAAACGCATGTACGAGTTATTCCGTGTACAAATCATCCAGGGCTTAACACCCATATCCATAAATTTGGCTGTAGTTTGCACTATAGAAAGACAATATAGGAAGTAAGACATCCTGAAAATTTGAGCACGCAACTCCAAGCGGTTTCTGATTTAGAGCACTTTGGGGGGGGGCGTTATCATCAAAATATACCCGACTTTCAACAGAAACTGTGAGTGAACGAAACAAGAACTTTTAACCATTTTTCGTCCAGAGACAATTTATTATGTCTAAAAAATATATGAACAAAAGTAATGCCAGCTACATCCTTTTTTAATTCGATTTTGGGGCACATGTGAAAAAATTCAAAAACCCTTAATATCTCTATAAGGCTTCATTTTGGAGAAAATCTGCTGCCATCTTTGGATTCCTTGGTTCAAAAAAACTGACCTGGGTGAATTTTTTAGAGCCATAAGATCTTTCAATCAGGAAATATTCAAAGAAATGACATCACAAAATTGTCGCCCGGGCGTCGCATTATGCGACTAACGCCAAAAAAAAAAAAAAAAAAAATGCTCTAAATCAGGAATCGCTTGGAGTTATATGCTCAATTTTTCAGGATTTCTTAGTAGTTCCTATATTGTCTATCTGCAATGCAAGCTACAGCCATATCTGAGGATATGGGTTTCAAAATGCCATATTTCTGGATGATTTGACACGAAATGACCCGTACCATAATATATACGTTTATACACGCGACCCACACGTTGTATGCAGATTACATCGCAAGAAACAGAAGACAAGCAATAACTCGACCCCTTTTTCATGGAACAACATTTACTTTCTCATTCTCCCGCCACGCTTGACTTCTCGTTATGGCTGTGACGTCACCCACGTCTCTAATGTGCTCGTTTTCTCTGATGCGTCTCTTCTCGAACGTGCTCTCCTGTCTGTTGCACAAATTCTTTTTTTATAATCTTTTTCTTTATCATTAGTGACGTCATTTCTCTTTTCATATGCAAATGTATATGAGCGTTTGTGCTCTGTTACAGTGGTATCATACACTGAATTATGTCAAAAACTACTGGTCCGATCAAGCTGAAATTTTGTATGATCCTTTGTTATAATGAGGTGCAGGGGACAAAATATTATGGTATACGTTCGATGCGCAGTAAGAGATTAGTCGCTACAATACCATATTTATGATCTAGAAATTTCCCCAGAAACTACGAGGCCAATCTGGTTGAAATTTTGAATTAACCTTTGATATGATAAGGTGTGCCGAACAAAGTATTATAGTATCCTTTCAGTGCATAATAGGCATTAGGATTTAATGCAAAAATGAGTACAACTTTAACAATATTCAACCATCAATTTTGAATAAAGAACTTATTCTAAGTCAACGGGCTGTAACTTTTGCCCGTTAAAAACGGGCAAAAAATAATGGTAATGGTAATAATAATAATAATAATAATAATAATAATAATAATGATAATAATTTTCTATTTAGTCCGTTAATAAAACGAGTGTCAGAAGCGAGAGTGATAGATACGGCATGAAATAATAACATGAGGGTAAAAAAAAAGTTACATCGGGCGAGTTAAATTATTTTAATTAACCGTAATTTGTAATTAAGTTAAAGTTTTACTCGAACGCATCTCAACCCGACATTTCGATTCCTAACAGAATCTTCATCAGGAAATACAATTTTTTCTTCTTTTTTTTACGTACCATGGCGGTGGTAATGCTTGGCACGTTTTCCTTCAGATGTTGGTGAAGTGTTAGGTTTCAATGTTAACATAACGTAGAAAACGTCGGTAAAGCGTGTATGCTAAGTAATAGAAATGATATGAAATACAAAATTAGAAAAAAAATTCAACGTTTTAAAGAG
>NC_136518.1:6673049-6683049 GCF_053919585.1 Euprymna scolopes | reverse complement strand
TCTGTACAATACATGTCGAAGAACACTGCCAGACATATAAATTACCTTTGTGTGAAATTTGAAAAAGATATGCTCAGCCGTTTCGGAACCTATGTGGAATAAACTCACACACAGTTATTGACCTCTATCTCTCTCTATATATATATATTACTAAAACGTCTAGTAGTATTACTACTGTTGTGATATTCTCTTTTGTTTAAAATATTTTTATTCCTTAATTTTTTTTAATCATCTTTGACTGTTAATAAACGGAGGGGTGGAGAGAGAGAGAGAGAGAGAGAGAGAGAGAGAGAGCGAGAGAGAGACGGGAACGAAAGTGATAAATACCGTATAAAATGAGTATGGTTCATACAACATGCAATCAGAGTGTGCCGGTTAACAAAAAGTGCATTCACAAAAGTATGTTGCAGAAGTATACGTCATGATTCTGGGGCTATAACTGCCACACGTCACTGGTATTTAGTTCCTCCCCACTGCAAGAAGATATGACACAAGGTTAGGAGAAAGGAGAGACAAGCCAGTTCTTTTAATAAAGAGTATGCTGGCCTTTTAAAAATTGCTGGGGTAGCCGCTCAAAAAATGAAAGACAGTACCTAGGAGGGTGTACCTTCACGATTTCCTAGAACGAATGCCTCAGCCTACATGAGAAAATGCTCGATGTGTTAAATAACATGTTAGTTTAATAACAAATGAAACTGGCTAGTCAGAAAGTAAGTCAGCTTAAATGCTATTTGGGGCTGACCTTAAAAAATCACATGGTACCGCAATACCAAATGAAAACTGGTTAGTCACAAACCAAGTTGATTTGTCAGCTTAAATTCTATTCGAGTCTTTGGTTTTTATATTTGAGTATTTGACTTTAAAAACCTAATAATATAATTGCTGGGTCAGTCACTCAGCCGGCAAGAGAAAATAATTGATAAGTTAAATAACATAGTACAACTATAACAGATGAAAATTGGCTAGTCAGAAGTCAAGTTTGCTATGTCGGCTTAGATGCTACTTGGGTCAGACTTTGAAAATCCGACAAGATAATTGTATATGCTAAATAGCATGTTACAACGATAACAAATGAAAACTGGCTAATCAGAAATCAAGTTTGATTTGTCAGTTTGAATGCTATGTAGGTATGACTTTGAAAATCCGACAAGATAATTTTATATACTAAATAACATGTTATAACGACAACAAATGAGAACTGGCTAATCAGAAATCAAGTTTGATTTGTCAGTTTGAATGCTATTTGGGTCTGACTTTGAAAATCCGACAAGATAATTTATATGCTAAATAACATGTTACAACGACAACAAATGAAAACTGGCTAATCAGAAACCAAGTTTGATTTGTCAGTTTAAATGTTATTTGGGTCTGACTTTGAAAAAATCAGAAAATAATTGAAATGTTAAATAACATAGTTTGCATTTGGCACTGCTGTACTATCAGAAACCAATTTACATTTTTCAGCTTAAATACTACTTGGGTCTGACTTTGAGAATCCGACATGATAACTTTATAAGTTAGATTTGTATAGTCAAGATGCAACATTGAGACAGTGTACTCCCATTCCACGGTTGAAAAGGTCATGTACGGATGTGTGCATTCATTTCGTGTTAATATTCGACGTCTGGCATTTGATGGTAATTTACGCGGTTGCCACTGATGCTGCTGTCTTGTTTCAAGGGATATAAGTACGGCGGTCCTACCCTTACCCACCCCCCACCCGAGTACTCGCCAGGAACAACGACACAATCACTTGTTAAAATTCAAGTTCCCATGAGACGTACAGAAAGACAAATTTTTTTTCTCTCTCCCTGCTTCTTCCCCTTCTTTTATGCTTTCTCTCTGTCCTAACTTCGGAAACTGTTGAGGTGTAAGTGGAGGTGGGGGGTGGCATTGTTGACATGATTGTTGTATGTCCTTATTTATTTTCACCCTCGCGAAGGCAGAGTTAGACGTAAGATCGTTTTTCAATGTGGGGGAAAATCAAGTTCCAGAACTCGGTAGCCATTTTCTTTCTAGGCTGATATATATATATATATATATATATATATATATATATATATATATATATATATATATATATATATATATATATATATATATATATATATATACACGAGGAAACAGTAAATAAAACATGTTAAAAAAACACTTTGAAATGAGTTAAAAACATATTTAATCTGAAAAGGAAACACTAGATAAATGGGTAGTCCTTAATCCGCGGAGTTTCGAAGAAATACTTTCCTTCTCATCAGAGGGTAGGAATTAGCAAAATGCGGGATCGGATTTTGCATGCAAAAGTATTTGACGAAACAACAAGTAAGTCAAAGATCTTACTTAATAACAAAAAAAGTGAAGTAGAGGGAATATGGTGAAGAAAAAGGTGATTACACGTGAATGGATAGTCTGGTGGAAGATAAATAATCCAGTGACGGTAAAATCCAAATATATAACTTCAAGAAAGTTAATTGAATTATTTTTATTATTATTTATTTTATTTTATATATATATATATATATGTGTGTGTGTGTGTGTGTGTGTGTGTGTGTGTGTGTGTGTGTGCATATATGTGTGTGTATATGTGTGTGTATGTATGTGTATATATATATGTGTATATATATGTATATATATATGTTCATGTATATATATATGTTCATGTATATATATATATATATATATATATATATATATATATATATATATATATATATATATATATAAGCAGATTTCATTTTTTTTCCATCATATTTTCCCTTTTGGTAATGGTTTCAACCATTTGTTTGATTAAAAATTCGATAATATGCATAAACGCTTACTTTCTTAAGCGGTCTTATGATTTTGACCAGGACTGTATACATGCTTGTTTTAAAAAAATTCCTCTGTCAGGTTTTGGTCTACAGACACGAAAATTTATATATAGAGTATTCAAACCCATGCGAAACTTTATATTTGGCTTTTAGCCAGGGAAAATCGGTGCAAAAGTGTGAAAATTAAAAAATGGAATTTGCCAGGTGAAAGCCGACTGCCAGCATTACGAATATGCATGCATAACGTAGTAGCTATTGGTTCATTGTTTAATTTTTAGCCTTGCAACATACATTTCTTAAATGTTAACATCCATTTACGACCCATTCAACTACAGACTGAGGGTCTTCCTCCAGTTTCAGTCATTTCATTGGTGTTGGAGGAGCACCTCTACTGCCTGAAATAATGAACTATTCCATGACGTCACTTCCGTCCATGGCGTCACTTCCAGGTAATGAGGACTTTAAGTCAGTCAGAGACGGACATGCCGAGAGTACGGTCGTCACCAACTAGTCCAGCAGTTTCGCAAAAGATATTGCTCAATTTACCTTTTTCATGTATTTTCGTTAATACATATTTATTTTTTTAGTTATTTATTTATTTATTTATTTTTTTAGTTATTTATTTATTTATTTATTTTTTTAGTTATTTATTTATTTATTTATTTATTTTTTATTTATTTATTTTTTTATTTTTTTATTTTTTTTTTACATGGAGATCACTACTTATCAAGACCCGGAAGCCACTCGGGGATAAGGGTTATTGTGTGTACAGTAATCAATTGGTTAGTATCGTAGTAATCGTTAGTATTGGAGATTTGATAAAGTGTCTTACTTAAGAGGGCGATTAATCAGGAATTTGTTTATGTTGGACTTGAAGACATCCAAAACTGTTACTGTGTTCTCTCTCGTCAATTATTCAAATTCTAACACATAAAGCATAAAAGGTGCTGATGAGGCAACGATATCCAGAAATATTTTAATTATTTCTCGATGCTATTAATTGTAAATATCGAATTATCAAGTTATTGGATAAAAAAACATGGAATTTACACCTGACGAAGGTCGAAGGTTTCATCGACCGAAACGTTGTGTCAGTAACGCCCAAGATGAGAATAATCAAAACAATACAAACGTTTTATCTTTTTATTTTCTTATTGTTGTGGGGTACAAATCACCCCTATTTGAGAACTAATTAAAATCCCCCAGTCCTATGAATACCACTGGTTTAAGAGACTAGATGGGGACATTTATACCATGTTTAACCGCATGCTATGAACGCGTTCCTCTCATACCACCTTGGTCCTGGATATGACCTTAAACTATATCCAACGGTGAGGCACCAGCTTGCGGGCTTTGAGGAGTGTGGAGCCACCATTTAATTGCCATTGCTCCCAGGCCCACTCTGACCCGGAGTGGCAGTACCTGTTAGGGTCCCAACTATGGGTTGAATAGAAGCCGACTTGAAAAAAAAAAACCCAAATATATTCTATTAAAAAAAAATTTCTTCAAAATCACTTCAAAATAACCTGAAAAGGGTTGATATGCCGTAAAACAAAAACAACCAACAACCAACTCATACCACTTTAGTGGCTCCTGTATTCTTTATGATAAATACATATTATATTTTATACACTTTACACTACTTGTGGTTTCTTTCATTTGTGACCCCTAGCACGGGTCTACAACACTTTTTTTTTTTTTTCTTATTTTATGATTGACTTCTCTTTAATGATCTCTATTTATTTCATAGTGGCCTATATACTACTGTTGGGGACGCACCCCTACTGCCTGGAATAATGAACTATTCCAAGACGTCATTTCCGTCCATGACGTCACTTTCCGTTAACGAGGACGAGTTGACCAAGTCAGTCAGAGACGGACACGCTGAGAGTATGGTCGTCACCCTCTAGTCCAGCAGTTGAGCAAAGCTGTTGCCCAATTTCCCTTTTTTTTTTTTTTCATGTATTTTCGTTAACACATATTTATTAAATTTTAATAAATATGTGTTAACGAAACATGAAAAAAAAAGTAAATTGGGCAACAGCTTTGCTCAACTGCTGGACTAGTTTAATAAACTGTTACTGTGTTCTTCCTTGTCAATAATTTAAATCCTAACACCACAACACTTAGATGTTTGTTCATTTACTTTTTCCTCATGGTGTCATCAACAAATATACCCATCTCGAAGACAATTTTATCAAGGAGGTCATTTATACCGAAATCACCATAAAATTGTCCAGCATTCAGGAAAGCAAGATTCCGTAAGGCATTTGTTGAGGAGTTTGTTCCAAGTGCCAATATGTTTTGTTTGGGAGCAGTTTTTTAGTAGTATAACTGGGGTGAGATCAGGGCTACACACCTTTGAGGTATCTACGGGTTTTTTTTATTATGATCTCAGAAACATGGGAAGGGAGGAATTTTAGATTACCGAGTGTGGCTTCTGTCTGCAAAGGAAAGTTTTGGTGAGAGTAATTCGTTGGGTCTAAAGTGGAATTGGAGGCCAAACAGGCAAGCAACCTCAATGTTGTTGAACAATGGGGGAATTGTTTACTACACTTTTATAAATTTTCCAAAAATTGTGAGTTCCTAATTTCTGTGACTAATCTTCTGGTGATTTCGGTATGGCTTCTCTTGGCTGCGACTATTTCACTTTTACAATAATTTTTAGCTTCTATATACTTTTGTCTATTTGTACTGGACTTTGGCTGCCTTTGAGTGCTACGGTTTTGCTTTCGGTTTCGATTCTAGCTGATGGCACCCAAATCCTTTTTTAATACTTTGGAAATCACGACTCTATAATACACCCCGTGCCAGAATTATATGCAAATCGATATTTTTGTTCTAACTCCGATAGCTTTCAATGAAAATTTGTGAAACTTCGCACGTTATACGGCAACACTAATACATGCACAGATATAAAATTTTAAGCAGATCTGCACAAATTGGTGACTTGCAGTTTTTTTTTTCCAGCGTGCCAACTTTATATGCAAGATGGGATGTAAAGGTGCTTTAAGTCAAGGTGAGAAGTCTAAAATTGTTCAAACCTCCATAATAAGATTTCCATCTTAGAAATTGCCAAAGAATTACGCTGTGATCATCGTACAATCAAAACATATTGTACTAACCCTCAACTTTGTAGCGGACGTTCTGACAAAGGGAAAATTTGTAAGAAATCATATCTGTCACGTCGAACAATGAGCAAGATCAAGAGAGAAGTTCGCCGTAACTCACTTGACACTAACAAATAAGTTTTTGAAAAAGCTGGCGTTCCTGATGTGCCCAAATCAATTCATTGCCGTACCCTAAGGTCGATTGCAAAATTTGGAAAGCCAGAGATCCGCCTTCAATTGAAGGATATCCACAAGAAAAAGAGGATGGAGTGAGCAAGAGGATCACATGAAGGTGAATTTTCAAACTGTTTTGTTCACCGATGAGTGTTGAGCGACCCTTGATGGATGGAGGGGGGGATGGTACCATAATGAGGATCTACGTCCCCAAAGGACCAGGCGTCAACAAGGAGGTGGTGGTGTAATGTTCTGGGCTGCAATCATTGGCAATGAGCTGGTAGGACCATTCAGAGTCGCAGATAGAATGAAAATTACCGCCAAACTCTACATTAACTTCATTAAGGAACACTTTGAACCCTGGCACAAGAAGAAGAATTTGGCATTCCGGAAAAATTCATGCATGATAATGCACCGTCTCATTCTGCAAGGATAGCCACTGAATATTTGGAGAGAATTTTTGCCAGACATGGGAAAATAATCCGATGGTCAGCCTGTTCTCCAGATTTAAATCCCATCGAAAATCTGTGGAGCATCTTGAAACAAAATATTTACTCCGGAGGAAGGCAGTACAACTCCAAGGATGACCTCTGGAATGCTATTCTGACTGCTGCGAAAGACATTTCATCAGATGAAATAGAAAGTTTGACATCTTAAATGAGCCAAAAGCTTTTCGCTCTTGTCAATAAAAATGTCAATTATATAAGATATTGATTGTACAATGAAACCATATTGAAGTTGTTTGTTCTTTATTATTGTTGTTCTCAATTTACAAATTCCTAGAATAATCAATGTTTCGATGATCTTTTAACACTTCACCATATTTTAGCATTGCTTTGCATATAAAGTTGGCACACTGAAAAAATGCAAATCACCAAAATGGCTGCCAATTGTTTATTACTGTGAAGATTAGCTTAAAATTTTAGATATACGCTTGTGTTAGTGTTGCCATATAATGTGCTAAATTTCACAAATTTTCATTGAAAACTTTCGGAGTTAGAACAAAAATATCGATTTGCATATAATTCTGGCACGGGGTGTATATACAAAATCTGGACAAATCAAAATATCATATTTAAGCGTATTTCAAGACCAGGCAAAGTAATTATATATATATATATATATATATATAATAATTACTATATATATATATATATATATATATATATATTAAAAAAAAAAAAAATAATTATATATATATATATATATATATATATATATATATATAGAGAGAGAGAGAGAGAGAGAGAGAGAGAGAGAGAGAGAGAGAGAGAGAGATAATCAGAGGGTATGTGTCGTTTAGCGTCAACTCATTTGTTTTCTTAATAAACTAACGAGAAAAGAAAAAACGAGTTTAATTAAATAGCTTGCTTTCGACCGATGCTTTCTTTCTGCAAATCAGCGCAGGTGGGCAGCGTTCACAATGAAAATAACATCGTTGGCAAAAAATACTGTATTATTATATGCTAGCCGGCCCATCGTATCAAAAATGACGACTTATTTTATTTTTTGTGTCATTTTTTTTTTCTATTTGTTTTTTTGTTTTTTTTTCATTCGAATAATTCAATTTCATACTGTTTTTAATTACTTTATTTTTATACAAAAATGAAAACAATGAAAAGATTTTCTTTTGATTATAGAATTAATAATTCCACGACACACACACACACACACACACACACACACACACACACTACTTCTTTTTTTATCTCAAACAAAGCATATTGGTACTTGGAACATAAGGGCTACTATTTTAGAGCGTGTCTAATAGGGGACTGTGGGGAGTTGAGCAACAAAATGTCTGTTTATGCAAGAGTGAGTGACCAGCAGCAGATGCGTCAGCCCAGATGTGGCAACAATACCCCATGCATGGGCAAATTGTGGCTTTGTGAAGATATAGGATGTTCTCTGTTGGGAGTAATTTTCTAGCACGGTAGAGGGAGCCCACTTTCTTTGCAGCAACAACTTTGGCAATGTCCTCACTGTATTTGTTCCCATTAATGTTACCTTTGAATATTAAACTGAGGAGTTTGAAGGATGGGATCTCAGGTAGAAAGGAAAGCAGCTTAGTCTTCATAGCATTAAACGTTATCATCCCTTTACCACCTCATTCCACTACTAATTAAAGATCGTTTTTCTAAGTTTTCGTCATTGCCTTGAATACTTTCAAGAACATTAAAGTTTCTTTCTTAGAACTACCCGCTTATTCAGCCGATTACAACATAGTCGTGTTCAAGTCCAATGTACCTATTTACTATGCCTCCCCACGGGACAGAGTTAGACACCAGGGTCGTTTTTTAACGTGGAGAAAAGGTACAAAAATTAAAATTGTCTCAGTCGTGAAGGATTTCTCCTCCACCGAAAGAGAACAAGAAATAGAAGTGCAGCATCTGAAGAACAGATGGTATTTATTTGCTCCCCCACTGAGCAAATTAGGCACAAGGCCGTTTTTAATGTGAGGTAAAAACCAGCTCCCCTAAAAGTAGGCAAAAAGGGGGCACTCTGGTTACCAAAAATAATAATTGTCCCAGTATAGAGGGTTTCCCCTCCATTGACTGGTACAAATCATCTTAAGTGCAGCATCTGAAGAACAGATACTACACTTTGATCTTGATCCGAAGGTCAAGAACAATCGATTATCAATCAAGTCCAATGTAAACTAATTCTTATTTATGTTTATATATATATATATACATATAATATATATATATATACATATAATATATATATATATATATATATATATATATATATATATATATATATATATATATATATATATATATATATATAAAATAATTATGACAGCCCCTTTAAGAAATACGTTTCTTATCGTTGAGCACTTTCTGTTGAATAAAAAGTCGGTCAATTTAGCTCTTATGCGTAGATCGTCGTATAACGATTTGATCACTGTCTGTCTGACGTAATGAACATTTAAATTAAAAATGTTTAAAATTCAACGCTATTTCACACGATTAATGGTAGCCGAATGGATACGGTCTCCGCTAATCGAGACAGAGATGTCTCGTGTCGCGGGGTTCGAATCGTTCGACTGGTAGTAATTGTGACACCCTGCACTGAAGAATCCCGAAAGGATGAAACACTAGTGTCTGTAGGTATTTAATTATTATAGTAAAAAAAAAAAATAATTATGACAGCCCCTTTAAGAAATACGTTTCTTATCGTTGAGCACTTTCTGTTGAATAAAAAGTCGGTCAATTTAGCTCTTATGCGTAGATCGTCGTATAACGATTTGATCACTGTCTGTCTGACGTAATGAACATTTAAATTAAAAATGTTTAAAATTCAACGCTATTTCACACGATTAATGGTAGCCGAATGGATACGGTCTCCGCTAATCGAGACAGAGATGTCTCGTGTCGCGGGGTTCGAATCGTTCGACTGGTAGTAATTGTGACACCCTGCACTGAAGAATCCCGAAAGGATGAAACACTAGTGTCTGTAGGTATTTAATTATTATAGTAAAAAAAAAAAAAAAAAAATAATTATATATATATATATATATATATATACCCTCGGTAAAAGCAAAAAAAAAACAAGGAAAAAGATTACATCATATTTGTATTTTTTTCGAATGTTTCAAAATGTTTGGACATCACCTTGACAATTTTAAACTTTCTTATTGTTCAACAATTTTTGAGATGCCAACCTCGAAAATTTTGAAACAATATAAAGTTTAAAATTGTTTAGTTGATGTTGAAACAATTGTAACATTCGAATAATATACAAATATGATGTAATCTTTTTCCTCATTTTGGTTTTTGCAAAAGTATATATGAATGCTCGATTACAGAAATGTTAACCACATTAATATTTGAATCGATTTACCTGGCTTGATTTTTATTGATTTATGTACATTGCCATTGCTAATAGATTTTAATATATTAA